>NW_006921856.1:1575960-1581779 GCF_000298275.1 Orycteropus afer afer
TCACATATTAGCTCGCTGCCTGAATATCCTTATTGGTGACGTGTCTATTCATGTCGTCTGCCCATTTTTAAATTGGATCATTAATCTTTTTGTTGTTGAGATGGAGTTTTCCACAAATTTTAAAGATAATTTCCTTGTCAGATATGTCATTGCTAATATTTTTTTCCCAATCTATAGGTTCTTCTTCTTCTTCTTTTTTTTTTTTTTTTACTCTTTTGGAGAAGTCTTTTGAAGTACATAAAAATTTGCTGGACAATATTCCATATGCACTGAAAAATAACGTTTATTGCACTGTTGTTGGCTGAAGTGCTCTGTAGATTTCTATAAGGTCAAGTTGGTGGATTATATTGTTTAGTTCTTCTGCATCTGCTGAGTTTCTTTCCAGTTGTTCTATCTTTCAAAGAAAGTGGTGTATTAATGTCTCCCAGTATGACTGTGGAATCAACTGTCTTTTCAATTCTGTTAACATCTGTTCTATGTATTTTGGGGTTTGTTCATTGGGTCCATAAATACTTATTATGGCTATATATATCGTTTGATTGATTCTTTAATCATTACATAATTTTCTTCCTTGTCTCTTCTGGTGATTTTTGTTCTACAATCAATTTTATCAGAAATTAATATTGTCACTCCTGATTTTTTATGGTCACTATTTGCTTGATATATCTTTTTCCAACCTTTGATTTTTAGTCTATTTTTGTCTGTGTCTCTAAGGCATGTCTCTTGTAGATAGCATATTGATGGGTTATGTTTTCTTATCCATTCTGCAACTCTCCATCTCTTGAGTGGTGAATTTAATCCATTGACATTCAGTGTAATTATTGACAAGTGTGAATTTGTTGCTGTCATTTTGTTATGTACTTTTTCGTGGTGTTCCTGATTTCTTTGTTCCGTATAATTTTCTGTGTTGAGCTTGTTTTGTTTATGAATCATGTTATCACTTCCTTTGTTGCTATTGTGTTAGTATTTGCTAAATATTTGTACAGGTCCTCTTTTTTATTTTGATGTAAAGGTTTATCATTTGTCTTTGAGGTTGCTATGTAATTTATAATTTTTTTTCCCAAATCGAGAACAGTCCATTCTATCTTGCAGTTGTCTTAACTTCCTTATCATTTAGAAGTTCTGTAACTACACAATTTTTTCCTTCTTTTTGGTTTGTTATTTTCCTAATTTGCCAATTGATGTCTCTAGTTCCCTGTTTATATTCTTTTAGGCTTATTTACTTTGGATACTTCCATAACTGCATTGGTTTCTGGGTTTGTCATCCTGTGTAATGATGGTCAGTTGTACTTTGCTGTTGTTGGTTCTCTGTCCAAAGGACTCCCTTTAGCATAAGTTGTAATGTTGGTCTGCTTTAAAAAAATTCCTTTTATTTCTGCTTATCTGGAAATATCTTAATTTCTATATGCATAGACAAGAATTATATACTCAGCAAAACTGCTTCTGATATTTGTCTTCTGTGATATATGAGGGACATATATCATATATATGAGGCACAGTTTTGCTGGGTATATAATTCTTATTTGGAATTATACATATAATTATATATAACTTTCTTTCAGGGTTTTATATATATCATCCCATTGTCTTCTTACCTGAATTGTTTCTGTTGAGAAATCTGAGCTTAGTCTTATTGGTTGATCTTTGTAGTTAACTTTTTGTTTTTCCTGTGCTGCTTTCATGATTCTTTCTTTGTCTTTGGTTTTGGTGAATTTGATGATATGTCGCAATGATTTTCTTTTGGGGTCTATCCTGCTTTGGGTTCGTTGGATTTCTTGAATGGCTATATTCTCATCTTCCATCATATCAGTGAAATTTTCTTCCAACAAATCTTCAACAATTTTCTCTGTGGTTTTATTTGTCTTTTCATGTTCTGGAATTCCAAGTAAAAAAAAAAAAAAAAAGAAAGAAAAAGAAACCTCAGTGATGTCAAGTCGGATCCAACTCATACCAATCCTTCTTTGGTGATATCACTATGGAAGTAGATTGCCCCATTTTCTTTCTGAGGAGTGGCTGGGGGATTTGAACCACCAGGCTTCTGGTTAGCAGTCAAAGGCCTTAGGCACATGTATGTTATTCCGTTTGATGGTATCCCACATGATCCTTAGGCTTTATTCATTTTGTTTTGATCTTTTTTCTAATAGATCCCTTTCCAAAGAAGTATTGAGGTATTTGTCTTCAATCTCACTAATTCTGTCTTCCATTGATTCAATTCTACTCCTGTACCCTTTCAATGTGTTATCTATTTCTGAAAATTTAGTATTAATCTTCTGGATTTCTCTCTGTAGATTTTATATCTTTTCTAATTTTTCATTTATTTTGTCATGTTGTCTTGTATTGTCTTTCAAAACTGTTCTGGGTTTTCTCTGTGTATTCCTCAATTTTATCAGTGTTTTTTTTTTTTTTTTATGTCTCTCAATCTATTGAAGGTACCTAAATATAATTCTTTTGAATTCCTTATCAGTGTGTTCCAATGCTGCTTCTTCATCAGGAATGTGTTCTGCATCTGTATCCTGGTCCCTTGTTTCTCCTGTTTATCTTGGTTCTTTGTGTGCACTGTGATGCCCTGTTGTCTCCAAGACATTGTGACGTTTTTGTGTTTATGTTTAATTGGTGATAGTATGTTGGAATATCTTGCCCATGATTTTCATTTTCTTTGTTTTATTTGGATGTTATTGGAGTAAGCAGGGTCCTGTGCTCCTCTATTTTCTGGTTGGGAGCACTTGTTTGGTCACCACCTCTCTCCTTTCCCATTGTCAGCCTCCTGTGTATCCCTGCCATCCTTGGAAAATGGAGCATATTCTTAGGTTCCTGGAATTCAAATGAGAATGCTGCCACTTTAAAATCCAAAATGGTCACCATTTGTAAACATTCAAAATTGCTGCACCTCCTGGACACCTGAAGGTCCACAGCTCAGGTTGTCTCCCTCCTTGCTGTTTCCCTTCCTAGTCATAGGCCACCAGCTCAGTCATCTCTGCAGCCCTTGGCAACCAGGGCTGAACTTTAGGTCAATTCTCAGGTCCCAATACCACTTTGAAATATTCAGGTTATTGGTCCTGTCAGAGTAGGTGAGAGTCCACAGCTCCATCCGTCTCTGTACTCACTATTTTCATTCAGGTTTTTCCACTAGTTGGTGGCTAATTCACTTCTGTATATTTCCTTTCAAATCTCAGGACTCCTGGATTATCTTCTGTATCTCTGTCAATGGGTTTCTCTTTCCTTTGTTGAAGAGGGTCAGTGTAGTTTATCTACCTGTTCCACCATCTTACTGGAAGTCAACAACAAAACACTTTGATGAGAGAATCATTAGAACTGCTGACTCAGGACCATAGTCTTTGGGGACACCAAGCTCAATTGGCAAAGCATAGTACATAAAAATCTTGTTCCACAACCTACTTTGGTGAGTAGTGACTGGGGTTTAAAAGCTTCTGAGTGGCCATCTAAGAT
Organism: Orycteropus afer afer; assembly: GCF_000298275.1. Taxonomy (NCBI): domain Eukaryota; kingdom Metazoa; phylum Chordata; class Mammalia; order Tubulidentata; family Orycteropodidae; genus Orycteropus; species Orycteropus afer. The sequence goes on from NW_006921856.1 coordinate 1,579,408, forward strand.
GCAATTAGTGGTCTCCTCTCATCTGAAGCAAGGAAGAGTGAAGAAAATCAAAGGCATCTAGAAGCAATTAGTCCAAGGATATGATGGATCATGAGATCAGAAGAATTAGATGATGCCCTACTACCAATGCAAACCATTTGCAAAGGGATTGAACCTAGAGATCCTGGATAGAGAGGGAGAAAAAAATGTGGAACAAAATTCAAAAACACAAAAATATGTAGAATTACTGGATGGATAGAATCTGGTGGAACCTCCAAGACTATGGCCCTGGGTTACCCTTTGGGCCTAAGATTGAACTCACTCCCATGGATTGGCTCAGCCCAACAGCAGAAAGACCTACAAGCAGAACACCTATCCCAGGGTGATGCAACAACACATTCTAGGGAAATATACCCCTTAGAGCAATTGGCCATGGGGCATCAGAAGGGCAGCATTCACATAGAGGGAAAACTGGACAGGCAGGAGTTCTTAGTTAAGAAAGGCAGAGGGAAAGGGTAGTTATAGTGGTGGGAGGAGAGGAGAGTTTTTCATGGCTGGGGATGGTAATTGGGGTGTGAAATCAAATGTACAAGAACTGTTGAATGAAGTTCTGGTAACATGGAGGACTAGGCAGAAATATTGCACAGATCCTCTTCAACAAGGAAAAAGGAAACCAATTTACACAGTCAAAAGATAATCCTGGACCCCAGAGCCTTAAAGGGAAGGATAGAGCAGTGGACTAAACTCCAACTAGCAGAAAAATTTGCATGAAAATACCAAAAAAGCAGGCATACGGAGCTGCAGTCTGGCAGCGATCCCGAGCAATCCTGACAGCATGGCACAGACAGCTTGGAGAGTGCTGAGTGGTGGTAGGAACTAAGATTAACCTAAAAATCAGCCCTTCTAGCCAGGGACTGCACAGGACTGCTCTGGTGGCTGGGGTATAAATGGAGAAGGCAAAGAGAAAGGCGGGCTGAGCTGTGGACTTTTGCCTGTCTGGAGGTTGCCACCATTTTGAATGTTTACAAGTGGCTTGACCATTTTAGATATTTAAAGAGACAGTGCTCTCTGAGATTCCAGGGGTTTGAGAACAGGTTCTGCTTGTCAGCAACCCCAAGGACACTCCGGACCTGCACAACTGAAAAGGTGTGACATTCCTCATGTTACTCTTATACCCCACAACCACTTGGTGAACGGAGATGTGGCCATCACCCACTCCAACCCACCTTTGGGGCCACAGGAACTCCATCCCAGTCTGTGTGCTCAGGCAGAGCATGGGTGCCCTGCCCTGTCCTCCACCATTTTTTTTTTTCTTTTTCCTCTCTTTATTTTTATTTTTATTTTTTTTCTTTTTCACTTTCTTTTTCCTGGTGTTGAGTTTGCTTGATTTGGTCTGTTTTAAAACTACTATTATTATTAATACTTTTGTCCTTTTTACTATTATTCTTTATTCTTCCCTTCCCAAGTCCTAGTTTTCAGCTTTTTTTCTTTTCCCTGTTCCTGCTTGATTTTTTTTAACTTTTTTCCTTTTCCCCCCTTTTTTCTCATCGTTAACCCCATTCCTTGTTTAACTTTTTGCATTTTCCCATATTTTTTTTCATTGCTTTCATTCTCTACCTTGTTTTCTCTTAGTACCCTATCCCCAGATACTGCAGGTTTTCTTGTCTTTTTCTTCTCCCCCCCCCCTTTTTTTTGGTTACTTTTCCTGTATGATTACATGGAGTGTTTTTTGTCTATGTGCTTTTATTTTTTGATTGTTTTCAATTGTAATTTTTGTCTAACTGAGTGGGAGACAGCAACAATCCCTGTAGGACACAACCACATCCACACCTCCTGCAACTTCACTTACTGAGCAAGAGGTACTATCCCCTTCTCCACCAATGGACCAATGATTTAAAAAAAAAAAAAACTAACAAGAAGAACCTGAACCACCCTTAGCTGCTCTTCACAAGCAGTTAGCAGTGACCTAAATTCAAAAGTGCCATGATGTCTCAGAGAAAACAGACCATCACAGTCCACATAAAGAAGAAGGATAAAGTGGTAGAAACAAGGGAGCAGGATACAGACCCAGAATACATCCCCGAGGAAGAAGCAGCATTGGAACTCTGATAAGGAATTCAAAAGAATTATATTTAGGTATCTTCAAAGGATTGAGAGAAACAGACCAAAGAAAACACAGAAAAAATCCCAGAATAATTTTGGAAGAAAATACAAGAACAAAATAACAAAATAAATGAAAAATTAGAAATGATTTTAAATCTACAGACAGAAATCCAGAAGAATAATATTAAATTGTCAGAAATAGATAACACATTGGAAGGGCAAAGGAGTAGAATTGATGCAATGGAAGACAGAATTAATAAGATTTAAGACAAATACCTGAATACTTCTTT
>NW_006921856.1:1586319-1586955 GCF_000298275.1 Orycteropus afer afer
ATCATACCAATTGATGCACAAAAGGCATTTGATAAAATCCAACACCCATTCCTGATCAAAACTCTCAGCAAACTAGGAATAGAAGGGACATTCCTCAACATAATAAAGGGCATCTATGCAAAAACAATAGCCAACGTTATTCTCAATGGAGAGAGACAGAAACCATTCATTTTGAGAACATAAACCAGACAAGGATGCCTGCTATGATCACTTCTATTCACCATTGTACTGGAAGTCCTAGCCAGGGCCATAAGGCAAAAAAGGAAAATCAAAGACATCCAAATCAGTAAGGATGAAGTCAAAATATCCCTATTTGCTGATGATATGATCTTATACCTAGAAAACCCAAGAGACTCAGTCAAAAATTTACTGGAACCAATTGAGAGATTTAGCATCGTGGCAGGATATAAGATCAACATCCAAAAATCAGTTGGATTCTTCTACACTAGCAAAGAGATTGCTGAAAAAGAATTAAGGAAATCAATACCATTTACAATGGCTACCAAAAAAATAAAATACTTGGGAATAAATCTTACCGGGACACAAAATACCTCTACAAAGAAAACTATAAAAAATTACTGCAAGAAACCATAAGAGATCTACATAAATGGAAGAACATCCCATGCTCGTGGATAG
>NW_006921856.1:1588105-1601748 GCF_000298275.1 Orycteropus afer afer
GATCATTAGCTATTAGAGAGATGCAAATCAAAACAATAATGAGATACCATCTTGCTCCAATACTAGCAGCAAAGTTTAACAAGACAGAAAATAACAAAAACTGGCACGGTTTTGGAGAGTTTGGGACTCTCATACACTGCTGGTGGGACTGTAAAATAGTACAACCACTGAGGAAAGCAATATGGTGATTCCTTAAAAGGTTTGAAATAGAAGTACCATTTGACCCAGCCATTCCATCACTAAGCATATATCCTAAAGAAGTGAGAGCCATGACAAGAACAGACATATGCACGCCCATGTTCATCACAGCACTATTTATAATAGCCAAAAGATGGAAACAACCTAGGTGTCCATCAACTGAGGAATGGATAACCAAACTATGATACATACACACAATGGAATACTTTGCAACACTAAAGAATAATGTAGAATCTCCAAAACACCGCAAAATGTGGATGAACTTGGAGGACATTATGCTGAGTGAAATAAGTCAATCATAAAAGGACAAATATTGTATTAGTCCATTATTGTAAAAGTCAAGGAAAATTTTATCTATAGAAGGAAATTTTCTTTGTTGGTTACCAGGGGTGGGAGGGGAGGGTACGGAATGTTGTTAGAAAGATAGAGATAAGTATTGATTTGGGTGAAGAAAAGGGTAATGTACCAAATGTGAGTGTCCAATATGGTAGCATTGCAGAAATGAAGGACATAGAGAGGTACATGGGAGGTACAGACAACAAAGATGAACCCTTTTGCACATACAGTCCTGCATTGTCAGTGAAGGCAAACATAGGTATACAGGTGCATAGCTGGGTGGACAGGCTGAAGTATTAGGTATGTCTATGAAGTGGAGAGTGTATTCAAGAACATGTATAGGGTTGGCAGGAAATGGTCCTATAAATTTATGTGAATGATCAGAATTCCCAGGTGTATAGTAGAGGTGACAAGAGGCAAGGTTGTGGTCACTGCTTGGTCACAGCCAGCTACCCACAAGGACCAAGTAGTTGAACCTGTGGACTTGGAACCACAGTCGCAGGGGACATCAAGCTCAATTGGCATACAAAATACTACACAAAACATTGCTCCGCCTCCTACTTTGGTGAGTAGCGAATGGCATCTTAAAAGCTAGCAAGCTGCCATCTAGATGCAACGATGGTTCTCGCCTCGTCCACAACAAAGAAGAATGAAGAAAACCAAAAATACATGGAAACAATTAGTCCTAGTGACTGGTACACCACCCGATTCACAGCCTATATGACTATGAGACCAGAAGAACTAGATGGTGCCCGGCTACCACTGTCATCCACTTGGAAGGCCATCTATGTAGAAGATCCTTGATGGAGAGGGAGAACAATATGGAACAAAACTCAAAATAATTTGGAGGAAAAAAAAAAGGTTGGTTGACCAGGTTTGCTGGTCTGATAGAGCCTGGTGGAACCGCTGAGACTATGTCCCCTAGTTGTACTTCAGGTCTGGAATTATACCCACACCTGTGGTTTCCAGTCAAACAAAAGACAGGCATATGAGTTGAACATTTACCTGAGGTAGATACACTCCTTGGAGAGAACAATCATGGGAGAAATAAAGGGCTGCCTATGCACAGGGAGACAGTTCAGGGGGCAGGAGTGCATGAAGGGATGGACACAGGGAAGAGGTAACTATGAGGAAGAAGTGGGAGAGGAGCTGCTGCACTGTGGTAAATTGTGGTCAATGTCATGAGACAAAGTGTATGTGAACTGCTGTATAGAAAGTGCATTTGCTTTGTAAATTTTCACCCAGATCACAATTAAAAAAAAAAAAAAAAACCTGTTGAATGTAAAACAAATTTTACTCTGTAAATTTCCACCCAAAGCACAATAAAATTTAAAAAAAAAAAAAAAAGATTTTTCATTGTAGAAGAAATAATCATTCTTTTCTTTTTCATTAATAAAAATGCTGGGATAACTTAAATTTGGTAAAACTTTCTTTTTTTACGTTTATTTTTCTGTGAATTTTGAGAAATGCAAAATCATGTAACCTTCACCACTATCAACATATTAAATAGTTCTATCACCTCAAAACTCCCCTTTTATCCTGTCCTCCTACCCTCTCCCAACTCAGTCTCTGGCAACCACTGATCTGTTCTCTATCACTTTACTTCAGCTTTTCACAGAATGTCATGTAAATGGAACCATGTAATTCACAAATTTTAAGTCTGACTTTTTTTACTCAGCATAGGACATTTTTTTCTGAGCACATTGTTATATTTACTGGCATATTATTTGCTTTTCTTATTGAGTAATATTACATGATATATATAGGTTTGCATACACATTCATTCACTGAAGGGCATTTGGGTAGTTTCTAGGTTTCTGTGTGAATTTAAGTTTTCATTTTCCTAGGGTAAATCCTAAACCATAGCAAGCCAAACTTACAACCATACAGTCCTTTTCAACTCACAGTGACCCCCATAGAGTTTCTGAGGTTGTAAATCTTTATGGAAGTAGATGGCCCCATCTTCCTTCCGTGAAGTGGCTGGTGTGTTTGAAGCACTGACCTTCTGGTTAGCAGTCAAATGCTTTATCAGTGGATACTATTAGAGCTCCTAGGGTAAATACCCCGGATGGAATTTCTGGGTTGTATGATAGGTTATGTTTAATTTTACAAGATAGTCATACTTCCAAAAGTACCGATTGTTTACTCTTGCTTTGCTGTGTGATTTTGGATCAGAAGTAAGTTGCATACCCATTTTTTCATTTACAGCCTTTCTCTCTCACAGCAGATGGTAAGAATTTTTGTGAACATCACTGAGGTCTCAGAGAATATTGAAGACAATCCTGCTTTGTAAAGACAGGTAACAAGTTTCTAGGAATTTCCTTGGTGGTATTCATGCTGACAAATTATGGAATAGCAGATTTACCTCTTAAGAAATCACCAGAAAGTTGTGCATGTCAACTGCAAAATTTTTATCTTATTTTGCAACATCTAAGAAGGATTTTCTTGTTCTTTCATGCTTAGCTTTCATTCCCCTATAGGGAATAGCCCTGGAGCAACTCGATACACAGCAAACACCCTGTTTTAAACAGGACCAGTCAATTGCAATGAAGGCTTCTGCCGGTGACAGAAAACTAGCATTCAAGGACTATTAAACAATGTTTGTGGTGACATTATGCAGGCAACATTGTTGAGAATAAAATATATTTTTTAGTATATTGCATTATTAGTCTGTTTGCATCAAATCAGTGGATAGAGTGGTCATAGATGTCTTCTGCTCACATAACTGTGTAGATTCATTGTTTTGAAACACAATCTATTTCTCTCTAAAATCAGAACATTGGGTAATCAACCATTCTCAGAGAAGCAGTGTTTTTAATTTTTATGTGATCCTAGCGTGATAGTTGGAGAACCCAGCCTAACACACTTAGGAATATCATATACCAAATAGTATGCAAGAATGTAAAGTTTATCAGACAAAAAGGAAAACTTTCACCTTTATGACTAATTTCATAAATTTGTAGTATCAGTTTAACATAGATTAAAAACTTTTACTTGGAAAAATAGCTATCTTTAGCTTTAAGAAACAGTGATTCAAATCTAATTAATCACATGAACTAACAACTTTGATTTTTCCACCTTTAAAAATAAGGTGATTAAAAAAGTCAAAATAGAATACAGAAAAAAAAAACCATAACTTGTGGTTAAGAATAATATAATTTTGTTTAAAATAACCAAGATTAAAGTTTAGGGCATAAGGACAATGTGCCAAAACATATCTAATGGCAATTGAAGAAATAAAAGTTATCATATTTTTTAAACTAATCAAGTCTATTAAAGGGAAGAAGATCATTAAATGTTCTTAATTGGTTATAAGGCACCTTCAAATAAACTCACAAGAAAATCTGAGGACTGAGATGAAAAATTTCCCATCTTCTTCAAGTATGTTTTATTGCTGATATTACATTTCTAATACTTGGTAATTTGTAAAATTTAGTTATTAATAGTAATGTAAAAATAAGGCAGTATAAGTCTTCTAATAAATTTTACATCTTGAACAACTATTTTTAATTGTTCATATGATGAAATTAAATGCTTTGGACTATGGCCTTTTATTTAGGAATGATAGCTTCTTTATTCTTGGTCTATGGCTTATATCCAAAATCAAATGGCAGAAATGTAATAGAGATGGGCTGTAATTAATCATGCCTCATTCCAGTGCTGGAAGGTAAACTTACCAGGAGCATCTCTCAGTGGCATGTTAAGTTACAAAACTTGACCTGGTGTTTTGGATTAGTAAAGTGATACATTGTTGATTCTGGAAATTTGTAATTTTAGATGATTTCTCTGCATAGTATTCAGCAAACCATAAAATGAAGGATTTTAAAAAATAATTTTTAGTTTCATCAAAATATAGATGATTATCCTGCCTTAGTCCATTGTAATCTTAGCACAGAGTTTTCAGAAGCCATGGCTGAAGGGGATAGTTTTTCAGAAATGTGGGCATTTAGCATCACCTCACAGAAGAATGCATTCTTAATAACTCTATGAGAGTGAACAAAGAGTTTAAAATGTCTCCATGATTGCAGAAGCAAGTGTACAGGTTTGAAATATCTATCTATCTATCTACCTATCTATCTATCTATCTATCATCTATCTATCTAACTTAAATGTATGATTTAAGCTTCTGTAAGCCATATACAGTAGTTCCCAGCAAATTGCTTGTTTCTTTAGTGAAACAGGAAAAGAAGCAGCTCCCTGACCACCTTGTGAATGAACAAGATAATTCATCAAAGGGATGGGGGTGGTTATCAATAAAACTGGAAGCCCAATTTCACTGTTTAATTTGAAGTCCCAGAATCAAAGTGTGTCTTTGAGTTATTTTTTGTTTATTTGTTTCAAATATTCCTGTTTTACACACACACACACACACACACACACACACACACGGTTGAGCCATGATTTTCTGTGGTTTGACACTCATTTAATGATGTAATCATCTCCTATGATGTGACTTGATATGATCAGCCAATGAGTAGTAAGGGGATAAGGGTGGGAGGATAAGGGTGGGATGTAACATCTTTAATTGGGTGACAGACCTGATCCAATGTAAGGGAAGTTTCCATGGGGGTGTGGTCTGCATCACTTTTTATCTTACAAGAGATAAATAGCCTCCCCATAGAGCTGGCATCCTGAATTTGGATTTCTAACCTCCTATACTGTGAGAGAATAAATTTCTGTTTTTTAAAAACCATCTGCTTGCAGTATTTCTAGTACAGAAATACTAGATAATGAAGGCATTCCCTGAAAATTTGTTAGTAGTTCACATTCTCAGGTCCACTTCAGATTCATTGAATCAGGAATTCTGGGAATGAGACCCAGTAATCTGTTTTAACAAGCTTTCAGGGGATTCTGATGCATAGTAAGTATGGAGACTCCCTACTTAAATATTGTTACAATAGAAAAAGCAAATTTAGCTTAAAGCTTTTTCTGGAATCTTGGAAAGCCTCTGTGCTCTTGGACTGCATGGCAAACCAGAAGAGCTTGGGAATATTTTTCTATATTGCTGTCCTCTTTCCTGTACATGTTCCTTGAAACCTCAATAAACTACAATCAAATCCTTGTCTCAGGGATGTTTCCAAGTACCCTGAACTATGACACTCACATATTGTTAGCACTCAATGAAAAGAGATGAGCTCAAGTTTCCCTTCATTCTAGCCTTGATGAAGAGGCCTTCATTTTGTATGTAATAATCCTGGACATAGGCAGAAATATACCAAGTATCTCAGGGACCAAGGTTAAGAATATGGATTTTAGAGGCAATTTCTTGTGATTGAATGTGGCTTTACCTCTCACTGGCTATGTGACCTTAGGCTCATCATTTAAACTCTCTATGCCTCAGTTTCTTCATCTGTAAAATACCCATAATTACAGTATATGCCTCAGATGGTTGCTGTAAATATTTAATACATTTAACATGCAAACTGGTTAGAACAGAGTCTGGTTCATCATATCTGCTTAATAAATGTTACTAATTATTGTTCATTTTCTTACTTTTTGTTATTGGTGAGGGACTTCAGTTCTATTTTAGTTCTAATAATTCCTTTCCCCAAAGGAATTTGCTAAGGTGTTTTCATTGCTCTCCAATCTGCTTAGCATGTTTGTTGTTTTTTGTTGAGCCACAGGCCTCTGTATAGCACTAAACAATGAAAGTCACATATTAATCTTTCATTTAATTGTGAACATTTAGACTTCCTCCTTGGTGAGAATCTCTAGTATTTAAAACATGTTAAACTACTCTCCCTGAAGAACAACAAAAAATGCTAATCTCTGAGATCCTTAAATATTTATAAGACATCACTTATAGGAGCTAGTTCATAACTTTTAATTAGAGTCATGCAACACATAATGTCCATTCTGGCAACGTTTGACCACAAATACATCCATGGTCTTATAGTTTATAACAAAAAAAGAAAACAAACTCATTACGGTCCAGTCGGATCCGACTCATAGAGACCCCTCCTTGAGTTTCCGAGGCAGTATCAACTACGGAAGTAAATTGCCTAACTTTCCTTCCTTCCAAGGAGTGGCTGGTGGATTTGAACTGCCAGCCTTCTGGTTAGCAGTCAAATGCCTTAGGCACTATGTCACCAGTTCAGAAATCCCAATTAGAGAGTGAGAAACCTTGCGCTGGCTTTGTGAATGCAACAGCTTCCTGCATGCAACATGTGTATCTCATGTTTATTGAATACAAATTTGTTGCGTCACTAGACACTCCTCGGAAGGAAGATTGGGCCATCTACTTCTGTGGTGATACTGTCTCGGAAACCCAAGGAGGGGTCGCTATGAGTAGGATCCTACTTTTATGGCAGTGGTATTTTTTTTTCCAGGTGTATAATGGTATAGCACATTTATAACCTATAAAACATATACTTTCATAGTAGTAATAAACATCTATGTTACTGGCTTATGTTTGTATTGTTATGTATTTTCTATTGCTATTTCAATGTGAACTTACTGTACTTAAAATAAAATGTTTTCCATATAATAGTGTATGCTTTGACTCATAGGTAGCAACATTCAGTCTTGTGTGTCCCACAATCTCTTGAGTGTTGTAGTGTTATCTCTTTGTTTCAGGTTCTTTCAAAAATATTGCCATGAGGTGCACCATGATTCCCAAACACAGAAAAAAACAGTGCTAGTGATAGCAGCAAAAAGAGGCAAAGGAAATGTATCAACATGTAAGTAAAACAAAATGTTATTAAACAATATGAAGGGAGAAAATCAGTGAAAGCTATTACTAGCAATTTAGGCATGTTTGCACAACATCTAAATCACATGACATCCTATTTCACAGAATATATGGTGAACATTAAGTGATGCATGACTGTGTTCCCAAATTCATATGTCTTGCCTTATTTTCAGGTACTAGTGGGTAATCTCAAGGAGCTCTGGTGGCATAGTGGGAAGACATTTAACTGTTAACCAGAAGGTCAGAGGTTCAAACTCCTCAGCTGCTCCATGGGAGGAAGATGAGGCAATCCACTTCTGTAAAGATTTACAGCTTTGGAAACTTAATGGAAGTCTCTATGAGTCAGAATCAACTCAATTGTAGTGGGTTTGGATTTTTTTTTGGTAGGCATTCTGAAAGGTTCGGCTCAAAAGTACAAGGTGGGCTTTCATGTTAGTCTACTCATAGTGGTGACATCTCTGAGCATTACTTAAAAATTTTCTAACTGGAAAGCAATCTGATAGTAATGGGTAACATTTCTCTAAAAAATATTCCAATTAGAAACTACACTGATAATAATGGCTGATATTCACTGGGTATTTACTATGTGTTGGATACTCTTCTAAGCTCTTTCCATGAATCCTCTAGTTAACTATTGTTACTCTCATTTTGCAGATAAGAAAACTAAGCCTTGGATAGGCTAAGTCTCTTGCCTACAGTTACACAGATTACATGTGGGATATGAGTCCAGTGTCTATAGGCAGTGGATCTATAGTTCACACTGCTCATTACAACACTCTATAGTTCTTCAAACTATCCAGTAGGGTAGGATGAATCCATTATAATTCATCCATAGAATAAACCATTAAAAAGAGTAACATAGATCCTTACATGGCAGATGAGATAAATTCTTCAGGAAACACAATTAAGTGAAAAAGGTAAGATGCAAAATGCAAGATGTGGATGTCATAATCTTTTTTTGTGTAAGTGTTTGTTTATAATTTGCTAGTATATGCATTTTTTTTTTTTTTTTCTGATTTGGAAGGAAATCCAAGCAGTGTTATTAACAGTGATTACCTTTGGGATGAAGGATTATTTTACTTCAACCATAATTTTTTATTTTTTTTACCATGTGTTTATGAAACTCATTTTTTTAAAAACAATTGTTATCAAGGGGTGGTGAGATTTTTAAGCCATCTTTGTTTTCTCTTCTTATGTCTCTATTTCAGAAGCATAATAAATATCATGGATTTTGTAGGAGATTTCTATCAACAAAGAATAACTTGTCTTAAAAACATCCCAAGAGTGTCCAAGTAAGAGCAGGAGCGCTTCATCCCTTTGAGCTTTCAGGCTGGCTAGTAGTATTAGTAGTAGTGGTGGTGGTAAATCTGTGCTGATTGCTGATGGTGGTGATGGAGTCCTAAGACCCTCACAATCTCATCAAAACAGAGGGCACAAGAAACAGAAACAAACAAAACATTGTCTAAAAATACCCTTTCTCTCTTTTTGGGGGGTTACAAACACATCTTTCTGTTCATAATTTTAGAAAAAAACCCTGAGTGATGTTAGAGTTGTCTGCACATAGGTTCACTCCGTGTTTGTGTCCCTGGTGGATCTTGCTTGGTACAGGGCATCAGAGGGCAGAATCCTGGACTTTTTCTTGGGCAACCTTAGCTCTTTGGTCCAGAATTATCTGATTCTTCTACTAACATGTTCATGAAGCCATAGGCCCCAGAAAACAACCTGGCCACTTCATGGGAATTGCTCACTTTCAATGTGAGCACACAACAGTTTGTTATCTCTTTGGAGGTTAAGTTACTCTATTCAGCATCTGTTTGTGCAGACAATGGGTAGGGCCAGCAATACCAGAGTAATCCTTTTACCTGCCCTCTCTTAAGTGACACTGGAATGAAGGGGCACTTCCAGGGGTATCAATTTCCTAGGTATATTCTACAAACAAGTCCACAGATCCTTAGCTCTCTTATTGTCCCTCTACACCAGCCCTAAGGAAGCCACACTACTTGTCATTCCAGCAAACAGATGAAAGACTCAAGTCTGGTGGAATTCCATTGTTTGCTGTTTGCTCAAGGATTGCCCAGCTCCTCCCACTGAACACAGGCTGTGAGGGGACTGGTTTTCATGCCAAATGCCACATTCAGGAACATAAACAGTGATTAAAACCTATTACAAAAAGAAGTGGAAGTACAGACAGGGTTTCCATCTATCTTGGTGAATAAATTCACTTATAACATGCCAACACTTTGCGGTTACCCAATACTCCCTTTATCTTGTCATTTTTCTTTCAAAGTAGCCACACCTTCCATTTCTCACTGCATCGAACTGTGGTGACAGACACTTAAGAATTTTATTTTCCTTTTAGAAGTGCTTAAGTTACAGCAGGGCTGCAAAGAGAAAGATGATGTAGACAAGCTGACAGGACAGGAGCAGAGAAAGATCATTCAGTTTCCAGTCTGTCTGTCTGGGGATAAGATGGGCCTACTTTTCTCTGCTCCTGGGATGCCCCTGTACCGTTTATACTAGTTTCTTACTTTCATTACTATTTTCAAACCATGGAAACTTCTTTGAATCTAAGAATGCTCATTCATTCACATTCAACCAGAATGTGTTTTCCAACCACTTATAATTACCAGGCCTGGGGCCCTGGGAAATAGACAGGAATATGTGATTCTCACTTGGAAGTCCAGAGTCAGTCTAAATTCTTGGGACTTTCTGGTTGTCTCTCAAATTGAACAAAGCACCTCTCAAGGATTTTTATATGCTACGATGGTAATTAAATTTGTGTGTCAACTTGGCAGGCCTGGTGTTGAATGTCTGGGTAGTGGGATGTATTTATTCTCCGTGATGAGACTGGTAATCAACTCCATGGTAGAATCTACTGTGAGCAGCTTAGTGGCTGTCTTGGGGATGAGATCTCCTTCCACTATACAGGAAGATGCTTTAAGAAGGGTCTGGAGATTTTTGACATGCTAAGACCTTTCATGAGGCCGAGTCTTCATCTCAGTGACCTGTCTTCTCTGCCGATCATGAGACTGCTTCTAGACTTGAGCTAGTGGCCACTATGTTGCTTAATAATTTTGGGATTGTGCCATCTTACTTGTTGATCTTGGGTTTGTCAGTATCAGCAGCCACCAGCTGGCTAAGAGAAACCGCTAGTTTCAGTGGGCTGGGAACAAAAGGCAGATCTGAAGCCCAAGGTCAAGGGGCCTTTACTCAACCCCAAGAGCTGGCACTTTGAACTTTGACTTTTAGCCTCCTACACTGTAAGAGAATAAATCTCTATTTTTTATTTATACTTGTGGTATTTTCTGTTATAGCATCACTACAGAACCAAAACAGCTACCTAAAATCCAAATGATTTAGCAGGATCCTAGTCCTAAGCTTCTCTTCCAACCTTTCTGATCCCAAGTATCCTGTTTTGTGCAGTGTTCATTGAACATGAAATGCATATCCATGCCTGCCACCTCTGTCCATGCCCTTTTCATGGAATATCTCTCTTATACTTTTTTATGGACCTTGCTTCTGTTAACTGAAGATCCAGGTCAAATGACATCTTGTCTTGAGCCTTACCTCAGTGCTCAGAAAATATTAACTGACCTGTATTTTAGAGTAGACCATTATCACAATCATTACTTGTTTGTGTGCTTACTTCCCCAAAAACTTCTTGAGAATATCAGGGACACATATTTTACTCATCTCCATGTCTTTAGTTATTTATAGCGTGTTTGGTATTCATGGAAGTCATTTATCATGCAAAGAATTAGTAAAAGAGAACAATACAAAATATAATCAATGTTAGGGGGAAAAAAATTTCCTTTGGTTTGTCCAGGTCTTGTGCAGGAATAACCTGTGGTTGCAGGCAGATGTGAAGCCTCTTCCCCTGGCAGGAAAGCCCTGGAGAGCTCCTTTTGAAGATTCTTTTATTGGTATCACATGTCTTTATTTTTTTTCCTGAGAATAGAGATAGATTTGTTATTTGTTTCTGATTTCAAATATATACATGCTTATTGTAAGAAGTTCAAAGACCAAGAAAAATAAAAATAAAAACAAACAAACAAAACCATAAAAATAAAATTTACCCTAAATCCCACCACACAATTACTATCTTGGTAAAAATCCCTTAGATTTCTCTCTATACATATGCACACACATACAAACACAAAATCATGGTGTTTCACATCTTCACTTACTCTCAAATTATACTAAACATTACAGAAGTGAATCATATTATTCTTTTATAACCTCATTTATTTCTCAATGTATTGGTTATTTTATTTATTTATTTTTTTTTATCAATATACAATCTTGGACATCATCTATTTCAATGACTGCAGAGTTCCACTGAAGGGATGCCACACAATGTTTTTCAAATATCTACTGATGGATTTCAGTCATTTCCAAATTTTCATTACTATAAACCCCACCATGGTTGACATCCTTGTTTAATGAGTCACATCTTATGTGGGATTTTAGGAAAGGTGATGTATACAAAAACTTCTTAGAGTCAAAAATCTCCATGGGAAATTAAATTGATGTCATCTTGGAGAAAGAAATGACCTGTCTTCTCCACCAGTCCAGCACAGCCAACTTTTTCTTCATTTCTCCAAACAAGCTCTGGATGAAATAGTGGCTGGGATTTTGGTTGGGTAATGCCTCTTTTCTATGCTGAATAGTATGTTTACCTTTGAACACTGGAGCCCAGCCCAGCACAATTGTGGGTCCTTATTTTTTTTGAGGCCTTTTGAAATATGACAGAACTGAGTAGGGACAAGTCAGCTGACACATAAAAAGACTGGGACTGAGACAGAATCAAAGCATAATTTAAAGTTCTCTTTCTCTCTCTTTCTTATTTTCTTAAAGATAACATATAGTTCTTTTGAATATGCTAAATGTGACTCTGGCATCTAGTTATATACATTTCCAGAAATGGGGCAGCTGTATCAAAGTGTGCCAGGTCAATAGTGTATCAGTTTATTATCCTCATAAAAATGCATACAAGTACAATTTCTCCAACATGGGCATTTGCCATGGGCTTGATTCTGACTCAGTAATTCCAGGCATGAGGAGTAGAACTACTCCATAGGACTTTCAAGGCTGTGTTCTTTTGCAGGAAGATCATCAGGCCTGTTTTCCAAGATGCCTCTTGGTGGGTTTGAACTGCCAACCTTTAGGCTTGTAGTCAAATGTTTAACTATTCATATCACCCAGGCACCTCTACCAACATGGGCATTTTTTTTTCTTTTTCTTTTAAATAATAATTCATTATGTTTTTGGTTAAAGTTTACACAGCAAATGAGGTTTCTATTTAATAATTTCTACACAATTTGTTCACTGACATTGATTAAACTTTACACAATGTGTCGATTTTCTCATTATTTCCATCCTGGTTGTTCCCTTCCCAGTAATCTAGTTTCCCTGGTCTCTTACCTTCTCATCTTTCTTTTAGAGTAAGTGTTGATGATTTTTTTTCATATAAATGATTTTTTAAAGGAGCACAGTACTCTCAGGTGATATGGTTTATTTTAAGAGCCAATCTGCTATTTAGCTAAAAGATAAGCTTATGGAATAGTTTTGGTTCAAAGTTTAAAGAATACTCAATATGATAGTTTTGGGGAGTACTCCAGTCTCAATTTGTCCAGTAAGTCTAGACTTTTTAAGAATGAAATCTGTTACATATTTTGCTGTCATTCTATTGGGAACCATCTATTGTATTTCTGATCAGAGCAGGGTAGTTGTAGTCAGACACAATCAAATTATTTTGGTCTTAGGGTAGATGAGATTGTGGTTCATGTTGCCTATTAGTGTGGTGGATTAATTTTTTTCTCTGAATCTTTGGTTTCCTTCACTTTGTTTTATTCTAGATACATGGAGACCAATAATTGTATCTTATATGGCCTTTTATAAGTTTTTAAGATCCTTGATGCTACTCATCAAACTAGCGTATAAAACATAAATTTTATGTACTGCATATATTGCTATATACTGGGTACTGAACTCACTGCCATTTAGTAGATTCTGACTTTTAGCAAGTAGGACGGAGTAGATTAGCCCCATATGTTTTCCAAGCCTGTATATATTTATAGAATACTGCCTCATCTTTCTCACACAGAGTGACTGGTGGGTTTGAATAGCCAACCTTTGAGTAGTCAGACCAATGTTTTCACTACTGTGCCACCAGAGCTCCTTAAACTTTATGTACTATATGATACCAATTAAACTAGTTGTCCCATGAGATTATGGTCCTAAATTTTAGGTCCAGTAAACGAATCTTGCAGGGTGTTTAATAAGTACCCCTGTTTGTACCTCATAAGTGCTTTCTTATATGTAGGAAGGAGCTCTGGTAGCATAGTGGCTAAGGCACTTGACTGCTAACCAGAAGGCTGGCGGTTCAAACCCACCAGTCACTCCTTGGAAGGAAGAT
>NW_006921856.1:1602353-1602908 GCF_000298275.1 Orycteropus afer afer
CCAGCTTGCAGACTGAGACAGACTAGGAAGAAGAAGGAGGCCATCCGCTTCTCAAAGATTGGCCAGGGAAAGTTATGAATAGCAGAGAAATACTGTTTGATACATTACTGTGTAACTTTGTGAATAGTCCGGAAACTTTGTCCAATACAGAGGAGGAAGATGAGTCACTTAGGCTAGAAAGCTCTAGAAATAGGACTGGATAAGAGCTACGTTATCAGAGTAAAACCAGCCTTATTCATATGGAAAAAGTAAAGTTTTCAAGACCTCCATTTGCTGACGTGGCACCACTCAAATTGAGGAGAAATGGCGGCAAATATGCTTAATAGTGAGAACATGGAATGCACAAAGTATGAGTCTAGGAAAATTTGAAGTTGTCAAAAATGAAATGGAATGCATAAAGATTGATATCCTAGACATTAGTGAGCAGAAATGGACTGGTTTTGGCCATTTTGAATCAGACAACCACATGATCTACTAGGCCAGAAACAACAGTTTAAAGAGGAATGGCGTGACATTCATCATCACAAAGAATGTTTCAAGATCTATCCTGAAGTA
>NW_006921856.1:1603490-1610051 GCF_000298275.1 Orycteropus afer afer
TGAAATCAGGATGTGTTAATTATCACTGGTGACTGGAATGCAAAAGTTGGAAACAAAGAAGAATCACCGGTAGTTGGAAAATTTGGCCTTGGTGAAAGAAATAATACTGGAACTCGTATGGTAGAATTTTGCAAGACCAATGACTTGTTCATTGCAAACACTTTTTTTCAACAACACAAATGGCAGCTGTACACGTGGACTTCACCAGATGGAATGCACAAGAATCAGATTGACTACATCTGTGGCAAGAGGTGATGGAAAATCTCAATATCTTCAGCCAAAATCAGGCCAGGACCTGATTGTGGAACAGACTATCAACTCCTCATATGCAAGTTCAACTTGAAGTTAAAGACAATTAAAACAAGTCCACAAGAGCCAAAATATGATCTAGAATATATCCCTCCAGAATTTAGAGACCTTCAAAAGAATAAATTTGATCCACTGAACACCAATGAATGGAAACCAGATGAATTGTGGGATGTCATCAAGAGCATCATCCATGAAGAAAGCAAGAGGTCACTAAAAAGACAACAAAAGAAGAGAAGACCAAAATGGATGACAGAAGAGACTCTGAAACTTTCCCTTGAGCAGAGAGTAGCTAAAGCAAAAGGAGGAAATGACAAGATAAAAGAATTGAACTGAAAATTTCAAAGAGCAGCTCGAGAAGACAAAGCTAATTACTACAATGAAATGAGCAAAGACCTGGAGTTAGAAAACCAAAAGGGAAGAACACACTTGTGTTTTCTCAAGCAGAAAGAATTAAGGAAAAAATTTAAGCCTCAAGTTGCAATATTGAAGGGTTCTAAGGGCAAAACATCGAATGATGCAGGGAACATCAAAAGAAAATGGAAGGAATACACAGAGTCACTGTACCAAAAAGAACTGGTCAATCTTCATCCATTTCAGGAGGTGGCATATGATCTAGAACAAATGGTACCGAAGGAGGAAGTCAAAGCTACAATGAAGGAATTGGCAAAGAACAAGGCTCCAGGAATTGATGGAATACTTATTGAGATATTTCAATAAATGGATGCTGCACTGGAGGCATTCACTCGGTTATGCCAAGAGATTTGGAAGGCAGGCTACCTGGCCAACTGACTAGAAAAATCCGTATTTGTACCCATTCCAAAGAAAGGTGATCTCACAGAATGTGGAAATTATCAAACAATATCATTAATATCGTATGCAAGTAAGATCTTATTGAAAATAATTCAAAAATGGTTGCAGCAGTATATTGACAGAGAACTTCCAGAGGTGCAAGCTGGATTAAGAAGAGGACATGGAACAAGGGATATCATAGCTGCTGTCAGATGGATCTTGGCTCAAGGCAAAGAATACCAGAAAGATGTTTACTTGTACTTTATTGACTATGCAAAGGCATTTGATTGTGTGGATCATGACAAATTATGGATAACATTAAGAAGAATGGGAATTCCTGAACACTTGATTGTACTCATGAGGAACCTGTACCTTGACCAGGAGGCTGTCATTTGAATGGAAGAAGGGGACACTACATGGTTTAAAATTAGGAAGGGAGTGTGTCAGGTTGTATCCTTTCCCCATACTTATTCAGTCTATATGCTGAACAAATAATCCGAGAAGCTGGACTATAAGAAGTAAAACATGGCATAAGGTTTGGAGGAAGAATCATTAACAAACTGAGATACACAGACAATACAACTTTGCTTGCTGAAAGTGAGGATGACTTGAGGCACATACTGATGAAGATTGAGAAACACAATCTGCAGTATGGATTACATCTCAATATAAAGAAGACAAAGATACTCACAACTGGACCAATAAGCAGCATCATGATAAAAGGAGAAAAAATTGAGGTTGTCAAAGAATTCACGTTGCTTTGTTCTACAATCGAGGCCAACAGAAGCAGCAGTCAGGACATTAGATGACGTGTAGCACTGGGAAGGTTGGCTGCGAAGGAACGCTTTCAAGTCCTGAGGAGCAAGGATGTCTTCTTGAGGACTAAGGTGCACCTGACACAGGTCATGATATTTCCTATCACCTCATATGCATGTGAGAGCTGGACAATGAATAAAGAAGACCAAAGAGTTGATGCTTTTGAGTTGTGGTTCTGGAGAAAAATGCTGAAGGTACCATGGACTGCCAAAAGAACTAACAGATCTGTAGTGGAGGAAGTGAAGCTGGAATGCTCCTTGGAAGAGAGGATGGCCAGACTTTGTCTCACCTACTTTGGTCATGTTGTCAGAGGGGACCACTCCCTGGAGAAGGATGTCATGCTTGGTAAGGTTGAGGGTCGACGAAAGAGGGGAAGACCTTCGACGAGATGGATTGACACAGTAGCTGCAACAATGGGCTCAAGTATAGCACGGATCATGGAGCTAGTGTGAGATCAGGTGGTGTTTCGTTTTGCTGTGCATGGGGTTGCTATGAGTCGGAAGCTACTTGATGGCACCTAACAACAACAATGTATACACACACACACACACACACACACATATATATATATATACGTCATCTGGTTTCTTCACTGCTGCATCCATGGATGTAGACTGTGGAACCAAATAATATGAAATCTCTGACATATATATATATATATACATATATATATATATACATATACATATATATATATACACTGTTGTTGTTAGGTGCCATCGAGTTGGCTCTGACACATTGTGACCCTAGGTATAACAGAACAAAACACTGCCTGGTCATGCTCCAACCTCACAATCCTTGCTATACCTGAGCCCATCCTTGCAGCAACTGTGTCAATCCATTTCATTGAAGACCTTCCCCTTTTTCACTGACCCTTCACTTTAACAAGCATGATATCCTTCTCCAGGGAATGGTCCCTTCTGACAACATGACTAAGTAGATGAGACAAAGTCCGGTCTTTCTCGCTTCCAAGGAGCATTCTGGATGAACTTTTTCCAGGAGAGATTTGTTTGTTCTTCTGACAGTCCATGGTACTTTGATATTCTTCACCAACACCACAACCCAAAATCTTCTTCAGTCTTCCTTATTAACTGTACAGCTTTCACATACATATATGGGTATTGAAAATGCCATGGCTTGGATTAGGCTCACTTTAGTCCTCAAAGAGACATCTTTAGTCTTCAGTACTTTAAGGGTTCTTTTGCAGCAGCTTTGCCCAGTGCAATACGTCATCTGGTTTCTTCACTGCTGCATCCATGGATGTATACTGTGGAACCAAATAATATGAAATCTCTGACAACTTTGATCTTTTCTCCACTTATTGTGATGCTGCTTATTGGTCCAGTTCTGAGGATTTTTGTTTTCTCTATGTTGAGGTGTAATCAATACTGCAAATTGTATTATTTAATCTTCACTTTTAGCAAGCAAGGTTGTGTTGTATGTGTATTGTAGTTTGTTAATGAGTATTCCTCCAATTCTGATGCCATATTCTTCAGATAGTCCAGGTTCTTGGATTATTTACTCAACATACAGATTGAATAAGTATGGAGAAAAGATACAACCCTGACACACTCCCTTCCTGATTTCAAACCATGCAGTATACCCTTATTCTGTTCAAACAACAGGTTTGTGTACAGGTTACTCATGAGCACAATTAAGTGTTTGGGAATTCCCATTCTTTCTGATGTTATCCATAATTTTGTTATGGTCCACACAGTCAAATGTTTATGCATAGTCAATAAAACACAAGTAAACAACTCTGTGGTTTTCTTTGCTAATTCTGACATCAGCAATGATAACCCTCATTCCACTTCTTCTTCAGAATCCAGCTTGCATTTCTGGAAGTTCCCTGTCAATATACTGCTGCAACCATTTTTGTATTATCTTCAGCAAAATTTTACTTGCGTGTGATATTAATGATATTTTTCAATAATTTCTACATTCTATCAGATCACCATTCTTTGGAATAGCTACAAATATGGATATCTTCCACTCAGTTGGCCAAATGGCTGTCTTCCAAATATCTTGGCATAGATGAGTAAGTGCCTCCAGAGCAGCATCTGTTCATTGAAATATCTCAGTGGGAATTCTATCAATTCTTGGAGCCTTGTATTTTGCCAATATCTTCAATGCAACTTTGACTTATTCCTTCACTACTACTGGTTCCTGATCATATGCCATCTCCTGAAATAGATCAACATCGATCGTTTGTTATTGGTATAGTGGCTCTGTGTATTCTTTCCATCTTCTTTTGATGATTCCGGCATAATTCAATATTTTGCCCATAGAGTTTTTCAATATTGCAAAATATATATATTTAGTTTTTTCAACTTTGAAAATGCTCAGTGTGTTCTTACCTTTTGGTTTTCTAACTCCAGGTGTTTGCACATTTGACTATAATTGACTTAGTCCTCATGAACTGCTCTTTGAAATTTTCTGTTCAGGTCTTTTATCTTGCCATTTCTTCCATTTGCTTTGTCTATTGAGGTGTAGTAAATTACACAGTGTGGCTTTTCTAGCCATAAGTTTTTTTTTTTTTTTTTTAATTGTGATTTGGATGAAAATATACAGAGCAAATTCACTTTCCATACAGCAGTTCACAAACACTTTGTCTCATGACACTGATTACAATTTACCACAATGCACCAACTCCCCTACCACTTCCTCCTGATACTTACCTCTTCCCTGTGTCCATCCCTCCATGCATTCCTGCCTCCTGAACTGTCTCGCTGTGCATAAACAGCCCTTGTTCTCTCCAAGGAGTGTATCTACCTCAGGTAAATGTTCCAGTCACAACAAATTTCAGACCTGAGAGGCAGCTAGGGGCCATAATCTCAGTGGTTCCACCAGGCTCCATCAGACCAGCAAACTTCGTTCTCCCTTTTTTTACGAAATGATTTTGAGTTTTGTTCCATATTGTTGTCCCTCTCTATCCAGGATCTCCTACATAGATCCCCCTTCGAGTGGTTTACAGTGGTAGCTGGGCATCATCTAATTCTTCTGGTCTCATAGTTGTATACGCTGCAGATTGCATGGTGTATCAGTCGCTAGGATTAATTCTTTCCATGAATCTTTGGTTTTCTTCATTCTCCTTTGCTCTGGACGAAGAGAGACCCATCATTGCCTCTAGATGGTTGCTTGCAAGCTTTTAAGATCCCAGTCTCTACTCACCAAAGTAGGAGGTGGAACAATGTTTTGTGTAGTATGTTATGGCAATTGAGCTTGATGTCCCCTGTGACTATGGTCCTGTGCCCACAGGTTCAACTACTCGGTCCCTCTGGGTAGCTGGCTGTGATCAAGAAGTGACTACAATCTTGTCCCTTGTCAGCTCTATTATACACCTGGGATTTCAAATCATACAAATACACTTACAGGACCATTGTCTGTCAACCCTATACATGGTCTTGTGTACACTCCCCGCTTCATAGGCATACCTAACAGTTCAGCCTGTCCACCCATCTATCCACCCACATACCCATGTTTGCCTTTACTGACAGTGCAGTACTGCATGTGCAAAAGGGTTCATCTTTGTTGTCTGTACCTCCCATGTACCTCTCTATGTTTTCCTCTTCCTCATTGCCACCATGTTGATCACTCACATTTGGTACATTGCCCTTCTCTTCACTCAAATCAATACTCATATCTACCTTTCTAAAAGTGTTCTCTCCTCTCCCCTCCCACCCCTGGTAACCAGCAAAGAAAATTTCCTTCCATAGATAAACATTTCCTTGACTTTTACAATAACGGACTATTACAATATTTGTCCTGTGATTGACTTATTTCACTCAGCCTCATGTCCTCTGAGTACATCTACATTAGGCGGTGTTTTAGCTTATTCTTCAGGGTTGCATAGTATTCCATTTTGTGTATGTACCATAGTTTGGTTGTCCATTCCTCAGCTGATGGACACCTAGGTGGTTTCCATCTTTTGGCTATTATAAATAATAATACTGCGATGAACATGGATGTGCATATGTCTGTTGTTGTCATGGCTCTCACTTCTTTAGGATATATACCTAGTAACGGAATGGCTGGATCAAGTGGTATTTCTAATTCTAACTTTTTAAGGAATCGCCATAATGCTTTCCACAGTTGTTGCACCATTTTATAGTCCCACCAGCAGTGTATGAGAGTCCAATCTCTCTGCATCTTGGCCAGCATTTGTTATTTTCTGTCTTGATGACTTGGCTACTAGTGCTGGAGCAAGATGCTATCTCATTGTTGTTTTGATAGATGGGCAATCTACTTCCATAGTGATCCTGCTTCGGAAACCCAAGGAGGGGTCGCTATGAGTTGGGTCTGACTCGACGGCACATAACAAAAACAACAATAGCGAAAGATTGTGAGCATTTCTTCATGTTTGTTGGCTACCTGAATATCCTCCTTGGTGAACTGTCTATTCATGTCTTCTGCCCATTTTTTAATTGAATTATTTGTCTTTTTGTTGTTGAGGTATTAGAATTTTCTATAAATTCTAAAGAGAAGTCCCTTGTCAGATATGTCATTGCCAAATATTTTTTCCCAATCTGTAGGCTCTCTTTTGACTCTTTCAGAGAAGTCTTTGGAAACACATAAAAATTTAATTTTTAGAAGGTCCCATTCATCTAGTTTCTCTTCTGCTGTTTGTGCATTTTGGGTTATGCTTGA
>NW_006921856.1:1610431-1643107 GCF_000298275.1 Orycteropus afer afer
CTTGGAAGGAAGGTTGGGCAATCCTACTTCCATAGTGATACTGCCTCGGAAACCCAAGGAGGGGTCGCTATGAGTCAGGGCCGACTCGACGGAACATAACAACAACAACAACAACATACAAATACCAAGCAGTTTTGCCTACTGTGGCTGTATAATGGGTTTTGAGATCTGGCAGTGTGAGACCTCCTACTTTTTTCTTGTTCTTCAGTAGTGTTTTGCTTATCCAAGGTCTCTTTCCTTTCCATATAAAGTTAGTGATTGTTTTTTTCCATATCCTTAAAGAATGTTGATAGGATCTGGATTGCGATTGCACTGAATGTATAGATTGTTTTGGGTAGAATTGTCATTTTCACAAAGTTCAATCTTCCTATCCATGATGTGGTTTGTTCCTCCACTCATGTAGATCTCTGATGGCTTCTTGAAGATTCTTTTGCCGTTTTCTTTGTACAGGTGTTTTGTGTCCCTGGTAATATTTATTCTTATGTATTTTATTTTTATATTTTTGGTAGCTATTGTAAATGGTATTGATTTCCTTATTTCTTTTTCCTTAATCTCTTTGCTGGTGTAGAAGAACCCAACTGATTTTTGGATGTTGATCTTGTATTCTGCCACTATACTAAATCTCTCAGTTAGTTCTAGTAGTTTTCTTTACTGAGTCTCTTGCACTTTCTATGTATAGGATCATATCATTGGCAAATAAGGATAGTTTTATTTCTTCCTTACCACTTTGGATGCTCTTGATTTTGATTTCTTGCCTTATTGCCCCTGGTAGGTAACATAGTGCCTAAGGCATTTGACTGCTAACCAGGAAGCTGGTGGTTCAAACTCAGAAGAACTCTTTGGAAGGAAGACTGGACAATCTACTTCTGTAGACATACTGCCTCGGAAACCCAAGAGGGGTCTCTAAGAGTCAGAAATGACTGGACAGCAGTGAGTGAGAGAACTTCCAAATGCAATGTTGAATAGAAATGGTGATAAAGGGCATCCGTGTCTGGTTCCTGTCTCAAGAGGATTGATTTTAGTCTCTCTCCATTGAGAATAATGTTGACTGTATTGACTGTTGGTTTTGCATATATGCCCTTTACTGTGTTGAGGAATGTCCTTTTTATTCCTATTTTGCTCAGAGTTTTGATCAGGAATGGATGTTGCATTTTATCAAATACCTTTTCTCCATTGATTGATATGATCATGTGGTTCTTTTCCTTGTTTTATTTATGTGATGGATGACATTGATTGTTTTTCTAATGTTGAACTATCCTTGCATACCTGACATGAACCCCAGTTGGGCATAATGTATTATTTTTTTGATATGTTGTTGGAGTCTATTGGATTTTGTTGAAGATTTTTGCATCTATATTCATGAGGGATATTGGCCTATGGTTTTCCTTTTTAGCAATGTCTTTGTCTGGTTTTGGTATCAAGGTTATGCATGCTTCATGAAATGAATTAAGGAGGATCTATCCTTTTCTATGTTTTGGAATAGTTTGAGTAGGATTGGTGTCAGCTTTTCTCTGAACATTTGGTAGATTCTCTGGGCCAGGACTTTTTTTGTTGGTAATTTTTTTTTATGACCTGTTCAATTTCTTCTTTTTTTATAGGTCTATTTCAACTTTTCCACCTCAGTCTGTGTTGGTTTTGGGAAGTAGTGTGTTTTTAGAAATCTGTCAATTTCTTCTCGATTTTCAAATTTGTTGAAGAACAGTTCTACATAGTGTCCCAATATTACTTTTTTTTTTTTTTTTAATTTCAGATGGTTGTGTTGTGATGTTGCCCAATTCATTTCTTACTCATGCTATTTGTATTCAATTCTTCTTTTCTTTTGTTAAATTTGCCAGTGGTTTGTCAATTTCATTAATCTTTTCAAAAAACCAACCTCTCATCTTGTTGATTTTTTCCTGTTTTCTGTTTCCTTTATTTCTGCTTGAATCTTTGTTATTTCCTTTCTTCTGGTGACTGTAGCCTTTTCTTGCTGGTCTTTTTCTAACTGTTAGTGATGTTGGTTCTTTTTTATGTGTGAATTTATTGCTATAAATTTGCATCTGGTCACTGCTTTTGCTCTGTCCCAGAGATTTTGGTATGTTGTGTGTTCATTCTCATTTGATTCACAGATTTTTTTTTTTTAAATTTCATTTTTTATTTCTTGTACTACCCATCATTCTTAAGGAGGGTGTTATTCAGTTTCCATGTGTTTGCTCTTTTTCTGTTCATCTTCCTATTGTTGATTTATAATTTTATAACATTGTGTTCTGAGAAGATGCTTTGCATTATTTCAATGTTTTTTAATTTATTGAGGCTTGCCTTATGGCCTAACATATGGTCTATCCTGGAGTATGTTCCATGTGCACTGGGAAATGTCTATAAGTTCAAATTGGTGGATTGTATTGTTTAGTTGTTCTGTGTCTTTGTTGAGTTTCTTTCTAGTTGTTCTATCTTTCATTGAAAGTGGTGTATTAAAGTCTCCCACTATGACTTTGGAGTTATCTATTTGTCTTTTCAATTCTGTTAAAGTTTGATTTATATATTTTGGTGCTCTTTCATTGGATCCACAGATATTTATTATGGTTATATCTTCTTGTTCGATTAATTTTTTAGTCATTATATAATGTCCTTCCTTTTCTCCTATGGTGGTTTTTGACTTGAAGTCAAAATTTAATCAGAAATTATTATTGTCACACCTGCTCTTTCTTGGTTGCCATTTACTTGATATATCTTTTTCCAACCTTTACTTTTTAGCCTATTTTTGTCTTTGTCTCTAAGTATGTCTCTTGTAGACAGCATATTGGTGGGTTATGTTGGGTTATGTTTTCTTATCCATTCTGTAACTAGCCATCTCTTGAGTGGTGCATTCAATCCATTGACATTCAGTGTAGTTATCAACAAATATAAATTATGTACTGTCATTTATTTTATTTTTATTTATTTATTTTATTTTGTGGTGTTCCTGGTTTCTTTGTTCCATGTATTTTTCTGTGCTGAGTTCATTTTGTTTGTGAATCATACAATCATTTCCTTTGTTGCTGTTGTTTTAATATTTGCTATATATTTGTACTTGTACTCTTTTTATTGTGATGTGAAGGTTTGTCATTTTTCCTTGAGCTTACCTTGTGATTTATAATTTTCTCCCTGAGTTTAGAATGCTCCATTCTATCTTGCAAATATTTTGATTTATTCAGCATTTAGAAATTCTGTAACTACCCTTTCTTTTCCCTCTTTTTGTTTGTAGTTGTCCCCATTTGCCATTTGATGTCTCTGGTTCCCTGCTTACAATCTTGTAAGTGTATGTTACTTGGATACTTCTTAGCGGTGTTGGTTTCTGGCTTTTGTCATCTTGTGAATTAATGGTTGGTTGTTGTTTGCTATTATTGGTTCTCTGCTCAAACGACTCTCTTGTAAAGTTGGTCTGGTTTTAACAAATTCCCTTAATTTTTGTTTATCTGGAAATCTTCTAATTTCACCATCATATTTGAGGGAAAATATTGCTGGGTATATAATTCTCGGTTGGAAATTTTTTCTCTTTCCCATTGCCTTCTTGCCTGCTGAGAAATCAGAGCTTAGTCTTGTTGGTTGCCCTTTGTAGGTAACTTTTTGTTTTTCCCATGCTGCTTTCAGGATTCTTTCTTTGTCTTTGGTTTTGATGAGTTTGATGATGATATGTCTTGGTGATTTTATTTTGGGATCTATCCTATTTTGGGGTTATCCTATTTAGGGGGAGCTCTGGTAGCATAGTGGCTAAGGCACTTGACTGCTAACCAGAAGGCTGGCAGCTCAAACTCACCAGCCACTCCTCGGAAGGTAGATGGGGCAATCTACTTCCATAGTGATACTGCCTTGGAAATCCAAGGAGGGCTTGCTATGAGTTGGGTCTGACTCGATGGCACATAACAAGAACAACAAAAACAACAACATCCTATTTAGGGTTCATTGGACTTCCTGAATGGATATATTCTCATCTTTCATTTTATCAGGGAAGTTCTCTTTCAACAAATATTGGCAATTTTCTCAGTGGTTTTCTTTTTCTTTTCCTGTTCTGGAATTTTGATTACATGTAAGTTATTCCTTTTGATGGTACCCTCCATGAATCTTAGGCTTTCTTAATTGTATTTTGATCTTTTTTTCTGATTGTTCCTTTTCCAGAGAAGTATTCAGGTATTTGTCTTCAATCTCATTAATTCTGTCTTCCATTGATTTGATTCTACTCCTTTTCCCTTTTAATGTGTTATCTATTTTTGAAAATTTAATATTAATCTTCTGGATTTCAATCTGTAGATTTTGTATCATTTCTATTTTTTCATTCATTTTGTTCTTTTGTTCTTGTGCTTTCTTCTGAAGTTGTTTTAGGGTTTTGTCCATTTCTTCCTTATTTTTGTCAGTGTTTTCCTTGATCTGTCTCTCAATCTGTTGAAGGTACCTAAATATAAGTCTCTTGAATTCCTTATCAGGGAGTTTCAAAGTTGCTTCTTTCTCAGGGATGTATTCTGGGTCTGTATCCTTGTCTTTTGTTTCTCCTGCTTTATCTTGCTTCTTTGGACTGTGATGGCTTGTCGTCTCTGAGAGATTGTGAATTTGTTGTATTTATATTTAATTGGTGATTATATGTTGAAGTGATTCACCCAAGATTTCAATTGTTTTTATTTGTTTATTTTGGGGTGTATCTGAATAAGCAGGGTACTGTGGTCTTCTATTTGCTAGTTGGCGGCACTGATGCACTTACCACCTGTCTCTTTGTGGTTTGATAAAGAATGAGAGTGGCTGCACAAGTATCTGTTAATTGTTATTGGTGGTCGTGTATCATTGGCCACTTGGTGCAGAAGGAAGTGATGCCTCAACTCAGTAAGTAGAGCTGCAGGAGGTGTATGTGTGGTTGGGTCACATGGGCATGGTTGCTGTCTCCTACTCAGACAGAAAAAAACAATAAAAAAATCAAAAAAGTAAGAGCAAGAGGAAAAAAACACACTCTGCATAAACACACAGGAAGAATCACCAAAAAGAGAAAATAGAATAATAATAATAATAATAATAATAATAAAGGCAATAAATGAGAGAAGATATTTAAAGGAAATACTTAAAATCTGAAAGAAATATTAATAGAAAAAGAGGAAAAAATAAAATATCTAGGGCAGTGGGAATAAGAGAAAATGGTAGAGTAGAAGAATAATGGAGAAAAAAATGGGAAAGATGCAGAAGAAAAACAAGGAATGGGGAGAACCACAAGAAAGAAAAAAAAGGGAACCAGAAAAAGGGAAGAGAGAAAAAGTCAAAAACTAGAACCTTGGAAGAAAAGAAGAAAGACTAGTACTAAAAAAGGACAACAAAAGAAAAAAAATATTAATAATCATTTTAAAAGGGACAAAAACTACAAAAAAAAAAAAATTCTAAGCAGGGTGGAGCAGGGGACTCAGTCTCCGTCAGAGCACAGAGACTGGGATGGAATTATTGCTGGTTGAGAAGGTGGGTGGGAGTGAGGGATAACTACACCGCCGTTGACCAAGAGGGTGTGGGGTGTAAGAGTAACAAGGGGAATGTTGCACCTTTCTAGTCCTCAGTGTCCAGAATATCTTTTCAGTCCCAGCAAGTGGATCCTATTCTTAGGTCCCTGGAATCTGAGTGAACACTGCTGCTTTAAATATCCAAAATATTCAAAGCACTTGTAAATGTTTAAAATAGCTATGCCCTCTGGACAGCCAAAAGTCTACAGCTCAGCCCATCTCCAGGAGCTCTGATAGTGTAGTGCCTAAGGCACTTGGATGCTAACCAGAAGGTTGGTGGTTCAAACCCACCAGCCACTCCTCAGAAGGAAGGTTGGGCAACCTGCTTCTGTAGTGATACCACCTCGGAAAACCAAGGAGGGGTTGCTATGAGTGAGGTCTGACTCGACGGCACATAACAACAACAGCCCATCTCCCTCTTCGCTGCCACTTTTATTCACCAGCCACTAGTGCAGTCCTCTGTGAAGCCCCTAGCTAGCAGGGCTGATTTTTACATTAATTCTTAGGTCATAACACCACATGGAAATATCCAAGCTCTCTGCGCCATGAGAATTGCTAACAATCTGCAGCTCCATACATCTCTTTTTTCAGTGTTTTCATGCATGTTCTTCTAGTTGGAGTTTAGTCCACTTCTGTATCCTTTTACCCCTGGGTAACTCAGACAAGACATATCCAAAATATATTTGCTCCAACTTCTAGATTCACTCTTTCTGTTGATGACAATAGAGTTAGCTGGCTTCCATGGACCATGATGGCAGCACCTCCCACACCCTTTTCATTGTTCCAATGTAGTTGGCCTCTAAACTCTATAGAGTCTGAGTCCATTACACCTGCAAGCCTACAATGGGGAATCCTCCTTGGAGTTCCACTGTACCTACCTAACCTAGCACCTTGCTATCTATTGTCTGGAATGTATAATGGCTTTCAACTCTTCTGCTTGTCTCTATGCTTTTATATCTAGAGTTCATCTTTCCACACTTTTGTCATATAAAGTTTCTGAAATAATTGCAAAGCATGTAATTTCTGAGCTCAAAAGGAAGTCCCTGAGTGGTACAAATGGTTAAGTACTCTGCTAATAACTGAAAGATTGGACATTTCAGTCTGCCTGGAGGTACCTTGTATGAAAGGTCTGGAACACAGTTCTACTCTGAAGCACATGGGATCCCTATATGTAGTAATCAACTAGATGGCAGCTGGTTATTACTGGTTTTCAGCTGAAAAATTTTCAGTGACTTTGCAAATTCTACCTATAATGTCCATGTCTTTGTACTCAAGGTCTCATGTCTCTGATATCAACCTAGTGTTTCTCCCAGTGCTCCTCATCCCATTTCTTGTTTCTCTCCAATAGAACTCTCTGGCTCAGCTAAATATCTTTTTATTTCACTTTGTGTGTCTCCTCTATTATTATTGCTGCTGTATACCTTTCCCACCATTGCATTTTCAATTCAAAGCCTTAGGTCATGATCCAGAAGACATATCACCTATCTGGAACCTGCCCTGACTTTCCAAGAAAATGTGATCTTTTCCCATATGGCACAGATCATATTATAAAAATGATTTTTTTTCTGTAAAAAATATATTTTTGAAAATTACTGTTGTTTGGTGCCATAAAGGCAGCTCTGACTCATCATGACACTATATACAACAGAACAAAACACTGCATGCTCCTACAACAACCTCACAGTTGTTGCCATGCTTAAACCCATCATTGTAGCCTTTGTCTTAATCCATATCATTGGGGTCTTCCCCTTTTTCACTGACCCACTACCAAGCATGAAATCCTCCTCCAGGGAATGGTCCCTTATGACCAAACTAGGTGAGATGAAGTCTGAGCAGTATCCTTTCAAGGAGCTTCTGGATGCACTTCGTCCAGGACAGATTTGTTCATTCTTCTGACACTCCATCGTATTTTCAACATTCTTCACCAACGCCACAATTCAAAGGCAACAACTCTTATTTGGTTTTCCTTATTCATTGTCCAGCTTTCACATACATATAAGGCAATTGAAAATACTATGGCCTGGGTTAGGTACACCTTAGCCTTCAAAAGCACATCTTCCTAAAGAGGTGAGAGACAGGACACAAACACACATGTGCACACTCATGTTCATAATAGCACAATTCACTGTAGCAAAGAGATAGAAGCAACCTAAATGTCCACCCAGACCATGGTACTTTCACACAATGGAATACTATGGAACATTAAAGAATAATGAAGAATTCATGAATCATTTTACAATGTGGATGAATTTGGAGGACATTATTCTGAGGAAAATAAATAAATCATGGAAGGACAAATATTATATGAAACCATTACTGTAAAAAGTCAAGGAAAGGTTTACTTAGGAAAGGAAATTCACTTTGTTGGTTACCAGGGATGGGAAGGAAGGGGAGGGAAAATTTTCACACTAGATGGGGGTCACATGCTGATTTGGGTGAGTGGAGGGATGGTATGGAAAGAGTGTGACCAGCATGATGACTTTGGGGAAAGGAAGGGCACTGAAATTTGCACATAAATATGGACAACAGAGGCAAATACTACTATATGCACAATACTGCATTACTAATAACATCAAATACCAGGCTATGGATAAACGCTTAGGCAGGTGAGAAGATCAGATGGGAGTAGGCAAGCAGGAATATACCTTAGACCAAGGATAAATTTGGCTGAAGATAATCTTATATATGTACTTGTGCTACAAAATTAGTCACATACATTACAGAAACAACAGAAGGCAGAGTTGGAGTAACTTTTCAGAGACAATCAAGTGCCTTGAGAGATAGAATCACCAGGCCTGTCCACTCAGGACCAGAATCTCAGGGAATATCATGCTCAATTTGTACAACATAGTATGTAAAAATCTTGTTCTACAACCTACTTTGGTGAGTAGTGACTGGGGTTTAAAGGCTTTTGAACAGCCATCTAAGACACAACTACTGGCCTCCTCTCATCTGAAGCAAAGATGAGTAAAGAAAATCAAAGGCATCTGGAAATAATTAGTCCAAGGATAAGATGGACCAAGAGGACCTCAGCTTTCATGATCTCAAGACAAGAAGAACTAGATGGTGCTGGGCTACCAATGCCAACCACTCAGAAAGGGATCAAATCTAGAGATCTTGGATGGAGTGGGAAGAAAAATGTGGAACAAAATTCAAAAAACAAAAATGACCAGAATTACTGGTTAAATAGAGACTGGTGGAACCTCAGAGACTATGGCCCCAGGTTACTCTTTGGGCCTAGAAGTGGACTGACTCCATGGATTGGCTCTTCAGCCAAAAGTAGAAAGACCTACATGAACACTTACCCAAGGTGATGCATTTGTCTACTCTAGGGAGATGCACCCCTTAGAGCAATCAGCCATGAGACACCAGAGGGGCAGCATTCACATAGAAGGAAAACTGCACAGACAGGAATGCATAGTTATGAAGGGCACAGGGAGGGGGTAGTCACAGGATGGGAGAAGAGGAAAATTTGCTATGGTCAAGGATGGTAATCAGGGCATGAAATCAAATGTGCATGAACTGTTGAATGCAAAACAAATTTGCTTTGTAAATTTGCACCCAAAGCACAATAACATTTTTTTTTAAATAAAACAAACAAAACAAAGTGACATCTTTCCTTCTTAACATTTTAAAGAAGTCTCTTGCAGCAGATTTTCTCAGTGAAATGTGACATCTGATTTCCTGCCTGCTGCTTCCACTGGTGTTGAATGTGGATCCAAGTAAAATGAAATCCCTGGCAACTTCAATATTTTCTCCTTTTATCATGATGTTGCTTACTGGTCCAGTTGTGAGAATTGTTGTTTCCTTTATGGTGAGGTGTAATCCGAACAGAAAACTGTAGTCTTTGACCTTCATCATTATGTGCTTCAAAGTCATCTTCACTTTCAGCAAGCAAAGTTGTGTCATCTGCATATTGCATGTTGTTATGGGTCTTCCACCAAACCTAATGCCATGATCTTCTTCATATAGTTCAGCTTCTTGAATTATTTGCTCGGCATGCAGATTGAATAAATATAGTGAAAGGATATCACCTTGATGTACATCTTTCCTGGTTTTAAACCATGCAGTATCCCTTTGCTCTGCTCAAAGGATAGCCTATTGGTCTATGTTCAGGCTCACCATGGGAACAATTAAGTGTTCTGGAATTCTCATTCTTTGCTACATTATTCATAATTTGTTATGATCCACACAGTTGAATGACTTTTCATAGTCAATAAAATACACGTAGTCATCTTTGTTGTATTCTTTGCTTACAGCTAAGACCCTCTGACATCTGCAATGATACCCCTCATTCCACATCCTCTTCTGAATCCAGCTTGAATTTCTGCAAGTTCCCTGTCAATATGCAGCTGCAACCTTTTTAAAATTATCTTCAGCAAGATTTTACTGGCATGTGATGTTAATTACATTGTTTTGATAATTTCCACATACTGCTGGATCACCTTTCTTTGGAATTGGGACAAATATCTATCTCTTTATCAGTTGGACTAGTAGCTATATTCCAAATTTCTTGGCATAAACGAGTATGCACCTTCAGCACAGCATTCATTTGTGAAACATATCGATGAGTATTCCATCCGTTCCTGGAACCTTATTTCTCACCAATTCCTTCATACAGTCTCAACTTCTTTCTTCAGTACCACTGGATCTGGAAAATATGCCACCTCCTGAAAGAGTTTTACATTGATCAATTCTTTTTGATACAGTGTCTCTGTGTATTCTTTCCATCTTTTTTTTGATGCTTCCTGCATAATTCAATATTTTGCTCATAGAATCTTTCAGTATTGAAACTCAAGGGTTGAATTTTTTTCTTCCATTCTTTCAGCTTTAGAAATGCTCAGTATATTCTTCCTTTTTGGTTTTCTATCTCCAGGTCTTTGTACATTTCAACACAATACTTTGTTTTCTTGAGCTGCCATTTATTTCTGCTCAGTTCTTTTATTTCAGCATTTCTTCCAGTCACTTTATCTACTTTATATTCAAGAGCAAGTTTCAAAGTATCTTCTGACATGACATCTATTTTAGTCTTTTCTTCCTTTTCTATTTTTAATGACCTTTTTTCTTTCTTCATCTATGATGTCCTTCATGTCATTCCACAACTTATCTGGTCTTTGGTCATTGGTGTTCAGTGCATCAAATCAATCCATCAGATGGTCTTTAAACTCAATTGGGACATAATCAAGGTCATATTTTGGCTCTCCTGGACTTATTTTAATTTTCTTTAGCTTCAGCTTCAACTTGCATATGAGCATTTGATGGTCTTTTCCACACTCAGCTCCTGGCCTTGTTCTCACTGATGATACTTAGCTTCTCCATTGACTCTTGTCACAGATAGAGTTGATCTGATTTCTGTGTATTCCATCTGGTGATACCCACACGTATAACTATTAATTTATGTTGTTGAAAAAGATATTTGCAATAAATAAGTTGTAGATCTTGCAAAATTCTATATGTGATCTCTATCATCTTTCTATCACCAATGATGTATTTTCCAACTACCAATGCTTCTTCCTTATTTGCAACTTTTGCATTCCAGTCACCACTAATTATCAATACATCTTGACTGGTCAATTTCATACTGCAGAAGTTGATAAAAATCTTCAATTTCACAAATTTTAGTGATGGCAAAGTAAAATAATATTTGTGAAATCAATTGTCAAAGGATAAAATTATAAAGCCACTATTATTATTTTTCAGTTCAGCCAGTCAGATAAAGCAAAAATATTTAGAAAACAAGTAAGACATAGCATTCATATCATTAGAAAATAAAATTAATTATTGGAGGATAAGTGCAGTCTTTGGGCTTCTCTCAGCACTACTGACAACACAGTGTCTGAGAACAGAGATGACCACTGTGCAAGGTGCATCATCATATATCAATTTGAGAATGAT
The DNA here is from genome assembly GCF_000298275.1 of Orycteropus afer afer. Lineage (NCBI taxonomy): Eukaryota > Metazoa > Chordata > Mammalia > Tubulidentata > Orycteropodidae > Orycteropus > Orycteropus afer. The sequence continues at coordinate 1,621,813 of NW_006921856.1, forward strand.
GGTTGTTTTAACATCACAGAGATATAGTCTTGTAAAGGTAAAGGAAGCAATGTCACCTATATTTAGCAACATAAATATTTGCCATCTTCAAGAATATCTGGGAAGTATGTCTTAGTTATGTGCCCTTTTGAGAAGTAGTTAATGGTCCAAATGCCAGAAAGGCTGTATCCTCCTCTAATCTTCATTTCACCCCCAAGCCAATTTGAGATCTGAATTTGATAATTGCATTTGCTCTGTGTGTGCTCTGAAAAGGACAGACAAGTATGCTAATGGCCTGAGGTCTGATCCCAATGTGGATTGAGGGCTGCTTCATACTTCCCATCTCTGAGAATAACAATATGTCAAGTTTGTTCAAGACCCTGTGGAGTACTATAGTAAGCAAAATCTATTTAACTTGGTTGGATCGTCATTTGATAAATCCCCTTAATCTTAGACATATTTATGAATATCCCCTGGCTCACTTTGGAATCCCCTACAATCAAAGCAGTATAAAACCACTCATCTGTCAGTTTGTCATACTATGGTGGCTTTTCTGTAAGTATGATGCTGTAAGCTGTGTCACTAACTAGAATTGCAAACACTAGCAAGGTCTTCTATTGTGATAAGTCTTAGTGGAGTTTCCAGACTAGGAAAGATTAGGAAGAAAAGCCTGACAATCTGCTTTCAAAAATTAACCAATGAAAACCTTATGTATCACAACAGAATACTTTCTGATACAGTGATGGATGATGAACCTCCTGAATTGGAAGGAATTGTACAATGACTACAACAATGAGCTCAGACATGATCATGAAGATGGTGCAGGACTGGGCAATGTTTCATTCTATTGTATATGAGGTCATCATGAGTATGTACTGAGTTGATGGCAACAAACAGCAACAACAAGACCTGGCTCTCAGAACACAACAACTTAATAGAATGTTAACTCTGCACTTTGTCCTGTAGATTATATCCTTCAATTCTGTGGCTGTTTAGATCAATGAGCTGAGGCCCAGACATGCTAAAAACATGAAATGGCATTAAAACTGTCTGGATACATTCTGTTCCCGGTACCCAAGTGCCCTAGAGTTGGGCTCTGGCCTCATCAGTGCTCAGACAGTCACTGAAGAGACACTCTGGTTTTGGTAAGATAATAAGGGTCAACTGTACATGTTGACTCTCGAGGACCTCACATTGCCTATTATGGGGGAAGTAATGAACTATCACCACATAAGGCAAAAAAAGTAAATTGCATGTTAAATTGAGAAGCATAGACTTTAAGCAATGGTGTGCTGGTAAAATGGCTCACTGAAGAGAAATGAAAGTCCTGATTTGTGACGTTTTCTGATTTTTACCAGAAATAACTCTCACTATGGCTGATTTCAAGCCACTAACATGATGTCAGTGAACACGGAGTTGGGAAGAGATGCACACAATGAGCTAGTGTGACCTAGTTTAGCCACTATTGCATGATGGCTATGTGAGTCAGAGAAGAGGGAGGTGAAAAATAATAGGAATTGTTCAGAAAGGGACCATGAAGAAGACAGCACTCAAGTAGGAAAATACTGAGTAAGAGGATAAACAGTAGAAAAACTGGAGCTAGGGAAGAAAGTAGAGTCCTTAAAAGATTTTATACCTTTTTTCTAAGTTTAGAAAGAAAGGGAAACTTCCTCTGAGATAATTTACTTTACTCCAGGACTTTTCTTTCCCCTTCAGGTTCAGATATAATTTAAAAAAAATGCTTTAAATATATTTTAAATAGTTTTAAGTTTACCCTGTTGTAAATATATTATTATGGTACAAGGTCAGAACTAATGAACCAATATTAATTTATTTTTATTAACTAAAGTCCATAGTTCATTCAAATTTACTTAGTTTTTACCTAATGTCGTCTTTCTGTTCTAGGATCCCATCCAGGATAACACATATTTAGTTGCTGTGTTTCCTTAGGCTCCTCTGGGCTGTGACAGTTTCTCAGACTTTCCTTGCTTTTTAATGACTTGGACAGCCTAAGGAGTGCTAGACAGGTATTTTGTAAAACGTCCCTCAGTTTGGGTTAGCCTGATATTTGCCTCATGCATAGGTTGGGGTTGTGGGTTTTTGGTAGGAAGAACATGGAGATGAATGTCCTTCTCATCCCATCATGTCAAGGGTACATCAACATGACTTAATCCCTGATGATGCTAACCTTGATTACCTTCATCCAGGCCTAATAATCTTACTCTGATTTTGTAATATAACTTCCTTACTGATTTCATTATGCTTTGCCCATTTTAATCCAATTCCAGGTACAAGAACTGACCATAAAACCTAATATTACCTCTGTCACAACTATGTTTTCAACATGCTAGTGGTTCTGACCCATTACATGCAAATTCCATGAGACTAGAATATTCCAGTGTTCTTTACTTCGATGGCACAACCTTACCTACTTTTTGCTGTCTCTGGGTTCTTACTGGTCATTAATGTTGCCATTAACTCTTGTAGGAGCTTATGTCTTGCTTTGGGTTTTCCCAGAAGCAGACCCTGGGACAATGATTTTGGTTCAGAGATTCATTTGGGAGTTGGTCCCAGGCAGCATTGGTAGGTAGAAGAGTAGGAAAGCAAGATGGGAGAGAAGGAAGCCAACATAGTACTGTCAAGATCAGATGACCACTGGGGATATTGGGGGCTCACTCCCACTGAGGACCTTTTGGGGAATGCTTGAACATACTTCAATCATCCCCACTTGAGGGACGAGTGAGGTAGAATGCTTATCTTCCAATTCCTATATGTCTTGAATTGAAGGGACTTCTAGGGGCATTGGGCATTGTCTCTTAAAATTCCAGGCTTTCTTATAACGCTGGTGGCCAGAGGATGCCCTCAGCAGAGAGTTGCTAGAGCTTTCCATAAAAATTGGCAGTGTGGTCAGGAATGACTGGTGCAGAGGAGACATACAATGCCAGCAAAAGCATCTGGTACAGCCTTTTCCACTTGTTCTCTCAATAGTCAAATTTAGAGAAATTTAGATGAATAGCAGACTTCAGAGACCAATTACCAAATCAAGATGTCACAGTAATAGAAATAGTTATGCATATAGGAGAATAATCTCCAGATAAACCTCCTCTTGTTGTTAGGTGCCATTGAGTCAGCTCCGACTCATAACGACCCTACGTACAACAGAACAAAGCCCTGCCTGGTCCTGTGTCATCCCTGCAATTCTTGTATGCTTGAGCTTATTGTTGCAGCCACTGTGTCCACTTAATCTTGTCAAGGGTCTTCCCCTTTTTTGCTGACCCTCTACTTTACCAAGTGTTTCGGTTCTCTATGCCACTCTAACAGAAAATATTACAAATGGATGGCTTCAACAAACATGGATTTATTTTCTTACAGTTTAGGAGACTAGAAATCTGAGTTCAAAGTCCCAGATCTAGGGGCTGGGTGAAAATCCCCCTAGACCTTGGGTTTCAATTCAGCTCTGCCTCATACTCTTGGCCCAATGAAGCTGGAGACTTCTCTGAACTCAGGCAGCTGGCTGCTGAGGTTGACAAACCCAAGGTCAACAAGTAAAATGGCACAGTCCCAAAATTATCAAGAAACCAGGCACACCGCTAATTCAAGCCCATTAACAGTCTCAAGACCATCAGTCAACATGGCAAAGATGAAGACTCAGTCAAATGCAGGATCCAGATGTGCCATAAGCTAGAGTCCTTCCTCAAAGCTTCTTCTTATATACTGGAGACAGACCACATTCCTATGGCAGCCACTAAGCTGCTTGTAGTAGATTCCACCATGGAGCTGATTACCAGTCTCATCATAGGGAGTAGCTACATCCAGCTGCCCAGCCATTCAAAACCAGGTCCAACCAAGTTGACACACGACTTACCTACCACAACAAACATGATATCCTTCTCCAGGGAATGGTCTTTTCTGACAACATAACCAAAGTAGATGGCATGAAGTGTGTCTGTTCTCACTTCTAAGGAGCTTTCCAGCTACACTTCTTTCAGGACAGATTTGTTCATTCTTCTGGCAGTCCATGGTATTTTCAGCATTCTTCACCAACACCACAATTCAAAGGCATCAAGTCTTTTTGGTCTTCCTTATTTCCTAGATGAAGTAATAAGGATAAATAACAATAATGGTAATAACAGTGATAACACTAGCAGGGACAAGAGGCATATTTTACATCTTATAAAGCTCTATCACATACGTTATGCCATTTTTCAAAAAAGTTGAGTTTCATAAGAACTTGATGAGATACTCAAAGCTTGTCTTACTCCATTTTTCCAGATGAAGACATCAATTCATGAAGGCCCAGCTATTGTTGTTAGATGTTGTCGAGTTGACTTTGACTCATAGTAACCTTATGTACAACAGGAAGAAATATTGCCTGATCCCACACCATCCTCACAGTCCTTGCTATGCTTGAGTTCTTCATTGCAGCCTCTGTGTCAAACCAACTACTTGAGAGACTTACCATTTTTCACTGACCCTCTACTTACCAAGCATGATATCCTTCTCCAGGGAATGGTCCCTTCTGACAACATGACTAAAGTAAGTGAGATGAAGTCTGGCATTTTTGCTTCTATGGAGCTTTCCAGCTGCACTTTTCTCAGGACATATTTGTTCTTGGCAGTCCATGGTATTGTCAGTATTCTTCACCATCACCACAATTCAAAGGTATCAACTCTTCTTTGGCCTTCCTTATTTTTTGTCCAGCTTTCCCATGCATATGAGTTAATTAAACATACTGTGGCCTGGGTTAGGTACACCTTAGTTTTAAAAGTGACATCTTTGCTTCTTAAAACTTTAAAGAGGTCTTTTGCAGCTGATTTTCCCAGTGCAGTTGGATGTCTGCTTTTTTGATGGCTCCTTACATGGGCTTTGATTGTGGATCCAAGTAAAATGAAATCCCTGACAACTTCAACGTTTTCTCCATTTACCTTGATGTTTCTTATAGGTGCAGTGGTTAGGATCTTCATTTTCTTTATGTTGAGGTGCAATCCATATTGAAGAATGTAGTCTTTGATCTTCATCAGTAAGTTTCATCAAAAAGTGCTTCTTCACTTTCAGCAAGTAAGATTGTGTCATCTGCATATCACAGGTTGTTAATGAGTCTTTCTCCAATCCTGAAGTCACATTCTTCTTCAAGCAGTCCAGTTTCTCAGATTCTTTGCTCAGAATATAAATTAAATAAGCATGATGAAAGGATAAAACCCTAACTCACACCCTTCCTGTTTTTAAACCATGCAGTATCTCCTTATTATGTTTGAACAACATCCTCTTGGTTTGTGTTCAGGTTCCTCATGAGTACAATGATATGTTCTGGAATTCCCATTCTTTGCAATGTTATCCATAATTTGTTATGATCCATACAGTCAAACACTTTCACATAGTCAATAAAACACAGGTAAACATTTTTCTGATATTTTTTGCTTCCAGCCAAGATCCATCTGACATCATTCCACAATGATAGCTGTCTTACAAATTTCTTGGCATAGATGAGATAGGGCCTCCAGTGCTGCCTCCATTTATTGAAACATACCGATAGGTAGTCCATCAATTCCTGGAGCCTTATTATTCACCAAATTCCTTTAGTGTAACTTGGACATGGAACAAAGTATATTATTTCTGATGTCAGTTGGATCTTGGCTCAAAGCAAAGAATTCCAGAAAGAAGTTTATTTGTGTTTTATTGACTATGGCAAAGCATTTGATTGTGTGGATCATAACAAATTGTGGATAACATTGAGAAGAATGGGAATTCCAGAACACTTAATTGTACTCATGAGGAACCTATACATAGACCAGGAGGCGGTTGTTCAAACAGAACAAGGGGACACTGCATGGTTTAGAGTCAAGAAGGGAGTGTGTCAGGGTTGTGTCCTTTCAGCATACTTATTCACTCTGTATGCTGAGCAAATAATTCGAGAAGCTGGACTATATGAAGTAGAATGCGGCATCAAGATTGGAGGAAGAATCATTAACAACCTGTGATACGCTGATGACAAATCTTTGCCTGCTGAAAGTGGGGATAACTTGAGGCACTTACTGATGAACATTCAAGAATACAGTCTTCAGTATGGATTACATCTTAATATAAAGAAAACAAAAATCCTCACAACTGGACCTATAAATAGCATCACGATAAATGGAGAAAATATTGAGGTTGTCAAAGACTTCACATTGCTTCATTCTACAATCGAGGCCAGTGGAAGCAGCAGTCAGGACATCATATGACATATCGCACTGGGCAAGTTGGTTGCACAAAGCAAAGATGTCTCCTTGAGGACTAGGGTGTGCCTGACACAAGCCCTGATATTTTCAATGATCTCATATGCATGTGAGAGCTGGAGAATGAGTGAATGAAGAAGACTGAAGAAGAACTGATGTTTTTGAGTTGTGGTGCTGACGAAGAATGCTGAAAGTACCATGGACTGCTAAAAGAACTAACAAATCTGTCCTGGAGGAAGTGCAGCCTGAATGCCTTTTGGAAGGGAGAATGGCCAGACTCCACCTCACCTACTTTGGTTGTGTTTTCAGAAGGGACCATTCCCTGGAGAAGGATTTCATGCTTGGTAAGGTGGAGGGTCGACGAAAGAGGGGAAGGCCCTCAATCAGATGTATTGACCCAGTGGCTGTGGCAATGGACTCAAGTGTAGTAGAGATTGCAAAGCTGGTGCAGGACTGGGTGGTGTTTCATTCTGCTGTGCATAGGGTCACTATCAGTTGAAGATGACTCAATGGCACCTAACAACAAAAACTTGCTTGGACTTCTTCCTTCAATACCATTGATTCTTGATCATTTGTACCTCTGAAATAATTGAACATCGACCAATTCTTTTTGCTACAATAACTCTGTGTATTTTTTCCACCTTCTTTTAATGTTTCCTGCATCATTCAATATTTTGCCAATAGAATCCTTCAACATTGCAACTTGAGGCTTGAATTTTTTCTTCCAATCTTTCAGCTTGAGAAATGCCAAGTGTGTTCTTCCCTTTTGTTTTTATAGCTCTAGGTCTTTGCACATTTCATTATAATAGTTTGTCTTCTTGAGCCTGCCCTTTGAAATCTTCTGTTCAGCTCTTTATGTCATCCTTTCTTCCATTTACTTTAGCTATTTTCCATTCAAGAGCAAGTTTCAGAGTCTCTTCTGACATCCATTTTGGTATTTTCTTCTTTTCCTCTCTCTCTCTTTCTTTTTTTCCATAATTTGTGTTGTGATTTGGGTAAAAGTTTACAGAGAAAATTCACTTTCTATACAGCATTTCATATACACTTTGTCTCATGATATTGACTTCAATTTTCCACAATGCAACAGCTCTCCTTCCACTTCCTCCTAGTAGTGACTCTTCCCTGTGTCCTTCCCTCCCATTCACTCTTGCTCCCTGAGCTGTCTCTCTGTGCATACACAGACTTTGTATTTGCCCATGACTGAATATCTCCAAGGAGTGTATCTAACTAATGGAAATGCTCAGCTCATATGCCTGTCTTTGGCTATAAGCCACAGGAGTGAGTTCAATTCCAGACCTGAAGGGTAGGTAAGGGCCATAGACTCAGGGGTTCAATCAGGCTCTATCAGACCAGGAAAACTCCTCCTTTTTTTTCTTTCTTTTTGTATGATTTTGAGTTTTGTTCCACATTGTCCTCCCACCTTATCCAGGATCTCCTACATAAATCTCCCTCAGAGTGGTGGACAGTGTTAGCCAGGCACCATCTAGTTCTTTTGGTCTCATAGTTGTATAGGCTGAGGATCACATGGCATACCAGTCCCTTGGACTAATTGTTTCTATGCATCCTTGGCTTTCTTCATTCTTCTTTGCTCTGGATGAGGAGAGACCCAACATTGCATCTAGATGGTCGCTTGCATGCTTTTAAGATCCCAGTTGCTACTCACCAAAGTAGGATGTGTAACAATGTTTTTTGTGTAGTATTTCATGCCAATTGAGCTTGGTGTCCCCCGTGACTATGGTCCAGAGTCCACAGGTCCAACTACTTCCTCCCGCTGGGTATCTGGCTACCACAAAGAAATAGCTACAGCTTTGTCCCTTGTCAACTCTACCATATACCTGTGAATTCTTAGAGAACATACAAATACACTTATAAAACCATTGTCTGTCAAAGCTATACATGGTCTTGGGCACACTCCACCCTGCATAGACATACCTAATAGCTAAGCCTTTCCACCTGTCTATCTACCCATAGATCAATGTTTGCCTTCACTGACAATGTAGTACTGTATGTCCAAAAGTGTTCATCTTTGTTGTACATCTCATGCCCCTCTCTATGCCTTCCTCTTCCTCAATGCCACCACATTGATCACTCACATTTGGTACATTGCCCTTCTCTTCACCTAAATCAATACTTGTCTGTACCTATCTAACAGTGTTCTCTCTCTTTCTCTCTCACCTCTGGTACCCAACAAATAAAATTTCCTTCCACCTACAAACCTTTCCTTGACTTTTTACTATAACAGACTAATACGATATTTGTCCTTCTGTGATTGACTTATTCACTCCAAGTTCATCCACATTATGCAGTGTTTTGCAGATTCTATGTCTTCTTTAGGGTTGCACAGAATTCCATATACCATACCATGTATATGTACCATAGTTTCATTACCCATTCTTCTGTTGATGGGCACCTAGGTTGTTTCCATCTTTTGGCTATTGTAAATCGTGTTGTGATGAACATGGGTGTGCATATGTCTGTTCTTGTCCTGGCTTTCACTTCTTTAGGATATATACCTAGTAATGGAATTGCTGGGTCAAATGATATTTCTAATTCCAACATTTTAAGGTATTGCCATACTGCTTTCCACAATGCGTGTATCATTTTACAGTCCTACCAGCAGTGTATGAGAGTCCCAATCTTTTTAATGACCTTTTGCTTTCTTCATGTATGATGTTCTTGATGTCATCCCACAACTTATCTGGTCTTCAGCCATTGGTGTTCAATGCATCAAATTTCTTCTTAACATGGTCTCTAAATTCAGGTGGGATATAATCAAGGTCTTATTTGGGTTTTCATGGACTTGTTTTAATTTTCTTCACCTTCAATTTGAACTTGTGTATTAGCAATTGATGGTTTCCTCCATAGTCAGCTCCTGACCTTGTTTTGACTGAAGATATTGAGCTTCTTCATTGCCTCTTTCCATAGATACAGTTTGATCTGATTCCTGTGTATTCCATTTGGTGAGGTCCACGTGTTTAGCTACTCTTTATGTGATTGTAAAAGGTATTTACAATGAAGAAGTCATTGGTCTTGCAAGCTATCTCCAGCATCATTTCTATAACCACAAACGTATTTTCCCACTACTGATACTTCTTTTTTGTTTCCAACTTTCACATTCCAGTCACAAGTGATAATCTAAACATCTGATTGCATGTTTGGTCAATATCACACTGCAGAAGTTGGCAAAAATTTTCAATTTCTTTATCTTTGGCTTTAGTGGTTGTTGTGCAGAACTAGGGTTCCATTCCTGATCAGTACACTTTAGCACAGCCATCATCCATTTGTCTGTGGAGCTGTGTGTGGTGATATGATACTGAACATACACCTTCCTTGTAGGTGTATGGATATTATCTGACAATATTGTACTTCTGGATAGATCTTGAAACATTCCTTGTGACTATAAATGCAACATTATTTCTTTTCAGCTTGTAATTTCTGGCATAGTAGATCATGTTTGTCTGATTCAAAATAGCCAATACCAGTCCATTTCAGCTCACTAATATTTAGGATATTGATTTTTATGCATTCCATTTTATTTATGACAACTTCCAATGTTCCTAGATTTATAGTTTATACATTCCACATTCCAATTATTAATTGATATTTGTAGTTGTTTCTTCCCATTTTGAGTTGTGCCACATCTGCAAATGAAGGTCCCGAAAGCTTTACTCCATTCACATCATTAAGGTTGACTCTACTTTGAGGAGGCAGATCTTCCCTCGTCATATTTTGAATGTCTTCCAATCTGAGGGGCTCATCTGCTGGCACTAAACTTTGTTTGGTACAGACAATATTTTGATGGCTATTCATAAAGCTTTTAAGTAATGTATCAGACAGTTCTTCACTGCTATCCATAAGGCTTTCACTAAACATTTTTTTCAGAGGTAAATGACTCTGCCCTTCCAAATCTGTCTTAGTCTGGAAGCTCCGCTGAAACCTGTCCACCATGAATGGCCAGTGGCATAGCTTCCAATCACACAGCAACATAGAAGCCACCAGTGTATGACAAGCTGACAGAGGAATAGTGCTTAAGGCACAGAGGAGAAAGATAGTAAGTGGCAGATTCATAACTTGCCTCTAGTGCTTCCTGAGTCCAAGACCAGTGTTTTAAAGTTAACAAATCATTAGCATTTTTGTACCCACTTTGGAGTCCATGTCTGGGGATTTAGTTTGCAACTCTCATATCCTTTACTCCAGTTTTGTAATAAAGCCAAGCCAAGAACAGGACTGCCAATTCTAAGATAAACACACTCCAAAATAACTAGATAAAATTTCCCCTACTTTTTTTTTTTTTTAAATTTTGTATTGGGATTTGAGTGAAACTGTACAGCATAAATTGGTTTTCCATTCAACAACTCATATTTGTTTTGTTTCCTGACATTGAATGCACTCCCCACAATATAACAACACTCTTCTCACTTATACTCTCTGTTTGCCATTTCTATTAGTCTTTCTTTCTTATATATCTTACCTTGTGAGCTTTATCTCTGGACAATTGCTGTCCCTTTGATTTCATATTGCTTATTGTCCTAAGGAGGGAGTACCTCCCTTGTGTATTGTTCACCCCATAGGCTTGTCTACTGTTTGGGTGAAAGTTGGGCCATGAAGGTGAGTTCAATTCCAGGTTTGAAGAGTGACTAAGGGTCATTGTCTTTGAGGTTCCTCCAGTCTCTATCAGACCAATAAGTCTGGTCTTTTCTTTCTTTCTTTCATTTTTTTTTTTTTTTAAATTATTTTGCGTTTTGTTCCAGATTTCCCTACACTTTGACCAAGACTTTCTATTGTGATCCCTTTCAGTGTTGACTGTGGTAGCCAGCAAAATTTAGTTCATCCAGTCTCAGTATCATGCAGGCTGAGTTTCTCATGGTCCTAATTGCTTCCATATGTCTTTGGTTTTCTGCACTCTTCTTTACTCCAGACAGAGAGAGACCTATAGTTGCACCTTAGATGGCTGCTCATAAGCTTTTAAGACCTCAGGACCTGCTTACCAAAGTAGGATGTAGAACATTGTTTTTGTGGATTATGTTTTGTCAATTGACCTTGATGTCCCCAGTGACCATGATCCTAAGCCCCAAAGCCCAGCTACTCATTCCTTCAAGGTTCTTGGTTATGGCTAAGAAGTTTCCATAACTTTGCTCCCTATTTGCTCTACTATATACATGGATATTTTTATAGCACATAGAAACATTATATCAAAGTATCATCTGTCAAACCTATATATGGTTGTACATATAGCCTCATTTACCTACTCACATCTGTTCATTTATCTTACTTGTCTACCTATGTATCAACCATGGATTAATATTTGTTAGTATTGATAGTGCAGGATTGTGTATATACTAGTATTTACCTTTATTGTTTGTTACTCTTTTGCACCTCTTCATTTCTTCCTTTCCCTTAATGATATTGTGCTGGTCACCTCTTTTTTCACACACTGGCTTTTCCTTCACCCAACTTTATATATGTCTCTTATCAAGTTAGTGATTGTCCCTCATCTTCCCTGGTAGCCATTAAAAAAAAAAAAAAAAAAGAGTTCTTTCTGTTTGTAAATCTTTTCTTGACTTTTATAATGAACTCATACAATATTTGTTTTTTTGTGATCAACATATTTCACTCAATATAATGTCATCCAGGTTCACCCATGTTATGAGGTGTTCCATGGATTCTTTATTAATTGTTCATGTTGTATAGTATCCAATTGTGTGTATGTATCAAAGTTTGTTTACCCATTCATTCATTGGTGGACACATAGGTTGTTTCCATCTATTTGCTACTGTGAGTAATGCTGCAGTGAATATAAGTGTGCATGTATTTATTTGTATCTCAGCTCTCTTTTCTTTAGAATACATACCTAGTAGTGAGAGTGCTGGATCAAATGGTATTTCTATTCCCAACTTTTTAAGGAAGTACTGTACTGTTTTCTACTGTGATTGCACTATTCTGTAGTCCCTTCAGCAGTGTATGAGAGTTCCAATTCTTGACACACCCTTGCCAGCATTTTTTGTTTTCTGTCTTATTGACCTTTGCTATTATTGCTGGGGTGAAATTATGCTCCATTGCTGTTTTCATCTATAGCTCTCTAATAGCTAGTGATAGCAAACATTACTTTATGTATTTGCTGACTATCTGAATATCTTCTTTGGTGAAGTGCTGTTCATGTTCCCTTCCCATTTCTTTTCATCTATGTTCATGAGATATATCGGTCTATAATTTTCTTTTTTAATGGTGTATTTTCTAAGCTTTCATATCAGGGTTATGCTTGCTTTGTACAATGAATGGGAATATTCCATTCTTTTCTGTGTTCTGAAATAGGTTGAGTAGAATTGGTGTCATCAGTTCTCTGAATGTTTGCTAGAATTCTCCAGTTAAACCATCTGGGGATGAATTATCTTTTATTAATTCAGTTTCATGTTTCCTCAATCTTAAAATATGCAATAAAAGTATGTACTTACCTTGGAAATTGTCATAATTATAAATAAGGTGACAGAAAAATTAAGAATTCAAATGAATAACCTAAAAAGGAAGAATAATGAGCATTCTACAGGTTTTATGTTAAACAAACATGTCTAATATCAAATATTTAATACAAAACATGATATATAGATAACAAGCTAGGTAGCTAGCTAGCTAGATGGACAGATCATAAATCTCCACTCTATGATGGTGATTGTTTGTATTTATCTAATGATTTTATCAGAAAGAGACAAACACTCTAGGAACCCAGGAGAACTGTGAGAATGAGGATGGGATGGGAATAGATGGGGTGATGAATGAGTCAGATGGTCACTTTGAGCATTAAGGAAAGCTGTTTCTCATTGTTATTTAAAATCTCAGTTCTCTGCATTCACCAGCTTTCAGTATTCTCTTTCTCTTAAGTTCCTATATGTTTGTAAAATGTTCTTTTCCCTCTGTAATCGCTACTAAAAATTCCAAGTAGTCCAGTGATTATTTTAAATTTTATGCTTTTCATTATTCTTAATATCATTTTTGAACTTTTATTCAAACTATGTTAATTGAGGGAACTCCAACACAGTTATATCTTGGTAGGTATTGCCCGAGGAGCTTATGTGACACTATGAACCACCCTGCTAAGCATCTTTCATGTTCTAGATTAGGGTTCCATTCCTGACCAGTACACTTTAGCACAGCCATCATCCATTTGTCTGTGGAGCTGTGTGTGGTGCTATGATACTGAACAGGTTTACAGTAGATGGACTAGGTAAAAGACCTGGTATTTTACTTCCAAAAATCTACTAATGAAAACTCTACAGATCACAAGAGAATGGACCACGAGTAGGGGGTTGAATTGATGGCAGCACAGCAAGTACAAAGTACAATTTCCAACTTGAACAAACATAAGTATCATTGGGAGAACTGGTTACACTGGGAGAGCTGGTTAAAATGCAGAATCTTCTACAAAGTTTCTTATCTAGTAGGTCTGGTTTGAGACTCCAACATTTGCATATCGAACAGAATCCTTCACCACTTCTCTGTCAGTTTGTTGTACTGTGGTGGATTGTTGCTATGATACTGGAATCTATGCCACCATTATTTCAAATTACAATAGGGTCACTCACAGTGGACAGGTTTCAGTGAAGCTTCAGACCAAGACAGACTGGAAAGAAAGACAGAGCCATTCACTTCTGAAAATATTATACATTGAAAATATTATGAATAGCAATGAAATGTCTGATAAATTATTTAAAATAATTATAAATAGGAGGGGAACTTTGTCTGATACAGTACTGGGAGATGAGCCCTTCATGTTGGAAGGTACTCAGATATGACTTGGGAAAGGTCATCTCCTCAATGCAGAGTCAATCTTAATGATGTGGATAGGCTAAAGCTTTCTGGGCCTTAATTTGCTGTTGTAGCATGACTCAAAATGGGAAGAAACAGCCAGAAACCTACATTAATAATTGGAATGTGGAATGTACAAAGTATGAATCCAAGAAAATTTAAAGTTGTCAAAAATGAAATGGAACAGATGAAGATCAACATCCTAGGTATTAGTGAGCTTAAATGGACTGGTATTGGCCATTTTCATCTGACAGTCATGTGGTCTATTATGTTGGCAATGACAAACTAAAGAAGAATGGTGTCATAGCTGGAGCTGTGTGTCAACTTGGCTGGACTATGATTCTGCGTGGTTTAAGAAGTTGTGATGTGGGTTATTCCCATGATGGGATCAGATGTATATGTTTTGAGCAACCAATCCATTGAAAGGGAGTTTCTGTTGGGGTGTGTCCTGCTTCCAATATATTTATGGGGATACTATATAATACATCCTGGGAAAAGAGACACTCTTCAGTGGATTAGGATCTTGTTGTGCTGCCTACAACTGTCTGTGAGCAAACAGTCGGCCTGACAATCTTGGATTCGTCTTTCATTGGAGTCATCAGCCTGTACACTGCCTGCCAACCTTGAGCTCATCAGCCCCTACAGCTGCCTGAGTCAGGAAAAGCCTCCAGCTTGATGTTTGATCCAAGAACTTGGAACTTGCCTGCTTCCATAAGTGTGCGAGCCATTTTCCTTAGATAAATTTCTTTTTCTATATATGTATATAAACCTTTATTTGTTTTGCTTCTCTAGAGTACCCAGCTTAACACAAATGGTGTCACATTTACCATCAAAAAGAGCATTACAAGACCTATGCTGAAGTTCAATGCTGTTGTTATTAGATGTCATTAAGTCAGCTCCAATCCATAGTGACCCAATGTACAACAGAACAAAACACTGCCCAATTGTAGGCCAGCCTCACAATCCTTGCTATACCTGAGCACATTGTTTGAGGGTTTCTCCTTTTTTTGTTGACCCTCCACTTCACCAAGCATGATATCCTTCTCCAGGGAATGGTTCCTTCTGACAACATGGCCAAAGTAGGTGAGATGAAGGCTGGCCATTCTTGCTTCCAAGGAGCATTCTGTCTGCTCTTGTTTCAGGACACATTTATTAGTTCTTCTGGCAGTCCATGGTACTATCAGTATTATTTACCAGAACCACTACTCAAAAATATCAACTCTTCTTCAGCATTCATTATTCATTGTCCAACTTTCATATACATATAAGATGATTGGAAATACTATGACTTAGGTTAGGTGTACCTTAGTCTTCCAAGGGATATTTTTGCTCCCCAGCACTTTAAAGAGATTTTTTGAAGCAGACTTGCCCAGTGCAATACGTCATCTGATTTCTTGACTGCTGCTTCTATTGGTGTTGATTGTGGAAACATGTAATATGAGATCTTTGACAATGTCAATCTTTTTTCCATTTATTGTGATGCTGTTTACTGGTCCAGTTGTGAGGATTTTTGCTTTCTTTATGTTGAAGTGTAATTCATACTGCAGACTGTAGTCTTTAATCTTCATCAGTAAGTGCTTCAAGTCATCATCATTTTTAGCAAGCAAAGTTGAGCTGTCTGCATATTGCAGGTTGTTAATGAGTCTTCCTCCAATGCTGATGCCACACTCTTCTTCTTAGTTCAGCTTCTTGGATTATTTGCTCAACATACAGATTGAATAAGCACTCCCTTCCTGATTTTAAACCATGCAGTGCCCCCATGTTCTGTTCAAATGACAGCCTCCTGTTCTATGTATAGGTTCCTCATGAGCACAATTAAGTGTTATGGAATTCCGTTCCTCTCAATGTTATCTGTAATTTTTTATGATCCACACAGTCGAATGATTTTGCAGTCAATAAAACACAAGTAAATATCTTTCTGGTATTCTTTGCTTTCAGCCAAGATCCATCTGCCATTAGCAATGGTATCCATCATTCCACATCCTCTTGTGAATCCAGCTTGCATTTCTGGAAGTTCTCTGTCAATATACTGTTGCAGCCATTTTTGAATTATCTTCAGGAAGATTTGACTTGCCTGAGATATTAATGACATTGTTTGATAATTTCCACATCCTGTAGGATTACCTTTCTTTGGAACAGGTACAAGGATCTATCTCTTCCAGTCAGTTAGCCAGGTTGCTGACTTCCAAATTTCTTGGCATAGACAAGTGAGTGCCTCCAGCATGGCATCCATTTGTTGAAACATCTCAATGGGTATTCTGTCAATTCTTGGAAGATAGTTTTTGTCAGTTCCTTCTGTGCAGCTTCAAATTCTTCCTTCAGTACCATTGGTTCTTGATCATATGCCATCTCCTGAAATGGATGAACATTGAACAATTCTTTTTGGTACAGTGACTGTGTACATTCCTTCCATCTATCTTCTTTGCATGGTTTCTGCATCATTCAATATTTTGCCCATAGAATCTTTCAGTATTGCAACTCGAGGTGTGAATATTTTCTTCAGTTCTTCAAGCTTGAGAAATACCTAGAGTGTTCTTTCTTTTTGGTTTTCTAACTCCAGGTCATTCCACATTTCATTATGATGTTTGACTTTGTCTTCTGAAGATTCTCTTTGAACCCTTCTGTTTAGCTCATTTATCTTGTCATTTCTTCCATTTGGTACAGCTACTCTCCATTCAAGAGCAAATTTCAGAGTCTCTTCTGAAATCTCTTTTGGTCTTTCTTTCTATCTTGTCTTTTTAATGTCTCTTTGCTTTCTTCATGGATGATGTTCTTGATGTCATCCCACAATTCTTCTGGTGTTTGGCCATTGGTGTTCAGTGCATGAAATCTATTCTTTAGATAATCTCTTAATTCAAGAGTGATATAATCAAGGCCATATTTTGGCTCTTGTGGACTTGTTTTCATTGTCCTCAGCTTTAACTTGAACTTGCATATGAACAGTTGATGGTCTGTTCCAAAATCAGCTCCTGGCCTTGTTTTGGCTAAAGATATTGAGCTTCCCCATCATCTCTTTCCACATACATAGTTTATATGATTCCTGTGTATTTTATCTGGTGAAGTCCTTGTGCATAGTTGCTACTTATGTTGTTGGAAAAAGTATTTGCAATGAATAAGGCATTGGTCTTGTAAAATTCTACCATGATTTCTCCAGCATCATTTCTACAATCAAGGCCATATTTTCCAAATACTGGTGATAATTCTTTGTTTCCAGCTTTTGAAGGCCAATCACTAGTACTAAACAATACATCTTGATTTCATGTTTGGTCAATTCTTGACTGCAGAAGTTAGTAAAAATCTTCAATTTCCTCATCTTTGGCTTTGGTTGTTGGTGTGTAAATTTGATTAATAATCATATTAACTGGTCTTCCTTGCAGGTGTATGGATATTTTCCTATTGTTGACAGCATTATACTTCAGGATTCATCTTGAGACATTCATTCTGTTGATGAATCCCATGTCATTCCTCTTCAATTTGTCATTCCAAGCATAGTAGATCATATAGTTGTCTGATTCAAAATGGCCCAAACCAGTCCATTTTGGCACACTAATGCCTAGGATATTGATCTTCATGTGCTCCGTTTCATTTTTGACAACTTCCAATTTTCCTAGATTCATACTTCATACATTCCATGTTTTGATCATTAATGGATGTTTGCACCTGTTTCTTCTCACTTTGAGTCATACCACATCAGCAAATGGAGGTCCCAGAAGTTTTACTCCATCAACATCATTAAATGGACTATACTTTGAAGAGTCAGCTCTTCACCATTCATATTTTGAGTACCTTCCAACCAGAGGGGCTTATCTTCTGGCACTGTATTGTACAATGTTTCATGGATATTCATAAAGTTTTCCAGTACTATATCAGACAGTGTTTCACTGCTATTCATAAGGTTTTCACTGGCCAATTCTTTGAGAAGTGGATGACCTCTTCCTTCTTTTGAGTTTGTCTTAGTATGGAAGCTGTGGCATAGCCTCCAGCTTCACAACAACACTCAAACCACCACTGTAAGACAAACTGACTGAAGTACAATACTGTCAGACAGGACACTATCCACATGCCTTCAAATTTGCACACCAACCACTAAATCCAAAGATGAAGAAATTGACAATTTTTACCATCTTCTGGAGTCTGAAATTGACCAAACATGCAAACAAAGTATATTGATAATTGGAATGCAAAAATTGGAAACAAAGACGTTTTGGTAGTTGGAAAATATGGCCTTGGTGATAGAAATGATGCCAGAGATATCATGATAAAATCTTGCAAGACCAGTGACTCATTCATTGGAAATACATACATACATATATATATATATATATATATATATATATTTCCAACAACATAACCATCGACAATACATGTGGACCTCATCATATGTAACCAACAGGAATCAAATGACTATATCTGTGGAAAGAGGTGATGGGGAAACTCAGTATTATCAGTAAGTGCAAGGCCAGGAGCTGACTAAACAACAGACCACCAATGGCTCATACATAAGATCAAGTTGAAATGGAAGAAAATTAAAGCAAGTTCCTGAGAGCCCAATTATGACCTTTGTTATATCCCATCTGAATTTAGAGACCATCTAAGGAATAAATATGACACATTGCTCACCAATGGCTGAAGACCAGATGAGTTGCTGGATGGCATCAAAACCATCATCCATGAAGAAAACAAAAGGTCATTAAAAAGAGAGGAAAGGAAGAAAAGACCAAAATGGATATCAGAAGAGACTTTGAAACTTGCTCTTTAATGGAGAATCACAAAAGAAAATGGAATTAATGACAATATAAAGAGTTGAACAGAAGATTCAGAGGCCAGCTTAAGAAGACAAAGTAAACTATTATAATGAAGTGTGCAAAGACCTAGAGCTAGAAAACCAAAAAGGAAGAACACACTTGGCATTTCTCAAGCTAAAAGAATGGAAGAAAAAAACTAAGCCTTGAGTTGCAATATTGAAGGATTCCATGGGCAAAACATTGAGTTATGCAAGAAGCACCAAAAGAAGATAGAAGGGGAGTTCTGGTAAGATGGCAGAATAGGCAGAAAGACTGGACAGACCCTCTTCAACAAAGAAAAGGGAAACCAATTAACACAGATACAGAAAATATTCCTGGAGCCCTGAGCATTGAAGGGAAGGATATAGAAGTGGACAAACCTCCAACTAGTGGAAGACCTTGCATGAAAACACTGAAAAAGGAGACATACGAAGGTGCAATCTGGCAGCAATCCTGATGGCACAGACAGCTTGGATATTGCCAAGTGGTGTAAGGACCTAAGAATTAATCTAAAAGTTGGTCTTGCTAGCCAGGGGCTGCACAGAGGACTGCACTGGTGGCTGGTGAACAAAAGGGGAAGCAGCGAAGTGGAAGGCAGGCTGAGCTGTGGACTTTTGCCTGTGCAGAGGGCTCAGCCATTTTGAATGTTTACAAGTGGTTCCACCATTTTGGATATTTAAAGTGATAGCGTTCTTCCAGATTGCAGGGACTTAAGAATAGGATCCACTTGCCAGGAACCAAAAGGACATTTCAAATGCCAGCAACTGGAAAGGTGTGATATGCCCCTTGTTACTCTTTTCTTTTTTTATTTTTATTGTGATTTGGGTGAAAATTTACAGAGAAAATACACTTTCCATGCAGCAGATCACATACACTTTGTTTCATGACATTGACCACAATTTAGCACAATGCAACATCTCCCATCCTACCTCCTCACAATAGGTACTGCTTCCCTTTGACCATTCCTCCATGCACTCTTACCCCCTGAGCCGTTTCCCTGTGCCTGAGCAGCCCTTCTTTCTCTCTTGCTTGTTCTCTCCAAGGAGTGTGTCTACCTCAGGTAAATGCTCAACTAGTATGCCTGTCTATTGCTTGGCCAGAAGCTACAGGTGTGGGTTCAATTCCAGACCTGAAGGGCAGCTAGAAGCCATAGTCTCAGTGGTACCACCAGGCTCCATCGGGCCAGCAAACCTGTTCCCACTTTTTTTTTTTTTTTTTTTGTGGAAATGATTTTGAGTTTTGTTCCACATTGTTCCCCCTGACTATCCTGGATCTCCTACAAAGATCCTCTTCCAAGTGGTTGACAGTAGTAGCAGAGCACCATCTATTTCTTCTGGTCTCATAGTCATATAGGATGCAGATTGGATGGTGTACCAGTCGCTAGGACTGATTGTTTCCATGAATTTTTGGTTTTCCATTCTTCTTGGCCCTGGACAAGGAGAGATGCATCATTGCATCTGGATGACAGCTTGCAAACTTTTAAGATCTCAGTCACTACTCACCGTAGTAGAAGATGGAACAATGATTTGTGTAATATGTTATGCCAATTAAGCTTAATGACCTCTGGGACTATGGTCCCGAGCCCACAGATTCAACTACTCAGTCCCTCTGGGTAGCTGGCTGTGGCCAAGCAGTGACTAAAACCTTGCCCCTTGTCAGTCCCATTATACACCTGGGAATTCAGATCATACACATAAAGTTATCGGACCAATGTTTGCCAAATCTATACATGTTCTTGGGTGCACTCTCCACTTCATACAGATACCCAATATTCCAGCCTGTCCACCCATCTATCCACCTATATACCCATGTTTGCCTTCACTGAGCATGCCATACTATATGTGCAAAAGGGTTCATCTTTGTTCTCTGTACTTCCCACGTACCTCTCTATGTCTTTCTCTTTCTCGATGCCACTATATTGATCACTCACATTTGGTACATTGCCTTTTCCTTCATCCAAATCAAAACTTATCTCTATCTATCTAACAGTATTCCCTCCCTTCCCCTCCAACCCCTGGTAACCAACAAAGAAAATGACCTTCCATAGATAAGAGTTTCCTTGATGATTACAATAACGGACCAATAAAATATTTGTCCTTTTTTGATTGACTTATTTCACTCAGCATAATGTCCTCCAAGTTCATCCACATTATGCGGTGCTTTGCAGATTCTACATTATTCTTTAGGGTTGTATAGTATTCCATTGTGTGTATGTACCGTAGTTTGGATATCCATTCCTTAGTTGATGGACACCTAGTTTGTTTCCATCTTTTAGCTATTGTAAATAGTGCTGGGATGAACATGGGTGTGCATATGTCTGTTCCTGTGCATACCTCACTTCTTTAGGATATACACATAATAATGGAATAGCTGGGTCAAATGGTATTTCTAGTTCCAACTTGTGAAGAAATCACCATACTGCTTTCCCCAATGGTTGTACCATTTTACAGTCCCAACAGCAGTGTATGAGAGTCCCAATCTCTCCACCTCCTTGCCAGCATTTGTTATTTTCTGTCT
>NW_006921856.1:1653064-1654527 GCF_000298275.1 Orycteropus afer afer
GAAAGCAGAACCTCTTCTTAAGTCCCTGGAATCTGATAGAGTGCTGTCTCTTTAGGTTGTCACTAGCTGCTGGTTACGTGTTGATTTGTTTTGTCTTGGTTTTATGGTTTAATATTTTGAAAAGGTGAAGCTGGTTTATTATTATTATTATTGATGCAAGTGTGTTGGGTCACTCTGCTGTTTTCTTTGTGGTGGTAGAATCCCTGTGTGTAGTGTGGATAGTGTTTCTGTTTGCCATAAAGAGGGTTTAGAGTTCAAAGTGGGAGGTTTTATGGTAAGTGGCTGAATATGTCTTCTTCTTTTGAGTGAGTGAAGATATTGGTGGAGAAGGTGGGAGTGGAAGAAGGAAAGCTTGGTGTTGCTAGGGTCAGTTTCTAGGGCTTTGAGTAGGCAATTTTTGATGATGTATTTATTTGCAAGACTGCAGTTCAACTTCAGGAAAGATTTTTATTGTTACAGCATCACAAATTTCCACCAATTTCTGGTACACTCAAAGATCCTGCCTCCACGGCCACACAGAGCTAAAGAATGGCCCCAAGGCAAAAATCCTGGGAGTGCAGTTTCTTCCATCTCCCTGTCCTGTCTGCCAGTGGTGCTGAGGTAATCCTGCCGGATCACTAATGGTCAGCTCTGGATTTTGTGTGTGATACTGCCCAGCTGTGGTGCTAAAAATGTGTACAGTTTGAGCTGTGGGTCGGAGGAGTATCTGCTAGTGACCTGCAGTCCTGATCTCTATGACAAAGAAAACATGAAGTATCCCAATCTGACCCCAGTCTACTCTGTGACCCGCTGGGAGGGGAGGGAGGTACCCTTCCTGTTGCAACAGTAAGTTTTCCTCCAAGTCTCAGCTGAGGTGTCCATGCCCACAGCCAGACCCCAGGAGACCCAAATTACCTCCAAAAAATCAAGATGATCTGCTGGAGGCAGGTCTCTGCTGCTGCTCACCGGAATATTAGAGTGGTAGCTGGTAAGCTGTTATAAGGTGTTCTCCCTTTTGGCTCTGGGATCTCAGGTGGGTGCCCTAGCCCAGCACACAATGACTGCTCCAGAGGAGTTTCCAATGCCTCTCTTGGGTGCCCATCTATCCATCCTCCTCCAGTAGTTCTTTCCCAAATAATCTCCCTGTGTCTTTCCTCTAATTCTGCTCTTCCGTGTTTTATGTACTCTGAATCTGTGAGCTGTTCAGAGCATTGAAATTCCTAATTTAAACTGTTGTATCTAGTTTTCCAAGACCTTAGATGCCAGAGGGATAAAGTGTGCTGCTCTCTGGCTTGACTCCATTTTGAACTCCTCTCCTTGTTACTCTTATACCTCATAACCTCTTGGTGAACAGAGAGAGGTGCAGCGATCCCTCACTCCCACCCACCTTCTGGGATGGCAGGAATTCCATTCCAGTCTGTGTGCTCAGACAGAACCTGGGTGCTCTGCCCCGCTCTGTCCAGATTTTTGTCCCCCCCATTTTT
>NW_006921856.1:1655596-1658165 GCF_000298275.1 Orycteropus afer afer
AATAATAATCTACTACATGTCATTGGAATTCCAGAACAGGAAGACAAAAGTAATACCACTGAGAAAATTGTCCAAGATTTGTTGGAAAAGAACTTCCCTGATACGATAAAAGTTGAGGATATATCCATTCAGGAAGTCCAATGAACCCCAAACAGGATAGACCCCAAAAGAAAATCACCAAGACATCATCAAACTCATCAAAACCAAAGACAAAGAAAGAATCCTTAAAGCAGCATGGAAAAACTGAAAAATTACTTACAAAGGACAGCCAGTAAGAATAAGCTCTGATTTCTCAGCAGAAACCATGCAAGTGAGAAGGCAATGGGATAGTATATATAAAACCCTGAGAGACAAAAATTTCCAATGAAGAATTATATACCCAGCAAAATTTTCCCTCAAATATGATGGTGAAATTAAGACATTTCCAGATAAGCAGAAATTAAGGGAGTTTGTTAAAACCAGACCAATTTTACAAGAGGTACTAAAGCAAACAATGACCATTAATACATAAGATGACATAACCCAGAAACTAACACAACTATAGAAGTATCCAAAGTAAAATAAGCTTACAAAATTGTAAACAGGGAACCAGAGGCATCAGTTGGCATATTAGGAAAAGTACACACCAAAAAGATGGAAAATACTGTGCAGTTACAGAATTTCTAAATAATGAGGAAGTCAAGAGAGTTGCAAGATAGAATGGACCATTCTAAACACGGGGAGAAAATTACAAATCACAGGTTAACCTCAAAGAAAAATGTAAACCTTCACAACACAATAAAAAAAGAGGACAATCACAAATATTCAGCAAATACTAAAAAAAAAATAGCAACAAAGGAAATGACAGCATGATTCATAAACATAATGAGCTCAGTACAGAAAATTATATGGAACAAAGAAACCAGGAACACCATGAAAAAGCACATAACAAAATGACAGCAACCAATTCATACTTGTCAATAATTACACTGAATGTTAATGGATTAAATTCACCAGTCAAGAGACAGAGGATTTCAGTCTGCATAATAAAACAAAACCCTTCAATATGCTGTTTCCAAGAGACACACCTAGAGACAAACACAAAGATAGACTAAAAATCAAAGGTTGGAAAAAGATATATCAAGCAAATGGCAACCAAAAAAGAGCAGGAGGGTCAATATTAATTTCTGATAAAATAGACTTTAAGACAAAAACCACTGTATGAGACAAGGAAAGATATTATGCAATGATTAAAGGATCAATTGAACAAGAAGACATAACCATAATAAGTATCTATGGACCCAAAATTCATAAATCAGACTTTAATAGAGTTTAAAAGGCAAATAGATGACTCCACAGTCATAGTAGGAGACTTTAATACACCATTTTCAATGAAAGATAAAACAACCGGAAAGAAACTCAACAAAGATGCAGAACAGCTAAACATACCATCCACCAACTTGACTTTATACACATCTACAGAGCACTTCACCTGACAACAGCACAATATACATTCTTTTCCAGGGCACATGGAACATATCCCATGATAGAGCATATATTACACCATAAAGTAAGCCTTAATAAATTTAAAAACATTGAAATACTGCAAAGCATCTTCTCAATTAGAAATCAATAATAGGAAGATTAATGGAAAAAGAGATAACACATGTAAACTGAACAACACCCTCCTTAAGAAAGACTGGGACCAACTCAACCCAGGTGATGCACCCACATATTTTATGGAAATGCATCCCTTGTAACAATTGACTATGGGACACCAGAGGGACAACATTCCCATGGAGGAGATTCAGGACACAGAGGAGTGTACAACTATGATGGGTAAGGGGGGAGGAGGGTTAGTGGGCAGGGAGGGAAGGAGACTGGGCTAAGATAAGGTGGGTGATGGTAAGTGGGGAGTGAGAGTAGGGAAAAAAAAGAAGAAAGAAAGACTGGGTAAGAGAAGAAATAAAAAATGAAATTGAAAAATTCCTTGAATCAAACTAGAATGAAAACACAACATACCAAAATCTTGGGGATACAGCAAAAGCAATGATCACAGGACAATTTATAGTAATACATGCACACATCAAAAAAGAAGAAAGACCCCAAATCAATGCTTTAAACCATCATCTCCAACACTTAGAAAAAGAACAGCAAGAAAAGCCTACAGTCACCAGAAGAAAGGAAAAGATAAAGATTAGAGCAGAGATCGATGAAACAGAAAATAAAGAGAAAACAGAATACAACAAGACTGTTGTTGTTGTTGTTGTTATGTGCCATTGAGTCAGACCCGACTCATAGCGACCCCTCCTTGGGTTTCCGAGGCAGTATCACTAAGGAAGTAGATTGCCCAAATGTACAACAAGACTAGACATGGGTCTTTGAAAAGATTAATAAAATTGTCAAACCACTGGGAAATTTAACAACGGAAAAGAGAGAGAGAATACAAATAACATGAATAAGAAACAAAATGGGTGACATCATGACAAAACCATCTGAAATAAAAAGGATAATATCAGGATACTATGAAGAACTGTATTCCAACAAATTTGAAAATCTGGAGGAAATGGACAGATTTCTAGAAACACAC
>NW_006921856.1:1658905-1660175 GCF_000298275.1 Orycteropus afer afer
AACCACTCCTTGGAAGGAAGGTTGGACAATCTACTTCTGTAGTGATACTGCCTTGGGAAACCCAAGGAGGGGTCACTATGAGTCGGGTCCAACTAGACAGCACATAACAACAACAAAATGCAAAACCAACAGCCAACATTATTCTCAATAGAGAGAGACTGAAACCATTCCCCTTGTGAACAGGAAACAGACAAGGATGCCCTCTATCACCACTTCTATTCAACATTGTATTGGAAGTCTTAGCCAGGTCAATAAGGCGAGAAAGTCATCCAAATTGGTAAGGAAGGCGTTAAACTATCCTTATTTGCTGATGAAATGATCCTATATCTAGAAAACGCAAGAGACTCAGTCAAAAATCTACTAGAATCAATTGAGAGATTTAGCATCATGACAGGATACAAGATCAACATCCAAAAATCAGTTGGATTTCTCTACACCAGTAAAGGGATTACTGAAAAAGTAATAGGAGATCAATACCATTTACAAGAGCTACCAAAAAAACAAAACAAACAAACAAACAAAAACTTGGGGATAAATCTTAGCAGAGACACAAAAGACCTGTACAAAGAAAACTATAAAAGACTACTTCAAGAAACCATAAGAGATCTACATAAATGGAAGAACATACCATGCTTGTAGAAGGAAGATTGAACATTGTGAAAATGTCTATTCTATCCAAAGCAATTTTTCATTCAATGCAATCCCAATCCAGATCCCATCAACATTCTTTAAGGATATGGAAAAACCAATCACTAACTTTATATGGAAAGAAAAGTGACCTTGGAGAAGCAAAGCAGTATTGAAGAAAAAGAGCAAAGTAGGAGGTCTCACGCTGCAGGATTTCAACACTTACTATACAGCCGCAGTAGTCAAAAGTGCCTGGTATTGGTTTAATGACAGATACACAGACCAATGGAATAGAATTAAGAACCCAGAAACAGATCCGTTGACTTATGGTCAGCTGATCTTTGACAAAAGGCCAAAATCCATTAAAGGGGGAAGAGAATATTTGTTTAATAAATGCTGCTGGGAAAACTGGATATTCATTTGCAGAAAAATGAAACAAGACCTGTACCTCACACCATACACAAAAATTAACTCCAGATGGATGAAAGTCTTAAATGTGAAACCTAAAACTATGAAGTTCCTCAAGGAAAAGCTAGGGGCCAATTTAGGGGTCCTATGCTCTGGTAGCATAGTGGCTAAGACACTTGCCTGCTAACCAGACGGCTGGCGGTTCAAACCCACCAGCCACTCCTCGGAAGGAAGG
>NW_006921856.1:1660485-1675515 GCF_000298275.1 Orycteropus afer afer
CAATTAACAAATGGTCAGAAGACATGAATAGACACTTCATCAAACAGGGTATTCAGGCACACAAGAAACATATGAAGAAATGTTCATGATCATTAGACATTAGAGATATGCAAATTAAAAGAACAATGAGATACAATCTTGCCCCAGCACTAGTAGCAAAGTTCAACAAGACATAAAATAGCATATCTGGCAAAGATGCAGAGAGATTAGGACACTCATACACTGCTGGTGGGACTGTAAAATGGTTCAACCACTGTGGAAAACAGTATGACAATTCCTTAAAAAGTTGGAATTAGAACTTTTGACCCAGCTATTCCATTACTAGTTATATGTCCTGAAGAAGTGAGAGCCAGGACAAGAACGGACATACACACAGCCCATGTTCATCGCAGCACTATTTACAATAGCCAAAAGATGGAAACAACCTAGGTGTCCATCAACTGAGGAATAGATAAGCAAACTATGGTACATACACACAATGGAATTCTATGCAACCTTAAAGAATGATGTGGAATCTGCAAAACACCTCATAATGTGGATGAACTTGCAGGACATTATGCTGAGTGAAATAAGTCAATCACAGAAGGACAAATATCGTATTAGTCCATTATTGTAAAAAGTCAAGGAAAGGTTTCTATATGGAAGGAAATTTTCTTTGTTTGTTACCAGGCGTGGGAGGCAAGGGGAGGGAACACTGTTAGATAGGTAGAGACAATTATTGATTTGAGTGAAGAGAAGGGTAATGTACCAAATATGAGTGATCAACGTGGTGGCATTGAAGAAGAGAAAGACATAGAGGTCCATGGGAGGTACAGACAACAAAGATAAACCCTTTTGCACATACAGTAATGCATTGTCAGTGAAGGCCAAAACATGGATACACAGGTGGACAGTGAAGACAAAAACATGGATACACAGGTGAATAGATGAGTAGTTGCACCTGTGAGCTCAGGACCATAGTCACAAGGGACATCAAGCTCAATTGGCATAACATACTACACCAGAGGTTATTCCACCTCCTACTCTGATGAGTAGTGACTGGGATCTTAAAAGCTTTCAACTAGCCATCTAGAGACAATGATGAGTCTCTGCTCATCCAGCCCAAAGAAGAATGAAAACAATCCAAGACTTATGGAGACAATTAGTCCAGGTGACTGGTGCACCATGTGATCTTCAGCCTATACGACTATGACACCAGAAGAAGTGAATGGTGTTTGGCTAGCACTGTCCATCACTTGGAGGAGGATCTGTGTAGGAGATCCTGGGTAGAGTAGGAGAACAATGTGGAACGAAACCCAAAATCATTGAAAAAAAAAAAAAAAGTGTGAGGGAGAACCAGGTTTGCTGGTCTGATAGAGCCTGGTGGAAAGACTGAGATTATGGCCCCTAGCTGCCCTTCAGGTCTGGAATTGAACCCATTCTTGTGGCTTCCAGCCAAACAAAAGACAGGCATACAAGGTGAATATTTACATTAGATAGATACACTCCTTCGAGAGAACACTTGTGGGACAATAGAAGGACTGTGTATGCACAGGGACATAGCTCAGGGGGCAGGAGTGCATGGAGGGAAGGACACAGGGAAGATTTCACTATGGGGAGGAAGTGAGAGGAGAGTTGTTGCATTGTTGTAAATTATAGTCAGTGTCATGAGACAAAGTGTATGTGAGCTGCTGTATGAAAAGTGAATTTGCTCTGTAAACTTTCATCCAAATCACTATATATATGTGTGTGTGTGTATACATATATGTATGTGTGTGTGTGTGTGTGTATGCATATATCTATAAGATAGAAGGAATTAACATAGTCATTGTATCAAAAGAATTGGACGATATTCAATTATTTCACAAGGTAGTATAAGATCAAAAACCAATGATATTGAAGGAAGAAGTGGGAGATGCACTATAAGTGTTGTCAAAAAATAAGATTCCAGGAATTGACAGAATACACATTGAAGTGTTTCAGCAAATTGATGCAGTACTAGAGATGCTTTCTTGTTTGTGCCAAGAAATCTGGAAGACAGCTACCTTGCCATCTGACTCAAAGGAATAGATATTTGTGCCCATTCCAAAGAAAGGTGATCCAACAAAATGTGGAAATTATCAAACAATATCATTAACACCATACATAAGTAAAATTTTGCTGAAGATAATTCAAAAGTGGTGACAGCAGTGTATTGACAGGAAATTACCAGAAATTCTAAACATATTCAGAAGAGGATATGGAATGAGGAATATCATTGCTGATGTCACATGGATCTTGGGTGAATGCAAAGATTACTAGAATGATATTTACCTGTGTTTTATTGACTATGCAAAGACACTTAATTTTGTGGGTCATAACATATTATAGATAAAACTGTGAGGAGTGGGAATTATAGAACACTTATTTGTATTCATGAAGAACCTATACATAGGCTGACTGAGGCAGTTGTTTGAATAGAACCTGGGGATATGAATGGTTTACTATCAGGAAAGGTATGCATCATGGTGTTATTATTCCACCATATTCATTCAATCTATATTCTGAGCAAATAATCTGAGATGATGGACTATATAAAGAAGAACATGTCATCAGAATTGGAGTAAGACTCCAACCTGGGTTATGCAGATGACATGAGTTTCTTGCTAAAAATGAAGATTACTTGAAGCACCTACTGATGGATATCAAAGACCACAGTCTTCAGTGTGGATTACACCTTAATATAAAGAAAACAAAAATATTTACAAATGGACAAATAAGCAACATTACCATAAATGAAGAAAAGATTGAAGTTGTCATGGATTTCCTCTTATTTGATCCACAATCAAAGCTCATGGAAGCAGCAGCCAAAAAATTAGACCAAGTATTGCACTAGCCAAATGTGCTACAATAGACCTCTTTAAAATGTTAAAGAACAACCACATCACATTGAAGACTGAGCTCTGCCTAAACCAAGCCATGATATTTTCAATTGCCTCATATGTATGTGAAAGTTGGACAATGAATTAGGAAGACCACAGAAGAATTTATGCCTGTGAGTTGTGGTGTTGTCAAAGAAAACTGAAAACACAAAGAACTGCCAGTAGAATGAACAAATTGATCTTGGGAAAAGTACAGCTGGAATATTACTTAGAAGCAAGGATGGGCAGACTTCTCATGTACTTTGCTTATGTGGGTAGAAAGAACCAGTCCCTGGAGAAGGGTATCATGCTTGGTAAAGCAGAGAGTCAGTTAAAAAAAGGAAGGCCCTCAATGAGATGGATTGACATAGTGGCTGCCACGATGGGCACAAGCATAGAAAAAATTGTGAGAATGGCCCAGAACTGAGCAGTATTCAGTTATGTTGTACATAGGATCTCTATGAGTTGGAGCCAAATTTATGGCAGGTCTCTAACAAAAACAATGCCAACAGGTGCCCTGATGATGCTGATGCTACTGGTCTGCAGAACACACTCTGAGTAGCACTGATGTTGGGATAAGGATTAAACTGAGATTTCCCTTTTTATAGAAAATATTGACTCTTTCATACTACAGGCATATTTAGAATAACTGAACAATTTTAAAACAAAAATAACAGAGATTCTTAAGGTCCTATTTTGAACAAACTAATACCAAAATTTCAAAATGAGATATGATGTACTAAAAAAATTAAGCTCCCAAGTTGATGAGGGGAATTGAAGTCTGTCTAGCACATATGCATCCTTATTCATGGTTTCAGAAGTGCAACTGTCAGTTGCTTCTGGTAAAAAGACATGTTATTAGCTTACATCTTGGACTCTTGCCTATATTCCATGTATTCAGTTCATTACATTCATGTATTTAGTTCCTTGTATTTGTTCACTTACTACAAATACTTTCCTGGACTATTATTCGTATCCAGAATAGTGGTGTTGGTGGATTGATTACCAGAGTTTGAGTTAGAAAGTCTTGAGTTCAAGACCTGGGTATGCCCCCTTCTTCTGTGTGACTTCAAGCAAGTTACCCAACCTCTCTTAGCATTGGCAGTCTTCTCTGTCTTGTGATGATAACATGAGCTGTTCTGATTAATGCCTCAGGCTGCAGTGATTACCTAAATAAAAGTGAGATGGTGTCTATTTGCACATTGCAAGGACTCTATATGTGCATGTGGTGCTGCTGCTTGCTCCTAAATGAAGATGAGGGGGTGTGTCATCTGAACACAGGCTCTCCTCCAACTGCCCCCTGCCTGGAGGATCACCATCTGGCTCCTCACCTTGTTCCCTTTCTAGATGAACTCTCATTCCCTGGAAAAAATTTCTCAGCCTAAAAAAGTAACTTCAAAACTGCAGTGGGGACCACATTTAAAAGGTCTGGCAAATTTTTGGTTGATTTATTTTTTTAAAACTGCACTTAAAAAATATAGAGATGAAAGCTAAGAATTAAAATATACATACAAAATAGAAAACATCAATATTTTCAAGTACAATGAGTTGAATAATCATCATAAGGAAGCAATAAAATTGTAAGTGCCTTAGACCAGATGACAGCTCTTAGATTCCATGATGCTGGAAACATGTGGTCTTCACTGAAGGTTCAGGTTGCCCAGTACTGGCTTTCACCTTCTTATGGCACAGAATCATTCCTTTAATCCCCCTCCCCACAAATACTGCTTTAGCTAATTACAAAGGTTGAACTTTAACTATCAGAACTAGGCAGAGTCCCTGGGTGATGTAAATGGTTAACAAGATTGGCCGTTTACCAAAAAGTTGGAGGTTCAAGTCCACCCAGAGGTGTTTCAGAAGAAATTTTGGCTGTCTACTCCCAAAAGTTGTTGTCATTGTTGTTAGGTGCTTTTGAGTCAGCTCTGATTCATAGCAACCCTATAACAACAGAATGAAACACTGTCATTGAGGTCGTGCACCACCCTCAAGTTAATCAATAAGAAAACCCTACTCTGACACACCTGTAGTTCCCATGAGTTGGAGTCTACACTACAGCAACTGCCTTGGCAGAGGTACACTTGGGGAGGAGGCTGAAGGAAATGTTAAAATAATTGTTAAGGTTGTATGATTTGAATCTGATTCAAAGTGATTACATGAGACAGTAGAATTGTCCCATAGAGTTTTCTAGGCTGTATGTAACCTTTATGAAAGCAGATGGCTAGTTCTTTCTCCCACAGAGCTGCTGGATGGACTCAAACTGCCAACTTTTCAGTTAGCGGTCAAGTGCTTAACTGTTGTGCCACCAGGGTTCCTTGTTAAAATAACCAGTAGGGTTAAATTTATGACCAGGATACACTAGATTACATTTCCTTGTCTTCACTCAGTGATGTTTTGGTCTGCTTGTCCACTCATCTCTCATCTTCTACATGGTGCTTCTCACTCCACAATGGCAGCTAAGGAGCTGAAGTCTGAAATATCTTTCATATGTCCAGACACAAGGATAGGAGATAACAAAGAATGGAACTATTCATTCTGTTCCCCTTTCCCACATCCTCTTGAGTTTACAAACCCTGGGTTCTCTCTTCTCAATTCTCTGCCCTGGTGTATCAATGCTCAGTAGTTTTATAATGGAAGCAGACATGCCATATGTCAAGCTAGAAGAATTTATGAAGAGATAAGAAAGGTATAAGGTGAAAAGTACTTTGATGAGTAGCGACTGAGGTCTTAAAAGCTTGCAAGCACCCATCTAGGTGCAACAATGGGTTTCTCCCTGTCCAGAGAAAAAAGGAATGAAGAAAACCAAAGACAAATGGAAATAATTAGTCCAGAGGACTAGTGGACTATGTGAACCCCATGAGACCAGAAGAGCTACATGATTGATGCCTGGCTGCCACTGTCAACCACTCAGAAAGAGATCCTAGATAGAATGGGAGAACAATGTGGGACAAAACTCAAAATCATAATCAAGCATGGGAGAACAGAAGGGCAGTGTTTGCACAGGGAGACAACTCAGGGAGAAGGAATGCATAGGAATGGACACAGGGAAGAGGTAACTACAGGAAGTAGTGAGAAAAGAGCTGTTATATTGTGGGGAATTGCAATCAGTGTCATGAAACAAAATGTGCATGAAATGCTATATGGAAAATGAATTTGCACTGTAAATTCTCACCCAAGTCACAATAAAAATTAAAAACAAATAAACAAGCAAAAAAACAGTGTTTCTGTGATGGGCGTCCCCCATCATGCCCCATGTAACTGGTCATGAGCATCTGAACAGAATGCTCTGGGGTAGGCACAGTGTTGTGTGCACTAGTGTGGTTCAACTCTCAAAAGCAGACTAGATATCCACAGTCTTGAAGGTAGTGAATTCCCAAGAGGGTATTGGGCCAGTTCTACCCCAAATGAATGATGAATTGATGGTGCCTTTGAAAAGAGGGATTTTTTTTCATCTACTTACCTAGTCAGTTTCTTCTTAGAATAAATGTTCAGTATTTTCTTTCATAAAGTAAATTTTTAAAACTTGGCTGAGTATTTTCTTATTCTAATAGGCAAGTTATCTCCATTGGAAATACAAGCATTTATTTCTCACTGAGCTACTTTGATTTGCACTTTATCATGGGGAAAGAAATTGCCTTGGTTTGGGTTCCCCCAGAAACAGAACCTGAGACAAGGATTAGAGTTTCAGTGGTTTACTTGGGAAGACTGGAACTGGAAGGTAGGGAGGGGAAGGAAGTCAATACAGGGTAGGCGACTCTGTGCATTACTGGTTCTTATACTTGGGGTGGGTGCTTTAGAGTCTCTATACACTAGTGGCCAACCTTCATCATTTAAGAATAATAATGCATGAAACTTTCTGGCCTGCTTGGTATGGCAGTGACTTAAAACTGTTAGGTAAGGAGAAGCTGGTGTGAAGTGGGAATACTGGCACACAGTGAGTGGTAAGTTTGGAGGCCTAGTGGTGTTCCCTTAAAGCATCGACAGTGGGAAAAAAAACCCTCTAAATGCCTCTTTTCTAGAGTTTCTCAGGCTTTGACAGTGGATATGAACGCTTATATTCAAAGAAGGATAGCAGCACAGGTATTCATTTTCATCCAGATCATAGGTAAATATCCTAGTTGTTGATTTAGAATATTGAGAAGACTCCATCCTGCCCCTTTCTTTGCAGTTGTTGCTGCTGACAAGAATCTCCTTAATGAAGACAGGCCTCTGCTTCTTCTGCCTACCCCCAAAGTGTTGAGGCTTGTCTGAACAGGTTCTGTCCAGCAACTTCTGCTCCTCGTGAGCTCACATTTTCAGGCAGTTTGTAGCTCTTCACTGCATGATGAGAACATGTTGTTTATCCGCAGGAAATCTGCTGAATTGAACTGACAAAGGTAATCCGGTATTCCTTGGAGAGAACAATCATGGGAGAACAGAAGGGCTGCGTATGTACAGGGAGACAGCTCAGGGGGCAGGAGTTCATGCAGGGAAGGACACAGGGAAGAGGTAAGTATGGGGACAAAGTGGGAGGGGAGCTGTTGCATTGTGGTAAATTGTAGTAGATATCATGAAGCAAAGTGTATGTGAGCTGCTGTATGGAAAGTGAATTTGCTCTGTAAACTTTCACCCAAATCACAATTAAAAAAAAAAAAAAAAAAAAGGTAATCCAGTGTGTTTGTATAATTCAGATATGCCAGTTACTTGACAAAGCATGTGGTGATGTCACTAGCACACATGTAAAGTACATCTGCTATATGACAATGCATTGGGCAGGAGGCTGATAGGAACCATCACCTCACACTTTTATTTTAAAGGCCATGAGATTGGAATCTGACAAGCTAACTTGACTTGTTTAGAGATTGATAACTAGTTTGTAGTAGAATTGGGATTAAAATCCTGCTGAACTTTCCCAGTGCTCAAATCATTTTGGGTAAGTTATATAAAACTTAGTCTGAGTCATGGCTATGAGAAAAATACAATTGCTTCTCATGAATAGGATGGTATAAGTATCCTGGTACCAAGTCATGAGGAGGTTGGAGTGAGAACTCCCTGTGGCAGGATACTCAGGAGCTGGTGATACTCCTGTGTGGTATTACCAGAAATCAAGGTTGTACATAATTTAATGATTCATTCCTGCAACATGCGGTTACCTGAACAGTGCACAACAATAAAAAAGGATGAACTAGCTGATATACACAACAGCATGGATCTGTCTACAGATCATATATAGTGAAAGCAGCTAGACACAAACAAGAATGCATCGTATAAATTTATTTATGGCAAGTTCAAGAACAGGCAAAATGAATCTGTGGTGATAGACATCAGAGTGGTGGTTGCTTTGGGTAGTCATGGAAATTGAGTCATGGATATTGTTGTTATTTTGATCTGGATAGAGGTAATTGTCATTTTTAGCTGTAGTTGAGTTGGCCCCAACTCATGGTGTCCCCAAGCATGACTGAATTGGACCATCTTAATGGTTTCTACTGATTGAGTTTTGGAAGTAGATCATCAGTTCTTTCTTCCTAGTCTGTCTTAATGTACATAGCTGTTTATGTAGGTAAAATATTACTGAGCTGTACATCTAAAATCAGGACATTTTATGTTCTTTACTATATTATATATCAAGGGAATGAAGAAAAAGTAAAACCAACATATAACATAATAAACCACAAAGTTATAAAAGGTGTAAGAGTAAAATGGATAATCTTTCTTCTTTCACTTATTTATTGTTTCAGCAAATGTCTATTTCAGCTGTTGGTGCCCAGTCTCTACTCTCTCAGTACTCACCATTCCTTTACCAGGTGATAGTGTTCTATACAAGTACTTGCTTCTCTTCCTGAGCCTTCTCTTTTGGCCAGATGCACCAGACTCTCTGCAAGCAGCCTGTGACCAGCAACTTCAGGGGTGTGGAGAGTGAGTGGGCCCAGCTTGCTTCAGGGGACTAAATCTGAAGTTGTAACCTGATGTCTGACTCACCCTATATTGGCTCCTACTTTTCCCTGTTTCCCTTCCCATCTCCCCTTTCCTAGATTCTTGGGATCACCACCCAAATAAACTCCTGTGAGTTCCTTGTCTTAGGGTTTGCTGTTGAGGGAACTCAAGATAAATGATGCTTCTACTTTCTTCCTGGGGCTACAAATATGACCAAGCAAACTCAGTTTTATACACATGCTGCTCTTTACTCATACCACTAACATGCTGCTCTGTGCTCATACCACTAACAATGTGCTGGGGAGAACAGACAATTCCACAAATACTACAGGTAGAGTGAGAAGCACAGAGGTAGCAGGAGCAAAGTCTGATGGAGGGCACAAAGCCAGAATGGGAGTCTAACCCAGTCCAAGAGCTGTCCAAAAAGCAGAGATGGCAGTAACTGCCACTCTCCTCCTTCTCTCCCCCTTCCCTTCTCTCTCTGCTTCCTTCCTTCCTTCCTTTTTTTATATAACCAGAAATGACAGGTGATATTCACTCATTTTAGATATCTCATTATGGTCCCATAAATATCAATAATTATGTTGAATTTACTACCTGCATTCATTTATTGTGCTGTCTACTTTTATATCAACAAAACTAAGACTTAGCCTCTAGAATTGGGTCTTGATGCATAGAAGTCACTTAAAAATATATTTTAATATTGTTTCCCATCTGCATGACACATTTTCTTTGAAAACCCAGAACATATTTCTCAGACCATTGGAGGAAGATACCTTTCAGGGTAGCTCAAATTGCCCTACTAATCATCAGCAGGCAGAAATCTGCACCTAGAACACTCATCTGGAAACAGCCAGCTTACTCCGTTTTTGGAGCTGTCATCCCCACTCCAGAAGTCTTTCTGGGTTAAACATTCTTCAAAGCATAAGCATTGAAACTCATAGCATTTCTCTTCTGTTTTCTAAGGTCTTCCTTGAAATTTATGGGTCATGGAACTCTCCAATTCAGAACCCAATAAAGCATCAGATGGAATGAAGGCTGTGGTTTGAGCATCCCTTTCCAGATAGATAGGGTTGTAATTTTGACAGGGATTTAGGCATTAAAACATAACATGTATGATTCTTGCATTGAACTAGTATGCCCCATGAGTGAGGATTATATAGAAACGAAGAGCCATTCCCATGGGCTAATCATTTAAAATATTCTTTGTCTTAATGTGGTTGGTAACAGTCAGTTTTATACACATGCTGCTCTTTATTTTATATTGCAGGCCTAGAAAATCATGTATACAACAGCACAGTGTCTACTTTAATTTCTATATTACTTTAGTCAAAACATGTGACCTTGCCAAGGACCCAAGTGCTCTACTCAATAAAAAGTGAATGCTCATTGTCGTTGTTGTTATTAAGTGCCGTTGAGTCATTTCCGACTCATAGTGACCCCATGCACAGCAGAACGAAACACTGCCCGATCCCGCGCCAGCTCCACAATCCCTGCTATACTTGAGCCCATCATTGCAGCCACCATATCAATCCATCTCCTTGAAGGCCTCCCCCTCTTTCATCGACCCTCCACCCTACCAAGCATGACATCCTTCTCCAGGGAATGGTTCCTTCTTACAACATGACCAAAATAGTAAAGCTATATATAAAACTAAATTCAGTTAAGACTAGATTTTTTTCCAAAAGCAATGGTTATTTTATTTTTTATTTTTGTTAAAAGTGATGATGTAGGAAAAAGGAACTAGAAGATCTTTCAAATTTTAAACATTTATATTTTGATAAAAATTAAGGCCTTGCATTGGCCTTATAGAGTCCCTGGGTTGGGCAAATAGATGGTTAACATACTTGACTATTAACCAAAAAGATTGCATTTGCAGTCTATCTAGAAGCACCTTGAAAGAAAGACATTGTGATCTACTTCAGCAAAATCAGTCACTGAAAGTCTATGGAATACAGGTATACGTTGACATACATAAGGTCTCCATGATATGGAACAAACCTGACAACTGGTATTAGTCTTCAATTGCTGTAAAACAAATCACCATAAACTGAACTCAAAGTTCTGCAGGTCAGTAGTCCACACATGAAGTGGTGGGTTCTTACAAGGCTGAAATCAAGGTGAGGTCAGGTTGTTTTCCTTTATGGAGGCTCTGGAAGAATGTTCTTCCAAGCTAATTTATGTGTTTGCTGAATTGAGTTCCCTGTGGTTATAGGACTGAGGTACCAAGTTCCACATGGCTGCCAGCTGGGAGTCACTCTCAGCTCTTAGATGCCACTCATATTCCTTGCCAAGAAACCCTTTTATCTTCAAATCCAGAATACAAAATCTCCCTCATGTAAGCTTTCTCATGCTTCAAATATCTTCTGCCAATAAGATCCCTAGCCCTTTTAAGGACTCATGTGATTAACAGGCCATTGAGATAATTTCCCTATCTTAAGCTAAACTGTTTGAACTACATCTACAAAATTCCTTCACATGTTTTGGGACCTTAACTACATCTACAAAATTCCTTCATAGCACCACCTACATTTGGGTTTGATTGAATGTAAGAAATTGAATTCACACTAGGGGTCAGTGATTTTGGGATCACTCTAGAATTCTGCCTTCCACAGGCCTCTGGTAAATATTGATCTATCCCCTTCAGAGAAAATTAGTAACCATAGCAAATGATATGCATTCTTCTTTATTGATTACTTACAAGGCCCAGAAGACAATGAACAGGAATGAAGTGGGCCATGTTTAAGACAATCTGGAACAGTGAGCTTAATCACACTCAAGTCCAGTTGGTGGCTGCCATGTGACAACATAAGCTCAGTATTTCCAGATCCTTTCATTTTTAAGAGAAGTCAGATTCTCTTGACTTTTAAAAGTTGTTTATGAATACAGAAAATCAAATTAAAAATTTGTTAGATTAATCAAATCAACATTTTTTTGATCCTGATGGGACCTATTAGCTACCAGTTACCTTCTGCTTTCTGTAGTCCCAAAGTGTTAATTAATTATATTCATTCATTCATTAGAAAATACTTACTGAATACTGATTCCATATGTTCTGGTTCTAGGCACTGGGAATACAGGTTGGTAATGAGAGGCCCCACTGAGAAGGGGACATCTAAGTGTAGATCTGAATAAATGAAGGTAAAAAACAGGAGTGTTCCAGGAAGAAGAAAAAGCAAGTGCAAGGGCTTTGGGATAGGAGTGTGCCAGGCGTGTTCAAAGAATGGCAAGGAGGCCCATGTGACTGCGGTGGAGTGAGCAGCAGGGAGAGTAGTAAGAGGAGGTAGAGGGGAAATGGGAAGATCATGTAGAATTTTGTAAAGTAAGGTTTTGAAAGTTTATTGGAGGAGGATGGGAAGCCACTGACACATTTCAAGCAGAGAAGTGGGGTGAACTGATTACACTTTCAAATGATCCCTTTGGCTTCTCTCCTGAAAGAGGTTTTGGAAGATTTAAGGTGAAAACAGGAGTATTACTTAGGAAGTTAAAACAGTAATTCAGGAATGAGATCATGGGAGCTTAAATTAAAATGATTGGAAAGTAGAGGTGGTAAAAATTTGTCAGATTCTTGCAATACTGTGAACAGAGCTATTCCAGGTTTTTCTGACTTACAGCATGTGGATCATAGGAGAAAAAGTAGAGACAAGGACAATGCTAGGGTTTGGGATTCACTGACAATGAAAAGTTCAGCATGTAGATTGGATTCCATATTTCAAGTATAGATCATTTTCGGTGTAAGTCAAATGGAAGCTGACATTTAACACTTTTCACCTGGTTCCCATCCCAGCCCCCTTAGCTGGGACTGCTTACTATCCCCACATCTCCTAGAAAGCTCAGCCTAGATGCTCTTTCTAGAAATATTTAAGACCTTAGAAATTTAGAATTAAAAAAGCTCCTGCCTCATCCTCTAGACCACAGCTAAAAATCTGTACATCATTTCTGGTGGACCACTACTATATGGGGTTCAGTGTCTATCCAATACTCCAATTATTAGATTTGTTTACTATTTTGTCCCTGAGACTTGATGACTGCCTAACAACCCTTTTGTCACTTGTGGTTTAGCTTTTATCTTGGACTGTTGGCCTGTCTTTGAACTTTATAATAGATAAAGGGGTATTTAGATTTTTTGTTTTACCTTTATCAGCTTTGGTAAGTTGTATTTTTTTTTTTTTTTGGACTATTTCAACTAGGTTGTCAAATTTATTAGCATAAAGTTTTTCATGTTCTCTTATTATTCTTTTAATGAATGTAAGGTCTACAGTGATACCCATGTTTTATTCTTGATATTGATTATTTGTGTTCTCTCTCTTTTTTCTTGATCAGTCTGTTAACAACATATTGAGTTTGTTGCTCTTTTAAAAGGATTCAATATTTTGCTTTATGAAATGTCCCTTCTATCTGTCCCAGAACTTCAGCCTAAGGAAGACTCTCCCAATGCTAATTGCTTTTATGCTTGGGTTTGACTCAGATCATGAATTAGATTGGCTTATCACTTTGTCATACTTTAATGTCTTGCATGTTGCTTTGATGTTGGAAACTATGCCACTAGTATTTCATATATCTTGGATGATGGTGAGGCAGAGTTGG
This sequence comes from Orycteropus afer afer, assembly GCF_000298275.1. Taxonomy (NCBI): domain Eukaryota; kingdom Metazoa; phylum Chordata; class Mammalia; order Tubulidentata; family Orycteropodidae; genus Orycteropus; species Orycteropus afer. Next base: position 1,673,862 of record NW_006921856.1, read on the forward strand.
TTACCATGCTAATGTATTTTGCATACACTAGTACTATCTGAGGAGCTCTGGTAGTATAGTGTCTTGACTGCTAACCACAAGGTTGGTGGTTCAAACCCACCAGCCACTCCTCAGAAAGAAGGTTGGACAATCTAATTCCATAGTGATACTGCCTTGGAAACCCAAGGAGGGGTCTCTATGAGTTAGGTCCTACTAAGCAGCACATAACAACAACAACAAAGTACTATCTGATATCTGATGATGATGATGTCCTTTTCTAGTGATTAGTCTTTCCTTGTGATATGTCTAAAGTAAGCAAGTTGAAGTCTCACAAGAGAAAACATCATGTTTTGTAAAGTAGCAAGCCAACAAATATAAGGAAGGCCTCAATGAAAGTAATTGACATGATAGCTTCAACAATGGACTCAAATATATCAATGACTGTTAAGATGGCACAAGAACAAGCAATATTTCATTCTGTTATGTAGAAGGTTTCCATGAGTCAAAGCCAACTTGATACCAAGTGACAATGATAACAACAGTTCTATCTACCTTTCTGTTCTAGTGTTCTCTTGAAATCAGGTCTAGCCTTTCCCCATGACATATTATTTTATTTTATTTTCATCCAACAGACATATAGATTTAGATATAGAGTATCTATATGCAGGAACTAGAAATACAGTAAATAAATAAGTTGAGGTCATAAAACTTATATTCTAGTGGAGAAAACAGACAATAAACAGGATAAATAAATAGAGTATTTGGAAATTACATTTCTCTCTATTCCTCTAAGTTTTATCATCTTTCCACTTGGCTCCCAGCCACTCCTCGGAAGGAAGGTTGGGCAATCTACTTCTGTAGTGATATTGCCTCGGAAACCCGAGGAGGGATCACTATGAGTCGGGTCCGACTTGATGGCACACAACAACAACAACAGGCCAGTGCTCACATGGCTTCTTACTTTTGCTAGATTGTGAGCTTCTTGAAGGTATGTACTAAAGTGTAAAACTCTTTCCAGGATGCAGTCTCTCCCTATGGGCAGGGGACTACCAAGGCCCATCATAGCCTTAGAAATCACCTCATTTATTGTTTACTGCTACCACCATCTTGTAGGTCTGAGGCTGTGGTGATGACACCACTGCTGAGTTAACCTGCTTCGTGTATGAACTTAATATATCACTGCCAAAGCCTGACTGAAAGAGTTAAGCTAGGATTTTAAAATAAAGCTTTGGGAGAAATGAGATAAATGTATTTGTAAATTCTACATTTCTTCAGATGTAGGATGCTATTCTTACAAGGCACAGCCCAAATTTTAAAAGTCTATAATATTGATAACTTTATTTATTTATTTATATTGTGATTTGGGTGAAGATTTACACAGCAAATTCACTTTCCATACAGCAGTTTACATATACTTTGTCTCATAACAATGACCACAGTTTACCACAATGCAACAGCTCCCCTCCCACTTCCTCCCCATAGTTACCTCTTCCCAGTGTCTATCCCTCCATGGACTCATGCCCCCTGAGCTGTCTCCCTGTGCATAGACAGCCCTTCTTTCTCAATGATTGTTTTCTCCAAGGAGTGTATCTACCTCAGGTAAATGTTCAACTCATATGCCTGTATTCTGTATGACTGGAAACCACAGGTGTGGGTTCAATTCCAGACCTGAAGG
>NW_006921856.1:1678017-1687651 GCF_000298275.1 Orycteropus afer afer
AGTAAGTGAAGTTGCAGGAGGTGTGGGTGTAGTTGTGTCTTATGGGGACTGTTGTTGTCTCCCTCTCAATTAGACACAAATTACAATTGAATAACTATAAAAAAACTTTTCAGTCTTGCAGCTCCGAAGGGTCCTTAGGGTTGCTGGAAAACGGAATGTGTTCTTAAGCCCCAGGAACCTGCAAGAGTGCTGTCTCTTTAAATATCCAAAACAGTCAAGCTGCTTCTAGACCTTCAAAATGGCGGCGTCCTCCAGACCAGCAAAAATCCACAGCTCAGCCAGCCTTTCTCTTCACCTTCTTGGTTTATTCCCCAGCCACCAGAGCAATCCTCCTTGCAGTCCCTGGCTAGCAGGGCTGATTTTTAGGTTAATTCTTAAGTCCTACCAGCACTCGGGAATCTCCAAGCTGTCTGTGCCATCAGGATCATTAAGGATCACTGCCAGATTGCAGCTCCATATGTCTCCTTTTTTTTTGTATTTTCATGTGAATTTTTCTGCTAGTTGGGGTTTAGTCCACTTCTGTATGTTTCCCTTCAAGGCTCAGGGGTCCAGGATTATCTTCTGTGTCTGTGTCAGTTGATTTCCCTTTTTCCTTGTTGAGGAAGGTCTGTGAAGTGTTTCTGCCTAGTCCACCATGTTGCTGGAGCTCTCAATTTTGATAACTTTTTATTTGATATAGTTTTAAATTTCTCAGTAGCTGTTTGACATCATGGTCTGATGCTGGAAGGGAATTCTCTAGCCCTGTTGGGTCTAATCCACCACTGAGTTCTTCATCTTATTGGAGTTGTCTGGCCATGGTGAGAATTGTGATTTTTCCCTATAAGAAGACCTCCCTTTCTGCTGTTAAAAAAGTTGAAAAATTAAAGACATTCCTTAAGCTCTTGGGTAACCAATGGACTGTTGTTGTTATGTGCCATTGAGTCAGACCTGGCTCATCACAACCCCTCCTTGGGTTTCCAAGGAAGTATCACTACAGAAGTAGGTTGCCCAACCTTCCTCCTGAGGTGTGGCTGGTGGATTTGAACTGCCAGCCTTCTGGTTAGCAGTCAAGTGCCTTAGACACTACACTACTAGAGCTCCCTTACCAATGAATTAGGTGAGATAATTATTGCCATTATTATGATGGCTATCATTATTGATGGCAAGACATTCCAGAAAGTCTGTTCCAAATGTTTCTCAAAGCAACCTACAGTGCTAATTGAATTTTGTAAAAATAATGTCATTCATATATTTTACATCATTTTCTTGTCTTTTTCAGTAAAAATTTTCAACTAATTTTGATTATTTTCTAAAATAGGCTGACTCTGGCAGAGCCATTTTTGCACCCAATGATGGCAGTATTTTATTCAAAACTTAAATTTACCTTTAGAGTTATATTAATTTAAGATGAATATCAGGACTATAAAATCATCTTTTCATTTCTTTTCCTATATATGTAGTTTGGCCTGAAGTACAGATTATGTCTCTCTATTTTACAAAAAAAAAAAAAAAAAATCAAGTTTGAATACCTATTGTATCAGAAAATGCTTCAAATAGAAATGTTGAGTTATAGATAGGAGTTATGACATATAGGTTTTAAGTGTTAACAATATGTTTATAACAGTTAAGCAATGAAAATAATGAGTTGTATAATAATTTATTACTTCAAAAATACTAGTACTAATAAGTGGAAAGTGAGCAAAAATGGGGAAGACCCTCAATGAAATGGATTGACACAGGGGCTACAATAATGGGCTCAACCTTAGCAAGGATTATGAGGATGGTTCAGGACCTGGAAGTATTTCATTCTGTTGTACACAGGGTCACTATGAATTGGGGCCACCTTGATGATACCTAATAACAACAACATGGGTCAAACATGACCCATGACATGAAAGTCAAAATTAAGAACTAAATATTTTAAAACAGAATTTTATAGACAGAAAATTGATTCCATTTACATGAATTTCAAGAACAGGCAAAACCAATATATGCTATGGAAGTCAGAATTGTGATTATATTTTGGGGGGACGTTGGCTAGAGGAGGTCACAAGATGCCTCCTGGGAGACTAGAAATGGTCTGCATCTTGATCTGGCTGGTGGTTACACAGGTATGGACATATATAAAGCTTATCCATCTGTACAATTCAACTGTGTGCACTCTGCATGTTCATCATCAAGCCATAATAATAAAAATATGTACAAATCTCGCAGAGATTTATGGTTGCCTTTTACATTATCCACAGATTTCCTTATTGATTTACTGTAGATTTTCCACAATCTTTGTCCTTAAGACTGAGTTCCTTTGAAAGAATATAGAGTCTTCCAAAAGCCAAAGACTTTTCATCATGTCATTCTTTCAGAAGAATATATCATTAGACAGAATGGAATTTATTTTGTCACTATGTGTCTGCATAGATATATTTATTTAGCCTGCATGCTGTTTCCTTATTTCCTGCTAGATATGCAGCAGACACAAAGTATATTGAAGTTTGTGCTGCATGACTATAATGGAGCCAAATATTCATTTTAATGACATTTATGCTTCTTTTAGGTTCCTGCTAGGATTATCTGAACTTACTATAATAGCTATATCTGTGTTTCAATAAAATATTGTTAAATTAAGTGTTGCTAAAGAGGCTGATTAGTAATTTATGATACAAATTCATGACTCGCTCTCCCTTTATATTCTCCTCCTTTCAAACTGTCACAGGCTTCTGTGTCACTCTCAGCTTGGTACAAGGCAGGGCAGGAAGCAGAGGCAGGCTGAGGGCTACCTGGCTTTTGTTTCAAAAGCTTCAACTGGTTGAAAAGGGTAGGGATGGCTGGAAAATGGGTTTCCTCTCTAACTAAATAGTCAAAGCCTGAGGAAAAGAAGAGGTTAATGAGTTTCCAAGAAACTCTTCTTGGGAGACCTTGGGGAAAAAATCTGAGTGTCCAACAATGCAGGGACATAAGCACTAGATTTCATTGTTCAAGTGTGAGAGCATGTCCTTTCATTTTAAGTAGCCATGAGGACAAGGATGACAGGCCCCTCATTATGGATGGTGACCAATGACTTAACCTCCTATCTGATGTTTCCTTTCCCAAAGGCTTGGTACTGAACTGGGCATGAGGACTGATGGGGGGAAGCCCCAAGAATGGCTGAGATTAAAGATATTGCCCATTGTATGTGATCAGAGTCTCAAAGTCAGATATTAGTTTGATTTGTCAGTTTCTCACACAGTTTTGGCTTGATGTGATATTAGAAGCTATGTTAGTGGAATTTTCATATACAGGCAGACCAGGGAGAAATGTCTGGTGATCTACTTCCAAAGATCAGTCAATGAAATTCCTATGGATCACAATCAAATACTGTCTGATATAGTGCTGGACAATGAGGTCTAGAGGTTGGAAAGCACTCAAGACAACATAGTGGTCTCCATAGCATACTCAACTATACGAACAATTATGAAGAGGGTGCAGGACATGACAGTGTTTGTTGTATTGGACATGGGGTTGCCATCAGTTAGAGTTGACTAGATGGCAACTAACAAGAACAACAATGTAAAGATATTTCTTGCACACTGAGTTTGTAGATGGAGACTCATATCTGTCATGCTATGAAACATTCTTCTCTCTCAAACCCCATCAGTAATTTGTGGTAAGTTTTATTGCAAATAATCATATATTTTATGATCCCTAGATAGAGATCTAGGAGTTCCTGGGTGGTGTAAATGACAATGGTTAACCTCTAGACTACTAAAAATAGTGTCAGTTGAAACCAGAGACACCTTGTAAGAAAGTTTGGCAATATTCTTCCAGAAGATCACAACCTTGAAAACCATAAGAAATGTAGTTCTACTCAGCATTTGTGAGTTGGAATTGACTCAATAATAATGGCCTTTTTTTTTTTTTTTTTCCTTAGGAAGAGATCTTGTCTGTAAGTGTGATTTTTGAGAATGCTACATTGAAAAATATCAATTCTGTTACATAGGGGTCATGCAGTGGCTTTCCAAATCAGTTCTAACTGTGGGTACTATCAACTTGAACTCTGAAGGGATAGATGGAGAAGAGTGACAAGTAAGGGCTTTCAATTGGGAAAGTGTAAATAGGCAGAAGCTTGGCATGGCATGGACAAACAGACAGCTGTCATGGTAGATCAGGAAAATTGAAACTTTAGGATCTGTTTTAGAGGAGACACAAGCCAGAGGGGAAAGAGAGATGGGCTCACTTCCAGCCTGGTACTGAAGCAGGAATAGTATTATAAAAAATATAGGGACCCACACCTCCAAATCAAGCCAAAGAGGAGGAAGGGATTGAATTAAGGGATCTAGATATTGTCTTGAGTTCATAAGCCAGTTAAAGCAACCATTTTGAGGAAGCTATTGAAATAAGATATAGAAGTTTGAGAGGCAACCTTATCAGAGTGTCAGGGACCTAGCTATGTTTTAGTCTGAAGCTGTGTGTGTGTACACGGATGTTTATGTGGTAACAGTCATTGATAGGAAGGCAACATGGGAAGACTTGTCTTTATCCATGTCCAGGGAATTTGGGTAATAGTGTTATCTTGGAGGTAGAAGAAAAATGCATCTAGGAAAGATTGCTTCCAAGGACCACTTAATTATTATTATTATTAGTATTAGTAGTAGTAGTTTTATTGTTATTTGGGTGAAATTTTACAAAATGGATTCATTTTTTATTCAACAGTTCATACACATTTTGTTTCTTGACATTGATTACAATCCCAATGTAACAGCTCTAAACCCACTTCCTCCCTGTGGTTGCTTTTTCCTTGTGTCTTCTTTCCTTGCATTCCTCTCTTCAGAGCTTTCTCCCTGAGCAAATTCTGCCATTCTGATCTTCCATGGTTGATTTTTTTAAGGAGTGCACAACCCTGGTGTAATTGTTCAGCTCTTTAGCCTGTCTATTGTTTGGGTGAGAGTTAAACCATGGAATTGAGTTCAACTCTAGAATTGAGTTCAACTCTGGGGTTGAAGGATGAGTCAGAGCCATAACCTTGGGGGTTTCACCAGTCACTATCTGACTAGTAAGCTGTCTTTTTTTATCTTTTGAGTTTTTTTCCACACTTTTTTCCCACTCTGTCCAGAACACTTTAAAATAGTTGCAATTTTTTTGGGAATGCATAGGGATAATAATAAAACTTTGGTCAATTCAAGCTGATTTGGAGAACATTCTAATTTTATCTCTGGTTTACTGTCCTATATGCTAGTATTTTCTCTGAGTATAGTTCAATTTCTTTTTGCCCTAAAGAGCTCACCATACATTGTTGGAACACTGAATATGTATGAAGCACATCAAAAAAACAGAAAACCATCAAGTTTGCTTTGAAAGTGAAACTCTTCATAAATCTCTTTAAGCTCCAAAATTCTGTGAATCACACATTTTACAATCGACAAAAATAATGACAATATCAATAATATATTGTTTGCTGTGCTCTGAGGTCTCAATGGGAAAACTATGTAAGGTATTATAGAGGTTGGCCAAAAATGACTAAGAATGGACTAAAGAATGAGCAGAATCAAGTAGAAGGATGGTTTGAAAAATAACATATTGATAACAGATAATACAAATTTTTTTGATTAAGCTCAAGAAGAATCTGAGTAGAAATGCACTGTTTGGAATGTGCATGATTTGGCCTCAATAAAAATATCCAGTTGTATAAATATTTCATGTGGTCTGAAATAACAGGCAAAAAAATAAAAAAAAAATCATTGGTATACACAATTCATGTAATTGTATATTTTGGAGGTAAGTATAATGGCATAGGTTTTCTGTAATGGAGCTGATTGGAAAATAATCTCTTGGAGGTAATTTATTGCTGGTCATGAGATTTCTTTGGTTTTTAAAAATGCTGGGTTTAGTTACATCTGTAACACCAAATGAAAGTCTGCTTTTATAAAAATGTGGATCTGACAATTGTAGTTTTTTATAAGTGCACATTTGATCCATTAAAATTGTATTGGTTTATTCTTCATGTTGTCTTTTTCTGAAATACATTAGTTTTAAGCATGGAGTAAGCATTGGTCAGGCTGCTTTAATAGTGAAAGATCATCAGTAATTGCTAAGACAAGTCTTACTAATCAGCTTGATTTTTTTCCTTTGTAAGTCTCTTGTGATGGAATAAAGAAATTGCTTTTCTTTCTCATGAAGATGACAAAACAGTAATTTTACTGTCAGAGAATCCACTCAACAGCATAGAATTCAATGATGGAAAAAAAATTGCAGAATTAGATCATGCAGAATACTTAGGCCTTGAATCCTCTGTTCCATACCAAATGAGCACTGCCTGTGTTTGTCTGGGTAGGCTGACCCTGGCTCCTGACAGGGATTCTGCCACTCTCTTTGGAACTGGATCCCATGGTCTAATTGATCATATTGTTAGGAAATTGTTCATAAAATTAGGAAATTCCAAGTAAAAAGGGAGCTCAGACACAGCTCCTTCTTACACAGGGTAATGTACACGTGGAACTAGTTACTGAGAAAGTGATTGAGGCAGGGTGTGAAAATGGCTTCAAGTGGCTCCCAGGTTTATTTCTGTACATGGAAGGAAAGGGAGGAGAGATGGGGCTTTCAAGAAGGTAGGATTAACATGCATTTGGGAAGGGCAGACATGTAAATTATCTCACTTATTATTCCATTTTAAGTTTAAGATACATCCCTAACAAAAGACCTCTTGGTTGTACGTGGTTTTGTATGCCTGGGGCTGATTCTGACCAACATACCTGATCTCTTGCTTCCTTTGGGTGTGTGGTGTCCAAAATAAAGGCTCGGTGGTTTCCTGCTGCATCCCACACAGACAAATCCAAATGGAAAGGATCATGAGGCCCATTCTCTCAGCAGGATTAGGCTAGAACACATATAGCCAGGAGGGAGCTCCACAGATCTCACTGCTTTACACTCTCTGTGTTCAGAAAAGGGAACCCAGGGCTGGTTATCAGTGTTGTAACAGGCTGGTTACATGTAAAGTTTGATTCCTTTGCACTGTTCCACAGTTGGTATTAAGAAGTTGAGGTAAAAAGCAGAAGAGCTGGAGAAGACCTGTTGGAGGCACCGAAGGAGAAGCCAGAAACACAGCATGAGGCCTCTAAGGTGGCTTTGTGGGTCTCCTCCTTATCTGCTCTTCCACTGGGATCTGGGAAGGGTTTCAAAACAACAGCAATGGGAGGGCTGGCAGCATTGGGTACTGAGAGCTCCAATAATTATCTTGGATATGTTTGGAAATCAGGAATCCTACAAACTCAGCTCCCCACACACACACCTGCACACAACCCAAGTAGGAAGGGAGAAATGAGGCCACCAGGGAAATGTGAAATGGTGAGAAAAACCATCTTGGCTGGAACTTAAAAAATCAACTGTGCTAAGTACAAAAGCATTGTAGGTGGAAGCAATGCAAGCAGGGGGCTGTGTGGACACAGTATTTCAAGAAAAGAGATAAAAAGCTTTGCTGGTGAGTCTTCCTGGACAAAGAATAAGAATTTATTAGTCTAGAAAATAATTGCAGGCTTGGGGCTTTTTAAACTTTAACCACTAGGTGGTTTAGTACATGGTACCCTGGGCTGTTTCTAAGCTGGGAAATGAAACTTACAGGCTAGACTGCTATCTGGGCCATTGCCAAATTTGGGGCTTCATGACATGGCCATTTGTCCCTACTCCTGTCTGGTGACTTCCACCAAGCCCCAGGGTGCATTTTATTAACTTTACACATTTGGCCAAGGCATCAATGTGAGGGGGTTCAAAGAACCGGCCAAGGGTTCTGGTGGTGTGGTGCCTAAGGCATTTGACTACTAATCAGAAGACTGGCAGTTCAAACCCACTAGCCACTCCTCAGAAGGAAGACTGGGCAATCTACTTCCATAGAGATACCATCTTGGAAATCCAAGGAGGGGTCTCTATGAGCCAAATTGACTCAATGGCAGTGAGGGTTTTTTGTTTGTTTGTTTGTTTGTTTATTCTATGAATGGAGTCTATAAAATTTTAGTGCAGTGTTTCAGCAAAAATGTATTATTGTTTTATAAATGTATCCTTGTAGTTAGTTAAAACAAAACCAAACTCAATGCTGTCGAGTCAGATCTGACTCATATTGACCCCTCTTTGGGTTTCCCAGGTGGTATCACTACAGAAGTAGATTGCCCAAACTTCCCTCTGAGGAGTGGACTTGAACCGCTAGTCTTCTGGTCGCAGTCAAATGCCTTAGGCACTATGCCACAAGAACAAAAATATTTTTGTAAACCCAGCTTACATACATACCCACAAGACTAAAACTCCATGCTAATTTACTTTTTTCTATTCTGCTCCAGTCAGTTGTGTTGTTGTTGTTATGTGCCGTCGAGTTGGACTCAACTCATAGTGACCCTTCCTTGGGTTTCCAAGGCAGTATCACTACAGAAGTAGATTGCCCAACCTTTCTTCTGAGGAGTGGCTGGTGGGTTTTGACTTCCAGCCTTCTGGTTAGCAGTCAAGTGCCTTAGGCGCTGTGCTTACCAGAGCTCCTGTAGTATGTTATGTCAATTGAGCTTGATGTCTCCTGGTACCATGGTCTTGAGCCCACAAGCCCAACTATTTGCTCCCTTTGGGTAGCTGGCTGTGGCCAGGAAAGGACTACAAACTTTTCCCCATGTCAGCTCTACTATATACCTGGGAATTCTTACACAACACACAAATACACTTGTAGAAATAATATCTGCCAACCCTACATAAGGTCTTGGGCACGTTTGCCCCTGCATAGACGTACCTAATAGTTCAGCCTGTCCACCCATCTCTCCACCCATAGATCAATGTTTGCCTTCACTGACAACGCAGTACTGTATATACGAGAGTTCATCTTTGTTGTCTGTACCTCCCATGCACCTCTCTATGTCTTCCTCCTCCTCAATGCCACCTTTTTGATCACTCATATTTGGTACATTGCCTTTCTCTTCTCCCAAGTCAATACTTGTCTCTACCTATCTAACTGTTTCTTTCCCTCCCCTCCCATCCCTGGTAACCAACAAAGAAAATTCCGTCCATATATAAACCTTACTTGACTTTTTATAATAACGGACTAATACAATATTTCTCCTTCTGTGATTGACTTAATTCACTCAGCATAATGTCCTGCAAGTTCATCCATGTTATGCAGTGTTCTGCAGATTCTGTGTTATTCTTTAGGATTGCATAGTATTCCATTGTATGTATGTACCATAGTTTGGTTATCTATTCTTCAGTAGATGGACACATAGTTTGTTTTTGTCTTTTGGCTACTGTAAACAGTTCTGCAATGAACATGGATGTGCATATATCTGTTCCTGTTTTGGCTCTCACTTCTTTAGGATACATACCTAGTAACGGAATGGGTGGTCAAACAGTATTTCTAATTCCAACTTCTCAAGGAATCACCATACTGCTTTCCACAGTGGTTGTACCATTTTACAGTCCCACCAACAGTCTATGAGAGTCTCAATCTCTCCATATCCTCACCAGCATTTCTTAATTTCTGTCTTGTTAACTTCACTACTAGTGCTGGGGCAAGAGGATATCTCATTGTTGTTTTGATTTGCCTCTCTCTAATGACTAATGCTCTGGTAGCATAGTGGCTAAGACACTTGCCTGCTAACCAGACGGCTGGCGGTTCAAACCCACCAGCCACTCCTCGGAAGGAAGGTTGGGCAATCCT
>NW_006921856.1:1687751-1728064 GCF_000298275.1 Orycteropus afer afer
GGGTCGCTATGAGTCGGGGCCGACTCGACGGCACATAACAACAACAACAACAATGACTAATGATTGTGAACATTTCTTCATATGTTTGTTGTCCAGCTGAATATCATCTTTGGTGAAGTGCCTATTCATGTCTTCTGTCCATTTTTATTTGGATTATTTGTCTTTTTCTTGTTGAAGTGTTAGAGTCTTCTACAAATTCTAGAAATAAGTCCCTTGTCAGATATGTCATTGCCAAATATTCTTTCCCAATCTGTAGGTTCTCTTTTGACTCTTTTGCAGAAGTTTTTTGAAGCACATAAAAATTTAATGTTTAGAAGATCCCATTTGTCTGCCTAAACTAGGAGCTCTGGTGGTGTAGTACCTAAGACATTTGACTGCTAACCAGAAAGCTAGAAGTTCAAACCCACCAGTCACTGATTTTTGGATGTTGATCTTGTATCCTGCCAAAGTGCTAAATCTCTTAATTAGTTCAAGTTGATTTTTTCTTAGTCCTTGGGTTTTTTAGTTATAGGATCATATTATTAGCAAATAGGAATAGTTTGAATTCTTCCATTCCAATTTGGATGCCTTTGATTTCCCTTTCTTGCATTATTGCTCTGGCTAGAACTTCCAATAAAATGTTGAATAGAAGTGGTGATAGAGGACATCTTTGTCTGTTTCCTGTTCTCAAAGGGAATGTTTCTAGTCTCACCCTATTGAGAATAATGTTGGCTGCTGGTTTTGCATAGGTGCCCTTTATTATGTTGAGGAATATCCCTTCTATTTTTATTTTGCTGAGAGTTTTTATCAGGAATGGGTGTTGGATTTATCAAATGCCATTTCTGCATCAATTGATATGATCATGTGGTTCTTTTCTTTTGTTTTATTTATGTGGTGGATGATATTCATTGTTTTTCTAATGTTAAATCATCCTTGCATACCTTATATGAACCCCAGTTGGTCACAATGATTGATTTTCTTGATATGTTGTTGGAGTCTACTGGCTAGGATTTTGTTGAAAATTTTTGCATCTGTATTCATGAGGGATATTGGTCTGTAGTTTTCCTTTTAAGTGATTTATTTGCCTGCTTTTAGTATCAAGGTTATGCTTGCTTCATAAAATGGCTCAGGGAGGATTCCATTCTCTTCTATGTTTTGGAATAGTTTAAGTAGGATTCATGTCAGTTCTTCTGTGGATGTGTGGTAGAATTCTCCATTGAAACCATCTGGGCCAGGACTTTTTTCTGTTGGTAATTTTTTTTATGAACTGTTCAATTTCTTCTTTTGTTATGAATCTGTTCAACTTCTTTACATTAGTCTGCATTAGTTAAGGGGTGTGTTTCTAGAAATCTGTGCATTTCTTCCAGATTCTCAAGTTTGTTGAAGTACAGTTCTTCATGGTATCTGGATATTATCCTTTATTTATCTAATTTGGTTCTGTTGTGAGTTTCCCATTTTGTTTCTTATTCATGTTATTTGTATTATCTCCCTCTTTTTCTATGTAAAATTTGCCAGTGATTTGTCAATTTTATTAATCTTAAAAAAAAAAAAAAAACTTCTAGTCTTGTTGATTTTTCTATTGTCCTTCTATTTTCTGTTTCATTGATTTTTGCTCAAACTTTATTATTTACTTTGTTTGGTGAGTGTAGGCTTTTCTTGTTGTTCTTCTTCTAATTGTTGGAATTGTTGGTTTAAAGTACTGATTTTGGCTCTTTCTTCTTTTTGATGTGTGCCATTATTGCTATATATTGGCCTATGATCACTGTTTTTGCTGTGTCCAAAGATTTTGGTAGGTTGTATTTTCATTCTCGTTTGACTCAAGAAATTTTTGTATATCCATTTTTATTTCTTCTCTTATCCAGTCTTTCTTAAGGAGTCTGTTGTTTCCATGTGTTTGCTCTTTTTCCATTGATCTTCTTATTGTTGATTTGTAATTTGATGGCATTATGATCTGAGGAGATGCTTTGCAGTATTTCAATGTTTTTAAATTTATTAAGACTTGATTTATGGCCTAGCTTATGTTATATCATGGAAAATGTCCCATGTGCACTGGAAAATAATGTACATTGTGCTGTTGTTGGGTGAAGTGCTCTGTAGATGTCTATAAGATCAAGTTGGTGGATTGTATTGTTTAGCTCCTCTGCATCTTTGTGGAGTTTCTTTCCAGTTGTCCTATCTTTCATTGAAAGTGGTGTATTAAAGTCTCCCATTATGACTGTGGAGTCATCTGTTTGCCTTTTCAACTCTTTTAAAGTCTGATTCATGTATTTTGGGGCTCTTTCATTGGGTCCATAGATATTTATTGGTTATATCTTCATGTTCAATTGATCCTTTAATTATTATATAAGGTCCTTCCTTTTCTCATATGGTGGTTTTTGTCTTAAAGTCAATTTGATCAGAAAACAATATTGTCATTCCTCCTCTTTTTGGTTTCAATTTTCTTTATATATCTTTCTCTAATCTTTGATCTTTAGTCTATTTTTCTCTTTGTCTCTAAGGTGTGTCTCTTGTAGAAAGCATATTGATAGGTTATGTTTTCTTACCTAGTTTGCAACTCTTCAGCTCTTCAGTAGTGCATTTAATCCATTAACATTCAGTGTAATTATCAACAAGTATGAGTTGGTTGCTCTCCTTTTGTCAAGTGTTTTTTCATGGTGTTCCTGGTTTCTTTGTTCCATATAATTTTCTGTGCTGAGATCATTATGTTTATGAATCATGTTATCATTTCCTTTGTTGCTATTGTTTTAGTATTTACTAAACATTTGTGCTTGTCCTCTTTTCTTATTTTGATGTGAAGGTTTCTCATTGTTCTTTTAGGTTATCCTGTGATTTACAATTATCTCCCCTAGTTTAAAACAGTCCATTCTATCTTGCAACTCTCTGGACTTCCTCACCATTTAGAAGTTCTGTAACTGCAGCATTTTTTTCCCTTCTTTTTGATTTGTAGTTGTCCTCTTTTGCCAATCAATGTCTCTGGTTCCCTGTTTACAATCTTGTAAGCTTATTTTACTTTGGATACTTCCATAGCAGTGCTGGTTCCTGGGTTATGTCATCTTGTCTATTAATGGTCAGTTGTTGTTTGCTGTTATTGTTTCTCTGTTCAAAAAACTCCCTTTAATATCACTTGTAAGATTGGTCTGGTTTTAACAAATTCCCTTAATTTTTGCTTATCTGGAAATGTCCTAATTTCACCATCATATTTGAGGGACAATTTTGCCAGGTATATAGTTCTAAGTTTTTCTCTTTCAGGATTTTACATATACAATCCCATTGTCTTCTTGCTTCCATGGTTTCTGCTGAGAAATCAGAGATTTTTCTTATTTGTTGTGCTTTGTAAGTGATTTTCCATTTTTCCCATGCTGCTTTTAGGATTCTTTCTTTGTCTTTGGTTTTGATAAGTTTAATGATGATATGTCTTGGTGTTTTTCTTTTGGGGTCTATCCTGTTTGGAGTTCGTTGGACTTCTTGAATGTTTATATTCTCATCTTTCATCGTATCAGCCAAGTTCTTTTCCAACATATCTTGGACAATTTTCTCAGTGATTTTCTTTTTCTCTTCCTGTTCTGGAATTCTGACTACACATGAACTTTAGGTGGTATCCCACATGAACCTTAGGCTTTCTTCCTTTTGTTTGGATCTTTTTTTCTGAGTGATCACTTTCCAAAGCAGTATTCAGGTGTTTGTCTTTAACTCATTAATTCTGTTTTCTATTGATTCAATTCTACTCCTCTGTCCTTTCAATGTGTTATCTATTTCTGATAATTTAGTATTAACCTTCTGTATTTCTGTCTGTAGACTTTGTATCATTTCTAATTTTTCATTTATTTTGTCATTTTGTTCTTGCATTATTTTTCTGAAAATTTCTTGGGTTTTGTCTGTGTTTTCCTTGTTCTATCTCTCAGTTCTTTGAAGATGCGTAAATAGAATTCTTTTGAATTCCTTATCAAGGAGTTACAATGTTGCTTCTTCCTTAGGGATGTGTTCTGCCTCCCTTGTTTTTACCTCACTTTATCTTGCTTCTTTGTGTGAACTGTGATAGTCTGTTGCCTCTATGTCACAATGTCTGAGATATTGTGAACTTGTTGTATTTAAACTTCTGTTAACTGTTTGCTAAATTTGCCTCTAGTTTTTCCTTGAGGAACTCTATAGTTCTAGTTTCACATTTAAGTCTTTGTTCCATCTAGAGTTAGTTTTTTTGTATGGTGTGAGGTACATATCTTGTTTCATTTTTCTGCAAATGGAAATCCAGTTTTGCCAGCACCATTTATTAAACAGTGTATTTAGTATGAATCTAGCAAAACTGGATGCTCTCAAAAAAGAAAGGGAACACATAAAAATCAATATCCTAGGCATTAGTGAGCTGAAATGGACTTGTTTGGGCCATTTTGAATCAGACTACAATATGATCTACTATGCTGGGAATGACAAATTGAAGAGGAATGGTGTAGCATTCATCATCACAAAGAGTGTTTAAAGATCTGTGCTGAATTACAACACTGTCAGTGATAGGATAATATCAATATGCCTACAAGGAAGAGGAGTCAGCCACAGGGATCCAGATAAGGGGAGGTTGGGGAGGTTTATAACAGCTAAGGGACACAAACTTGTCTGTCGATTTGTCCTACTGTGGTGATGTGTTGCTGTGAGTCTTGAGCCTATGCCACTGATGTTTCAAACTCAGCAGGGTGCACATGGTACACAGGTATCAGCCCAGCTTGTAGACTGAGACAGACTAGGAAGAAGGAAGAGGCCATCCACTTCTCAGAGAATTGGCCAGGGAAAACCTTATGAATAACAGAGAAACACTGTCTGATACATTACTGCACAACTTTCTGAATAGTCTGGAAACATTGTCCAATACAGAGGAGGAAGATGAGTCACTTATCCTAAAAGTCTCTCAAAATAGGACTGGGAAAGAGCTGCATCATCAGAGTAAAACCAGCCTTACTCATATGGATAAGGTAAAGCTTTCAAGACCTCCATTTGCTGATGTGGAACCACACAAATTGAGGAGAAACAGTGGCAAACATCCATTAATAATCAGAACATTGAATTTATGATGTATGAATCTAGAAAAATGGAAAGTTGTCAAAAAATGAAATGAATGCATAAAGATTGATATGCTAGACAATAGTGAGCTGAAATGGACTGGTTTTGGCCATTTTGAATCAGACAACCACATGATCTACTATTCTGGGAATGACAGTTTGAAGAGGAATGGCATGGCATTCATCATCACAAAGGATGTTTTAAGATCTGTCCTGAAGTACAATGCTGTCAGTGACAGGATAAGATCCATACACCTACAAAGAAGACCCATTGATACGACTGGTATTCAAATTTATGCACCAACCACCAAAGCCAAAGATGAGGAAGTTGAAGATTTTTATCAACATCTGCAGTCTGAAACTGACTGAACATGAAATCAAGATGTGTTAATTATCATTAGTGAGTGGAATGCAAAAGTTGGAAACAAAGAAGAATCACCAGTAGTTGGAAAATTTGGCCTTGGTGACAGAAGTAATGCTGGAATTCACATGGTAGAATTTTGCAAGACCAACAACTTATTCATTGCAAACACCTTTTCCAACAACAGAAATGGTGGCTGCACATGTGGACTTCACCAGATGGAACACACAGGAATCAGATTGATTACATCTGTGGCGAGAGGTTATGAAAAGCTCAATATCATCAGCCAAAACCAGGCCAGGAGCTGATTGTAGAAGACACCATCAATTGCTCATATGCAAGTTCAACTTGAAGTTAAAGACAATTAAAACAAGTCCAAGAGAACCAAAATATGATCTTGAATATAACCCTCCTAAATTTAGAGACCATCTAAAGAATAGATTTGATGCATTGGACACCAACGACCGAAAACAAGAAGAATTGTCAGATGACATCAAGAACATCATCCATGAAGAAAGAAAGAAGTCACTGAAAAGATGAGAAAAGAAGAGAGGACCAAAATGGATAACAGAAGAGACTCTGAAACTTCCCCTTGAGATGAGAGTAGCTAAAGCAAATGGAAGAAATGACAAGATAAAAGAGCTGAACAGAAGATTTCCAAGAGAAGCTCAAGAAGACAAAGCCAATTACTATAATGAAATGTGCAAAGACTTGGAGTTGGAAAACCAAGAGGGAAGAACATGCTCAGCATTTCTCAAGCTGAAAGAATTGAGGAAAAAATTTACGCCTCCATATTGAAAGATTCTATGGGCAAAATATTGAATGATGCAGGAAACATCTAAAGAAGATGGAAAGAATACACAGAGTCACTGCACCAAAAAGACCTGGTCGATCTTCATCCATTTCAGGATGTGGAATATGATCTAGAACCAATGGTATTGAAGGAGGAAGTCAGAGCTGCACTGGAGGAATTGGCAAAGAACAAGCCTCCAGGAATTGATGGAATACCCATTGAGATATTTCACCAAATGGATGCCACACTGGAGGCACTCACTCGGTTATGTCAAGAGATTTGGAAGACAGCTACCTGGCCAACTGACTGGAAGAGATCCATATTTTTACCTGTTCCAAAGAAAGGTGATTAAACAGAATGTGAAAAATATCAAACAATGTCATTAATATTGCACACAAGTAAGATCTTACTGAAGATAATTCCAAAATGATTGCAGCAGTAAATTGACAGAGAACTTCCAGAGGTGCAAGCTGGATTCAGACGAGGATGTGGAGCTAGGCATAACTTTGCTGATGTCAGAGGGATCTTGGCTGAAAGCAAAGAATACCAGAAAGATGTTTACTTGTGTTTTATTGATGATGCAAAAGCATTCAATTTTGTGGCTCATAACAAATTAAGGATAACATTGAGAAGAATGAGAATTCCAGAACACTTGATTGTACTCATGAGGAACCTGTACCTTGGCCAAGAGGCTGTCGTTCGAATGGAACAAGGGGACACTACATGGTTTAAAATCAAGAAGAAAGTGCATCAGGATTGCATCTTTCACCATTCTTGTTGAACTTGTATGCTGATCAAATTTGAGAAGCTGGATTATATGAAGAAGAACATGGCATCAGGATTGGAGGAAGCCTCACTAACAATCTGCAATATGCAGATGACACAACTTTGCTTGCTGAAAGTGAGGATGACTTGAAGCACATACTGATGAAGATTAAACACTACAGTCTGCAGTATGGATTACACTTCAATTAAAGAAAACAAAAATCCTCACAACTTGTCCAATAAACAGTTTCATGATGGATGGACAAAAGATTGAAGTCAACGATTTCATATCACTTGGTTCTACAATCAACACCAATGGAAGCAGTAGTCAGGATATCAGATGACATATTGCATTGGGCAAATCTGCTGCAAAAAATCTCTTTCAATTGATAAAGAGCAAAAATATCTCCTTGAAGACTAAGGTGCACCTTCTTACCCAAGCCATGATATTTTCAATTGCCTCTTATGCATGTGAGAGCTAGACAACAAATAAGGAAGACTGAAAAGAGTTGATGCTTTTCAGTTGTGGTGTTGGAGAAGTATCAAATCTGTCCTGGAAGAAGCATAGCCAGATTGCTCCTTGGAAGTGAGAATGGCCAGATGTCATTTCACCTACTTTGGTAATGCTGTCAGAAGGAACCATTCCCTGGATAATGATATCATGCTTGGTAAAGTGGAGAGTTAACAAAAAAGGGGAATTCCTTCTATGAGATGGGTTGCTGCAACGATGGACTGACATATGACAATGACTGTGAGGGCGGACAAGAGTGGGCAGTGTTTTGGTCTGTTGTACATGGTGTTGCTATGAGTTGGAGGTGATGCAGCAGCACCTAACAACAATAACAATTTCCCTTAGACAAATGGTGAAGAGATCTACTTGGTTAGACTGCAAATGCAGATATGGGGACAGACCAGGAGGACACATGGAGAAGTATAGCCAGGAGTAAAGTTCTAATCATTGGATGCAGGCTGCAGTTAATGTGGGGCCAAGAAGAAGGGAAGTTAGAAATGAAATAAGAACCAGAGACAAGATAACAGACACAG
This sequence comes from Orycteropus afer afer, assembly GCF_000298275.1. NCBI lineage: Eukaryota > Metazoa > Chordata > Mammalia > Tubulidentata > Orycteropodidae > Orycteropus > Orycteropus afer. The sequence continues at coordinate 1,695,742 of NW_006921856.1, forward strand.
CAAAGAAGATGTGGTGCTGATTATGAAGTACTATTTTTTCTTGTTTCTTGAGAAGCTCACACCAGATTATGTGCTAGTTTGTGTAAGTAGAAAACAGACACCAAAGACCTATTCTTTCTCCCATTGAGATGGTGAGGCCCGCATGGTCCAGAGAGGTGGGCTGCTAGCTTGTCAGCCATTCAAGAGGGACCCAACTCTTCCTGATGAAGTCCCTCAGGTCTCTACATTCCACAGAGGACATTGGCTTTGGTTGAGAATTCCTGAAAAGTCACAAAAAAAGTGATTATAAAGGAGGTTGTCCTTTATACCTAGGAAGACGTCAGTGAATTAGGCCAACATTAAGTTTCTTTTTCTTTTCTTTTTTTCTTCAGTATTTACCCTTCAACTGCCCAAGCCTATGTAATTTATGTTCAGGATATCTCAGCATATTACAACAAAGTAAATGTGCTATTGTTTAATTTTATATATCTGTTGGCATTCCATATGTCTTCAGCTCAATTTATATGAGATCAATACTCATGACAATTTAGATATTTTTAAGTATTTGCTAACAACCGATTTTCAGTAGCTTACAACCTCACTGAACTCATTGATATGAGTGTTAGTAGATTTGTTTTTGTTCATACTCAGTGAATATTCTTAATATCCCAGAAAGTTTTAAATTTATATATTATTTTAAAGCACCAGTGCTTCAAACCAGTGTGATATTTTGATCTCTCACAGCATTTTGTGAAAATGCCTATATATATTCTATACTCAAACACTATGGTGCACCCTTTGGAAATAGATATTTGCTGTTACATTTTCTTGAGCACGGATGACTAAATTAGAGCACCATGTTGAATGCAGATTTGTTAATTTTTGTTTAAGGGGCATTTAGTCTTATCTTTTACTTCATTAATATGCTGACCAAGAGAAGATGATTTCCTTCCAGTGGCTTGTTAGAGCAAAGTTTTGTCCTTATTCCAATTCATCCTCTTTTTAGTTATGCCAATATGCTCTTTCAGCAGTGCAGTGGAGTTGAGCAGCATTAATATGTTCAGTAGCACTAGTTACTTACAGTAACAAGTCTTCACATCAATGAAAAAGATCTTCCTAAACATTTGTAAGGATAACCTACAAATAGAGCAGGGAGGAATCTCTGACATTATTTAGTTCATTTTTAGATGAGGAAACTGAGTCTACAAAAATAAATAAAATAGATAATCAACAAAAAAGCCACTATCATTTAGTTGATTTCAACTCATAGCAACCCTTTAGGACAGAGTAGAACCACCCCATAGGGTTTCCAAGGCTATAAATATTTACTGAAGCAGACTGCTTCATCTTTCTCCTATGAAGTGGCTGGCAGGTTCTAACTGCCTACATTTTGGTTAGCAGCCCAATGTTTTAACCACTACACCACCCAAACAAAACAAACAAACAAAAACACCCACTTTCATTGAGTTGATTCTGATTCATAGCAACCCCCATTGGGTTTCCAAGACAGTAAATCTTTACAGAAGAAGGTTGCCCCATTATCCTTCCACAGAGCAGCTGGTGGCTTTGAACCATCAACCTTTTGGTTAGCAGTTAAACACCTTAGGCACTGTGCCACCAGAGCTCCCTAAAACTACATCCAAGTGCCACTAAATGACTTGATCAGGGTCTCAGAGAAGTGATAGAGTGAGAAGCTGGTGTGACTTCCTCAGCAGTGTCTGAACACTGTGGAGGACTCTGCTTACTCATTGGTTTTGTGCCCTTCTCTGACCTCTGACACATCTACCAGTCTCCTGATTTCCTTCCTTTGTCTTCATTGTCTGGGTCAGATTTTTCTTGTTCTAAATGAATCTACCTTATCAGGAAGCAAGTTCTATAAATCCCTGTGCTTTTTATCTTGCTTTTTATTCACAATTATTTTTGGAAAAATAAAATCTTGATTCACACATGAAGAAATATATGAGGAGGGCCACTTCATCATCACATTACCTAAAAAAAAAAAAAAAGAAAAGAAGAAAGAAAGTTGCCATTCAGTCAATTTTATCTCAAAGCTACCCTATACCTTGAATCAGTCACTCACAGTATGCTTACTTCTGTGATCCATGAATCTAAGACAAAGCCAGAAATAAGAAATAAAACCTTGGGAAATATTATAACTTTACTTCTAAGAAAATGTTCCTGAATTCAGAAATAATTGTATTGTACAACTTGCAATAATGGTAATAACAATAATTTATTAGTGCACAGAGAGATAAACACACAAGCTGAATAGGTGCTGAACAGGCAAATGAGACTACAATCAGGAATATATATATAGTCTTGACAGAGGATTTTTCTACATATGTATTTATATGTACTGCAAATTTATCCATGAATATAGTAATGGATACAGGGGGCAGGGATATGAAAACTTCCTAGTGATAACCAAACACTGAGAGAATGAGTCAATGGGCCTAGGGGCTCAGGACCTGTCTCTAGGAACATTAAGTTCAATTGCTATAACATAATTCACAAAGAAAATATTCTACATCCTACTTTGGTGTGTAGCAACTGGAGCCTTAAAAACTTGTGAGCAGCTTTTTCTAAAGTACAACTATTGGTCTCTCCCCATCCAAAGCAAAGAAGTGTGAAAAAAAAAAAATCAAATATGCATAGAAACAATTAGTCCAAAGGGACCATGCAAACCTCAGGCCCCATGATCCTGAGACCAGCAGAACTAAATGGTTCCCAGCTACCACCTCTGACTGCTCTGAAAGGGATCACAATAAAAAGTCCTGGCTAGAGTGGGAAAAATGTGTGGGACAAAACTATAAACCATAAAGAAAAAAGGACAGGCTGACTGGTCTGATAGAAACTGGTGGAAACACCAAGACTATGACCCTAAGACATCCTTCAAGCTTGGAACAAAACTCACCCTCATGGTTCAACTTTCAGGGAAACAACAGACAGGCCCATCAAGTGAACAGTAACACCTGGAGGTACACACTCCTTAGAAAAATCAATCAAGCATAACAGATAAAAAGGGAAGCACTAGCCCAGAGATAAACCTTAGAAGGAAGGAATGGATGGAAAGAAAAGAAGGATGAATGGAAACCATAAACTCAACGAGGAAGTGGGAAGAATGTTATTACATAGTGAGGACTGAAATAATGTCACAAAAACAAAATGTGTATGAATTGTTGAATGGAAAACCAATTTGCTCTGTAAGCTTTCACCCAAATCACAATAGAAAGTTTAAAAAAAAAGAAAAGGAAAAAGAAAATCTGCTTGAAATTTCCTATTTAGCCCTTGGTGGTGTAGAGGATAAGGCATTTGGCTGCTAACCAGAAGGTCAAGAGTTCAAACTCACCAGCAGTTATGAAGAAAGAAGATGGGGTGATCTACTTCTGTAAAGATTTACAGCCTCAGAAACCCAATGGAGGTCCCTGTGAATTGAAGTTGACTCGATGGCAGTGAGTTTGGTTTGGTTTAGCTAATCAAAGAAATATTAATTGATCACTGAATAGAGGCTATCATAGTATCAGGAATTATGAGATTTTTAAAAAGAAAATGAAGACCCTGATTTTATTTACAAAGAGCTGGTGGTCAATACTTACCAAGAGAATAATTATGTAACATCTCCTGTGGGAATGTTTTAGGCATTAAATGAGCTAATCCATATGTGGACTTATGGCAATGTCTCATGCAATAGAAAGTGCTTAACAATGTTAGCAAGATTATTGTGGCCATTACTATCATGCCACATGCTTTGAAAAATTTCTGTATAAGAGTATGAATTAACCTGGGCATAGGCTTATGATTTTCCTTGCACATGTCTGTTTATTTCATGGTTTCTCTCTTAATAACATTTGCTGACCTGCTCTGGGCTAGAAATAGTCTTGGTTGGGCTGACTGAAAGTAGAGCCTAATGGAAGGAGGGGGTACAGAATATGATTTGGGCAGTGAAGTCAGACAGCAGGAGTGAGGCAGTCAAGAGGAAAAGCCATTTAATGTGTGCTATTGAAATTCTTGCTGTGGCACTAGGGCCTCTGAGAAGGAAATGCCTCCTGGAGTTATCTGTCTGATGGTGGAAGTTGGAAACTTATTCTCTGTCTCCTATGCCCCATTGGTTGAAGTTTTCCTGCGGGCCTTACCTGTCTCTTCCTCTTATGATGCTTCTGGTTGTGTCCCACTACGGAAAGCTCATATACAGGCTTCTATCAGCAGGAGCAGAGGCTGTGATCATGTAGATCTGTCCACAGCAGCTGGGGCTGAAATCAGTGCATGTGTGTGGAGATATGTGACCTGAAGCAAAGGCCTCTATTCCTGGGATGGGGAACTCAGAGGGATAACATTTGGAGGGTGAGAAGCAAACTCTACATCTAATTTTGGATTTTAAAGTCATGCCACCTTCCTGCTCGCTGCTACATATACTATAAAATAATTCTGTTCTCCTGAAAATGATGACCTTATGCATAATCTAACAAAAAATGTTTTGATAGTATGAATGAGTTTAATGGCTGGATGCACATAAAGGCATTCTTGCCTAACTTGCAGCCAAGTTCCCACTACACTGCATCGTGGAGACCCCAGTTAAGCTAAAGTGATTTTGTTTTGCTCAGGCTCATCTCTGCTAGCCAGAGGAAACCAGACAGAGCAATGGAAACTTTCAACTGACAGTACCTCTCTTTTTCACCACTTTGCCACTTTTCAAGATGACAAATATATCACTTGCATATACTTAGGTAGATTGTTTGTCCTAGATGTTTCTATGCAAGGAATAGCTTAATAACTTTTATGTAGTTTATTTAAGTCCTACCTTCCTTTTTCCCTCTCTCCCTTCCTCCTTCCTTCTCTTCCTTTTTCCTTTTATCCCTTCCTCCCTCCTTCCTCTTTCCCTCCCTCCTTTCCTTAATTCATTCAACCTCGATTGAACACTTGCTATGTTCCTGGGTTAGTGTCTGTGGAGGTATAGAGATGACTATGATGGGGAAAGTAATCCAAGAAGCCAAACTATAAAAAGAAGAATGCAGTGTCAGAATTGGAGGAAGACTTATTAATAACTGGTGATATGCTTGCTCAAAATGAAGATGATTTAAACCACTTACTGATGAAGATCAAAGGCCTTCAGTATGGCTCACACCTCAGCATCAAGAAACTGGATCAACAAACAGCATCATGATAATTGAAGGAGAAATTGAATTTGTCAAAAGATTTCATTCTATTTGTATCAATAATCTAGGTCCATGGATGTACCACTCAGAAAATAAAATTATATATTACGCTGGACAAATTTACTGCAAAAATCTCTCCAAAATTTTAAAAGTTAAAGATGGCTAAGATGAGGCTGATCCATATCATGATCTTTTCAATTGCCTCATATGCATGTGAAAGCTAGAGAATGAAAAAGGAAGAAAGAAGAATCAATGTATTAAAACTATGATGTTGGCAAAGAATATAGAATATACTGGGAATTGCCTGGAGAATCAACAAATCAGTCTTAGAAGAAATATAAAAAGAATGCTCATTAGATGAGAGGATAGAGAGACTTTGGTTCACTTATAGTGGACATATCATCAAGGAAGACCGATCATCAGAATAAGACATCATTTTTGGTAAAGCAGAAAAGTGTCAGTGAAAAAGAGGGAAAACCTCAGTGGTATGGATTGACACAATAGTTAAAATAATGGAATCAAACAGCAATGATCATGAAGAAGGCTCAGGACCAGGCAATATTTCATACTGTTATACAAACAATCGCCATGAGAGGGAGCCAACTTGACAGTATCTATCAACAAAAGCAATGACATGGAGCCTCCTCTCAAAAGATTTATACTTGCACATGTGATAAACTGAAAAAAAACAGACTAATTGCTGTTGAGTCGACTTCAACTCATAGCTATTCCAATTGAGTTTCCAAGGCAGTAAGTTTTTATGGAAGTAGATTGCCCCATCTTCCTTCCATGGAGCAACTTGTGGGTTTGAACCACCAACCTTCTGATTAGCAGTTGAATGCCTTAGGCACTGTGCTACCAGACAAGATAGAATATTATATAATAAATATGACATGATGTAAAATTTTAAGATGACCTTCAATATGACAAGGAGATTTACCTTCACAGGAGAGGATAGAAATTGTAGGAAAAGCCCCAGTTTTTCATTGCACTGTGCTCCAAAAGTTTACATACTTGTCATTTTTCTCTAGGAAACTGAGTACCAATGTTTCCTCTGGTATTTGAAGCCTTATTTAGCCTATTTAGGTCTCTCCACAGAAAACTTGTTCCATTTGAAGTTCACAGGCACTCTAAGCCTTTCTTCTGTTCCCCAAACTCTGGGACTCAGGTAATAGAGATCGTGGGGAGGATGTGTGTCAGATAGAATTCTTGTTGAGAAGATGTAGGAATATGTGATTGAGGATATGTTTGTCAGTCAGGAATAGCTTACTAATGGATCCATGGTAATACCACTTTCTTATGTTTCCCATATCAGGGAGAGTAGGGGTCTGGGGTTCTGTCAGGGATATGAGGTAGAAGTAGGACTAAAGACCCTCAGAGAAGATTTATCAAGGGTTCACCCTTGATAAATCAAGACCATCAGCATAGAAACTGATGAATGTTTTACTTCATTCTACTTATCCTTTGGGTTAGCACTGTCTAAGGATTGAAAGAATGTGTCTGCTTTAATGAAAATACCAACCTCTGTATTGCCTTTAAGAAGCACACTTTTTCTCAGGATCTCATTGAATTCTGTAGACACATGATGGGATAAATCACTCTGATACAGTTTAAAATATATACACTGTTATGGATTGAATTATGTACCCCCAAAATATTTGTCAACTTGGCTAGGCCATGATTTTCAGTATTATATAATAGCCTAGCCTAGCCTACTGCCGTCAAGTTGGATCTGACACATAGCGACTCCTCCTTGAGTGTCCGAGGGAGTATCACTACAAAAGTATATTCCCCAACCTTCCTTACAAGGAGTGGCTGGTGGGTTTGAACCGCCAGCCTTCTGATTAGCAGTCAAATGCCTTAGGCACTGCGCTACCAAAGCTCCAATTATATAATAATCCTCCATTTTATAATCTGATGTAATTATGCCAAGTCTTGTAAAGCCTAACGTTTGTGATGTTTATAAGGAAGGATTGTTGTTGTTGTTATGTGCCATTGAGGCGAACCCAACTCATAGTGACCCCTCCTTGGGTTTCCGAGGCAGTACCACTAAAGTAGTAGATTGCCTCATCTTCCTTCTGAGGAGTGGCTGGTGGTTTTGAACCACCAACCTTCTGGTTAGCAGTCATGTGCCTTAGGCACTACACTACCAGAGCTTATGTTAATGCGGCAAGATACAACCTACAGGATTAGGTTGTATCTTGAGTCAATCTCTTTTGAGATATAAAAGAGATTAACTAGAGAGCAGAGATCAGAGGGAGCTGAGTATCATCAAGAAAGAAGAACCAGGAGTGGAATGCATCTTTTGGATGCAGGATCCCAGTGCTGAGAATCTCCTAGACCCATGGGAAGATTGATACCTAGGTACACTGAGATCTTCAAGGAGTGCTGGGCCCACAGATTTTGAAAGGAGACAAGGACCTTCCCCCAGAACTGACAGAGAAAGAAAGTCTTTCCCTAGTGCCAGCACCCTGAATTTGGACTTGCTGTTGTTGTTAGATGCTGTCGAGTTGTTTCTGACTCATAGTGACACCATGAACAGCAAAACAAAACACTGCCTGATCCCGTGACAGCTTCATGATCTTTGCTGTACTTGAGCTCACTGTTGCAGCCACCATGTCAATCCATCTCATTGAAGGCCTTCTCTCATGAAATCCTTCTCCAGGGAATGGTCCTTCTGACAACATGACCAAAGTAGGTGAGATGAAGTCTGGCGATTCTCACTTCCAAGGAGCATTTAGGCTGCACTTCCTCCAAGACAGATCTGTTAGTTCTTTTAGCAGTCCATGGTACTTTCAACATTCTTTGCCAGCACCACAACTCAAAAGCATCATCTTCAGTCTTCCTTATTCATTGTCCTGCTCTCACATGCATATGAAGCAATTGGAAATATCATGGTTTGTGTCAGGTGCACTTTAGTCCTCAAGGAGACATCCTTGCTCCTCAGGACTTGAAAGAGTTCCTTTGCAGCTGAACTGCCAAGGGCTACATGTTGTCTAATGTCCTGACTGCTGCTTCCATTGGTGTCAATTGTAGAACCAAGCAAGGTGAATTTTTGACAACCTCAATCTTTTCTCCATTTATCATGATGCTGCTTATTGGTCCAGTTTTGAGGATTTTTGTTTTCTTTATATTGAGATGTAATCCATACTGCAGACTGTGTTCCTCAATCTTCATCAGTAAGTGCCTCAAGTCATCCTCACTTTCAGCAAGCAAAGTTGTATCATCAGCGTATTTCAGGTTGTTAATGATTCTTCCTCCAATCCTGATGCCATGTTTTTCTTCATATAGTCCAGCTTTTCAGATTATTTGCTCAGCATATAGATTGAACAAGCATAGGGAAAGGATACAACCCTGACACACTCCCTTCATGATTTTAAACCATGTAGTGTCCACTTGTTCTATTTGAATGACAGCCTCCTGGTCAATGTACAGGTTCCTCATGAGTACAATCAAGTGTTCAGGAATTCCCATTCTTCTCAATGTTATCCATAATTTGTCATGATCCACAAAATCAAATGCCTTTGCATGGTCAATAAAACAAAGTAAACATCCTTCTGGTACTCTTTGCCTTGAGACAAGATCCATCTGACAACAGCTATGATATCCCTTGTTCCATGTCCTCTTCTCAATCCAACTTGCACCTGTGGAAGTTCTCTGTCAATATACTGCTGCAACCATTTTTGATTCATCTTCAGTAAGATCTTAATTTTGTGTGATATTAATGATATTATTTGATAATTTCCATATTCTGTGTGATCACCTTTCTTTGGAATGGGTACAAATATGGATCTCTTCCAGTCAGTTGGCCAGGTAGCTGTCTTCCAAATCTCTTGGCATAACTGAGTGAGTGCCTCCAGTGTGGCATCTGTTTGTTAAAATATCTCAATGGCTATTCCATCAATTTCCAGAGCCTTGTTCTTAACCAATTCCTTCATTGCAGCTTTGACTTCTTCCTTCAATACTATTGGTTCTAGATCATATGCCACTTCCTGAAATGAATGAAGATCAACCAGGTCTTTTTGATACAGTGATTCTGTGTATTCCTTCCATCTTCTTTGGATGTTTCCTGCATCATTCAATATTTTGCCTGTAGAATGTTTCAATATTGCAACTCAAGCATTAAATTTTTTCCTCAATACTTTCAACTTGAGAAATACCAAGCATGTTCTTCTTTTTGGTTTTCTGACTCCAGGTCTTTGCGCATTTCATTATAGTAATTGGCTTTGTCTTCTCAAGCTGCTCTTTGAAATCTTTGGTTCAATTTTTTTATCTTATCATTTCTTCCATTTGCTTTAGCTACTCTCTGCTCAAGGGCAAGTTTCAGAGTTTTTTTCTGTCATGCATTTTGGTCTTTTATTCTTTAATTGTCTTTTTAGTGACCTCTTGCTTTCTTCATGGATGATGCTCTTGATGTCATCCCACAATTCTTCTGTTTTTTGGTCATTGGTGTTCAATGCATCAAATCTATTTTTCAGATGTTCTCTAAATTATGAAGGGATATATTCTAGATCATATTTTGGCTCTTGTGGACTTGTTTTAATTGTCTTTAACTTCAAGTTGACCTTGCATATGCACAGTTGATGGTCTGTTCCACAATCAGCTCCTGGCCTGGTTTTGGCTGAAGATATTGAGCTTTCTCATCGTCTCTTGCCACAGACGTAGTCAATCTGATTGCTGTGTGTTCCATCTGGTGAAGTCCATGTGTACAGTCACCGTTTGTGTTGTGGAAAAAAGATATTTGCAATGAATTAGTCATTGGTCTTGCAAAATTCTACCATGTGAATTCAAGCATTACTTCTGTCACCAAAGCCAAATTTTCCAACTACCAGTGATTCTTTGCTTCCAACTTTTGCGTTCCAGTCACCATTGATAATTAACACATCTTGATTGCAAGTTTGGTCAATTTCACACTGCAGAATTTGATAAAAATCTTCAATTTCCTTATCTTTGTCTTCGGTGGTTGGTGCATAAATTTGAATAATAGTCATATTTATGGGTCTTCCTCTTAGGCATATGGATATTATCCTATCACTGACAGCACTGTACTTCAGGACAGATCTTGAAACATCCTTTGTGCTGATAAATGCCACGCCATTCCTCTTTAAACTGTTGTTCCTGGCCTTGTAGATCATATGGTTGTCTGATTCAAAATGGCCAAAACCAGTCCATTTCAGCTCACTAATGCCTAGGATATCAATCTTTATGAGTTTCATTTCAGTTTTGACAACTTCCAATTTTCCTAGATTCATGCTTTGTACATTCCATGTTCCGACTATTAAGGGATGTTTGGTGCTGTTTCTTCTCAATTTGAGTGGTGCATAGTGGCTAAGACACTTGCCTGCTAACCAGACGGCCGGCGGTTCAAACCCACCAGCTACTCCTCGGAAGGAAGGTTGGGCAATCCTACTTCCATAGTGATACTGCCTCGGAAACCCAAAGAGGGGTCACTGTGAGTCGGGTTTGACTCGACGGCACTTAACAACAACAACAACGTCAGCTAATGGAGGTCTTGAAAGCTTTACTTTATCCATATGAGTAAGGCTGGTTTTACTCTGATAATGTAACTCTTGCCCAGTCCTATTTTGAGAGCTTTCTAGCCTAAGTGACTCATCTTCCTCCTCTGTATTGGACAATGTTTCTGGACTATACATAAAGTTGCACAGTAATGTATCAGACAGTACTTCTCTGCTTATTCATAAGGTTTTTCCTGGCCAATTCTTTGAGAAGTAGATGGACTCTTCCTTCTTCCTAGTCTGTCTCAGTCTTCAAGCGAGGCTGATACCTGTGCAATATGTGCACCCCATTGGGTTTGAAACACCAGTGGCACAGCCTCAAGACTCACAGTAACATGTCATCACAGTAGGACAAAGTGACAGACAAGTTTGTCTCCCTTACTTGTTGGAAACCTCTCCAATCACCCTTATCTAGATCCCTGCAGCTGACTCCTCACTCTGACCCAGTCCCATTGGCCTTTCCTTTCTCTGCTTTGCCAGCTTGCCACCTGTGGAGAATTTTACCTGGATTTCCCTCTCATCACCTGGATTCCTGCATCTGACCCGGTCCCCTTGGCCTTTTCTGTCCTTTCCACGCTTTCCAGCCTTGCTGCTTTGGGGTGTGGTCTGGTTTCCCTCTCCTCACCTGGATTCCTGCAGCTGACTCCTCATTCTGACCCAGTCGCCTTTGCCTTTTCTGTCCTTTCACTGCTCTCCCACCTTGCAGCTTGTGGAGCATAGCCTGGGTTCCCTCTACTCACCTCGATCCCTGCGGCTGACTCCTTCATCTGTTCCTGTCCCCTTTGCCTTTTCTTTCCTTTCCCTGCTCTCCTGTCTTGCCATTTGTGGGGTGTTGTGTGGGTTTCCTCTTCTCACCTGGATCCCTGCCGCTGACTTCTTACCTGGACTTATAGCCTCCTAAACTGTGAGAAATTAAATTTCTTTTTTTTTAAAGCCATCTACTTGTGGTATTTCTGCTATAGAAGCACTAAGCCACATTGCTAAGACATACATTTGTACACTTACACTTAAGTTATACCTTGTGATTTCTGTTTTCCTCTGGTGGAAGGGGAAAGCCATCTCTACAACAATGCCACAGTTATATTCTAAGTAGATAAACAGAGCTACAGCCAAGCATAAAAAGTTATAAAAACTTTTCCAGTTATCTATTGCTGGGTGAAAAACTGTGCAGAACTTACTGGCTTAAGCCAGTAACGGCATTTATTTTGCTCAGGAATGTAGTATTTGGGCAGTAATCATTTATGCTCCACTCAGCATCACATCAGGTGAGATAGTTTAGTGGCTGGGGTTGGACCCATCTGAAGGCTTACTCAGTATCATGTCTGGTGTTGATGCTGATTGATGGCTGGAGTCTTAGCTAGGGCTATGGGTGGAACACCTGCATGTGGCCCCTTCATGTGCCCTGAGTTTTCTTACAACATGAGGCTAGGATCCAACACAATTATGTTAACTCAGCAAACATTCACTCAGCATCCACTCCATGCCAGGTTTTAAGTTAAATGCATTGCCATATGGACTCTCAGATAAAGCAGTTCTAAGACATTTACAGACAGATCAGAAACTCGATCTTCTTTCCCTCATCAATTTACTATATATTAAACATTCATGCAAATTCATATACCAATCATATCTTTATAAAATGTACTTTGAAAAGGTAAAAAAGTAATGGTAAAAATAATAGTCATATATGGAAATTTCTATTGAAATCTTGAATAATGAAATAACTCCAGGTGGCAGCAATTCTCACTTCAGACATTAATGTAAGCATAGTAAACATTCTTGTCATCGGAAGTATTTCCTATATTCTTCTAATTTATATGAAAGTAAACAATAAATAAATTCTAAACACTAGCAGCTCTTGTAGTTCTTTTAGTAGTGAAGGTATGATGGACAATGTTTCCTTTAGGGGGCAGCAAGGGAGTTTTGGATAATTACCACCTATCCATCAGTGGGAACTGCTTTTCACTTGGGAGCGGTTTTATTTTAAGGCTGGGCCCTGAGGTAGGCAGGCACAGAGGGATTAGGAACAACTAAGGGAGAAAAACTAGTCTGTCAGTTTGCCATCCTGTGGTGGCTTACATATTGCTGTGAGGCTGGAAGCTATACCACCAGTGTTGCAAAATGCCAGCAGGCTTACCCACGGTGGGCAGGTTTCAGAGGAGTTTCTGGGCTAAGACAGACCAAGTAGAAGAAACCGGCAATCCACTTCTCAAACAATTGACCAGTGAAAACTGTATGAATAGCAGTAAAACACTGTCTGATACATTACTAGAAAACTTTATGAATAGTCTTGAAACATTGTCTGATATAGTGCTAGAAGGTGAGCCCATGATGTTGGAAGGCATTCAAAATTAGACTGGGGAGGGCTGCCTTCTCAGAGAAGAAACAATCTTTATGATAGAGAAAGATTTTGGGACCTCCACTGGCTGATGTGGCACAACTCAAAATAAGTAGAAACAGATGAAAACATTCATTAATAATTGGAACATGAACTATACAAAGTATGAATCTAGGAAAATTGGAAGTTGTCAAAAGTGAGCTGAAATGGACTGGTTTTGGCCATTTTGAATCAGACAACCATATGATCTACTATGCTGGAAATAACAAATTGATGAGGAATGGTGTGGCATTCATCATCACAAAGACCGTTTCAAGACCTGTCCCAAAGTACAACACTATCAGTTATAGGATAATATCCACACATCTACAAGGAAGACCAGTTAATACTATTATTATTCAAATATATGCACCAACCACCAAAGCCAGAGATGAGGAAATTGAAGATTTCTACCAACATCTGCACTCAGAAATTAATTGAGGATGCAATCAAGATGTGTTGATTATCACTGGTGACTGGAATGCAAAAGTTGGAAACAAAGAAGAGTTACTGGTAATTGGAAAATATGGCCTTGTGATAGAAATTACACTGGAGATCACATGATAGAAGTTTGAAAGACACACAATTTATTCATTGCAAATACCTTTTTTCAACAACATAAGCAATGGCTATACACGTGGACTTCACCAGATGGAATACACAGGAATCAGTTTAACTACATCTGTGGCAAGAGGCAATGGAGAAGTTCAATATCTGCAGCAAAAACAAGGCCAGGAGCTGATTGTGGAACAGACTATCAACTGCTCATCTGCCCATTCAAGTTGAAGTTTTAGACAATTAAAATAAGTCTACAAGAGCCAAAATATGACCTTGATAATATCCCTCCTGAATTTAGAGAGCATTTAAAGAATAGATTTGATGCATTGAATACCAATGATTGAAAACCAGAGAAATTGTGGGATGATATCAAGAACATCAACCATGAAGAAAGCAAAAGGTGATTAAAAAGACAAGAAAGGAAGAAAAGACCAAAATGGATGTCAGAAGAGACTCTGAAACTTGACCCTGAGCAGAGAGCATCTAAAAGAAATGGAAGAAATGACAAGATAAAAGACCTGAAAAGAAGATTTCAGAGAGCAGCTTGAGAAGACAGTCAATTACAGTAATGAAATGTGCAAAGACCTGGAGTTAGAAAACCAAAAGGGAAGAACATGCTCAGCATTTCTCAAGCTAAAAGAACTGAAGAAAAATATTTAAGCCTTGAATTGCAAGACTGAAAAATTCTATGGGGAAAATATTGAATGATGCAGGAAATATCAAAAGAAAATGGAAGGAATACAGTCACTGTACTGAAAAGAATTGGTCAATGTTCATTGATTTCAAGAGGTGGCAAATGAACAAGAACGAGTGGTATTGAAAGAAGAAGTTGAAGATGTGCTGAAGCAATTGGCAAAGAACAAGGCTCCAGGAGTTGATGGAATTCCTGCAGAGATGTTTCAACAAACAGTTGCTCCACTGGAGGCATTCAGTCTGCTACATCAAGAGAATTGGAAGACAGCTACCTAGCTAACTGACTGGAAGAAATCCATATCTGTACCATTCAAGAGAAAGGTTATCCCACAGAATGTGGAAATTATTGAATAATACCATTAGTGTCAGATACCATTAAAATATTACTGAAGATATTTCAGAAACGTTTGCAGCAGTATATTGACAGAGAACTTCCAGAAATGCAATTTGGGTTCAGAAGTGGAAGTGGAATAAGGGATATCATTGCTGATGTTAGATGGATCTTATCTGAAAGCAAAGAATACCAGAAATATGATTACTTTTGTTTTATTGACCATGCAAAAGTATTTGATTGTGTGGATCATAACAAATTATGGATAACATTGAGAAGAATGGGAATTCCAGAACACCTGATTTTACTCATGAGGAACCTGTACATAAATCAGGAGGTGGTTCAAACAGAACAAAGGGATATTGCATGGTTCAAAATCAAGAAGAGAATGTGCCAAGGTTCTATCCTTTCATCACACTTATTCAATCTGTATGCTGAGCAAAAAATCTGAGAAGCTGGATTATATGAAGAAGAACATGGCATCAGGATTGGAGGAAGACTCATTAACAACCTGCGATATGCAGACAACACAACTTTGCTTGCTGAAAGTGAGGATGACTTGAAGCATGATTAAAGACTACAGTCTGCAGTATGGATTACATGTCAATATAAAGGAAACAAAAATCCTCACAACTGGTCCAATAAACAGCTTCATGATGGATGGAGAAAAGACTTCATTTTACTTGGATCTATAATCAACACCAATGGAAGCAGGAGTCAAAACATCAGACAACATATTGCATTGGGTAAATTTGCTGCAAAAGACCTCTTTCAAGTGATGAAGAGCAAAAATACCTCCTTGAAGACTAAGGTGCCCCTAAGTCAAGCCATGGTATTTTCAATTGCCTCTTATGCATGTGAGAGCTAGACAATGAATAAGGAAGACTGAAGAAGAGTTGATGCTTTTCAATTGTGGTGTTGGAGAAGTAACAAATCTGTCCTGGGAGAAGTGTAGCCAGATTGCTCCTTGAAAGTGAGAATGGCCAGATGTCATCTCACCTACTGTAATGTTGTCAGAAGGAACTATTCCCTGGAGAATGATATCATGCTTGGTAAAGTGGAGGGTCAATGAAAAATGGGAAGGCTATTGACAAGATGGATTGACCCAGTGGCTGCAGTCTTGGGCCCAGGTGTGGCAAGGATCATGAGGGTGGCCCACGATGGGGCAGTGTTTCATTCTGCTGTACATAGGGTTGCTATGAGTCAGAGACAACTTGATGCCATCTAACAATGACAACAACAACAATCAGTGGGAACTAGCCTAGTGCTGTTAATGAAAATTCACGTCCTGAATGTTTGCTAAGTATCTGTAAATTAATTTTAATATGTACTTCAAAGTTTGGTGAGTCTTGCTTGCTTTAAGGGAAAAATCAATAGATAACTTGATTCTTGGAAGTTTTTTTGAATTATTGTCTTTAAATCCTTCAATAAATAGAGAAAAGCCCCTATTTGAAATGAAAATAGCTATTTAGTCATAAAATATATTGTGTTTCCATCATTGTTTAAAGGCCAATAGATTAAAGGATAAAGGTAGTCTAGAGTCTTTTGAGAAGGAGAATGTTGAAATTGATATATATATATATATATATATATATTTTTTACCTGCACTCTTTCTTCCACCTCATTTCAGCTTTCTATGACTTATAAAAGGAGCTCTGGTGGTGTTGTGCCTAAGGCATTTGAATGCTAACCACAAGGTTTTTGGTTCAAACTTACCAGCCACTTCACAGAAAGAAGATTGGGCAATCTACTTTCATAAAGATTTACCACCTCAGAAACCCAAAGGAGGTTGCTATGAGTTGGAATCAACTCAATGGCAGTGAGGTTTTTTTTTAATGGCTTATAAAATGGAGTTCTGGTGGCTGGAGGAAGATAAGGCAATTTACTTCTGTAAAGATTTATAGCCTCAGAAACCCAGTGGGGGTTGCTATGAGTCAGAATTGACTTGATGGCAATGGCTTATAAAAGACCAGAGAAAGAAAGTTTATTTTCTGGTTAGTGAAGTTCCACAAGCAGTCAATGGCATTACTGTTTCCATTAAAAAGGAAGAAAAGAAAGAAAGAAAAAAAAAAAAAGAAAACCAGTGATATGTCCTTCCTTTGAATCTTGAAGGGCCAGGAATTGGTATCATGTGCCTGGGTAGGGAGGTATGGACTGGATTTCAGGACTTGCCAATATGAATTTTTGACTTTAATATTTATTAAAAAAAAAAAAAAAAACTCATTGCCTTCTAGTCAAATCTGACTCATAGCCACCCCTCCTTGGGTTTCCAAGACAGTATCACTACAGAAGTAGATTGCCAAATCTTCCTTCCGAGGATGAACTGCCAGCCTTCTAGTTAGCAGTCAAATACTTTAGGCACTAGCCACTAGAGTTAACTATTTAAAAATATTGCTTTATAAATAAAAGGGTAATCCATCCTTTTCTTTTCATATTTTAATTTTAAATAGACTGGATGATGTTGATGTGCTGGCGTCAAGGGTGCCTTTAGGTGCTTTTCATGTCTCACAGGAGAGTTTAAGGGGATTGGCAGAATCTAGTGTCAGACTTAATAAAGACGATTTTCATAATTCTCATGGAGTAATGCAGATGTCTCTTTTCTTCCACCACAGACATTTCATAAATGAAAATGTGACTTTTGAAAAAGACTTCCTGCTTCTTAAAGGAGCAGTGTTGTTCACTCTGATAGGGAAATAGAATGCCCCTCTCCCTCAGTGTAGTTCTCCTGGGATCCTCTTTTGAGGGTCATGCATTTCAGAAGTTGGGGCTGGCATGCTTTTACTAGAGCATCCAAGTTGTATTCAAATCCTCCTATCTAGGAGGTATTTAAGTCATTTTTGTGGATATTCTTGAATCTTTCTTCAAATTAGGCCAATTGCCATTTTATAGATATGAAAACCTCCTTTTGCTGGATGACCTTCTCAGCACAATAGAGGCAGCTTCGGATTTAGAATTTGACGACTTGGCTCCTAATCCTAGCTTGGTTTCTTGTTCACTTCTTTGGTCAACCAATACTGAGTGTCAAATGTCTGTGTGTGCCAGACACTGTTCCAACTACTGAGAACTAGATAAGACAGCACTTCTTAAATACTCTGTAGTGGAGAACCTGCTTTAATTTTTTTTTTTTTTTTTAATTTATCATGGGCCAATACTTTTGTAAAGTACGATGAGGCTAAATTACTAGAAAAAGGAAAAACAAAAACAAAAAGACATACAAAATGTAAGCCCAAATTTTGTTATCAGATTCCATAAGCATAAAATTGCTATGTTCAAAGGAATAAATGCTTATTTTCAAATTCTGTTCTTATCTCATTGCACACTGATAACAAGGCTCTGAACCAGCACTTGTTGGAGGACCATACTTTGTGTAACACTGGCCTAGTACTGTGTAACCTCAGGAAGTAGATGGAGTGGAAATACAATAGTGGACATGGCTGGCTACCTGCTCAAGTAGACATTGGCTTCTTCCTAACAGAACCCTGAGTTACTCAGCTGGGGGATGACCCCACCTTCCGGTCTATGGTGAGTTTAACTAGCCTAAAGGTAATCTCATATCTCTTAACTACAAATAGTTCAAGAGGAGTTCAAGGCCAAAGAACTGTGAAATTAGGTTTGTTGTGGAATTTTGGGAATGCTCTTCTCACTCTTTTGAGTGGGTTTCCAGAAGCAATCTGACATTGCTTTTCTACTAGACATAAGCAAGGAAGCATGAAGTTCATATGATTGGGCCATGAGGAGGAACCAGCCTTGGGCTCGAGTGGATACTGTATGGCCAAGTGTAGAGGAAAAAAGAAGAAGTTTCTGGATATTAATTCTCCTTAAACCCATCCAGTCACATGAGCCAATCCATTTTCTTTTAGTTTAGGCCAACTTCAGTTGTGCTTTCTTTTTCCTGCAGCCTGAAACATTCCAACAGATACATCAGGCCAATAAGAATGATATTTTTAATATACTTGAATCAAGGGTGATACTAAAAATACTTTGCAATGAGTACAGTACAGCCAGAGCAGGAACTCAGGCTGCAAATTGATCTGGCTATCCAAGTGAATACTGGCTGAATACTGCTACAGAACAGCACTGGATATCACTGCTAAGAATTTTTAATTTTTCTTTTTTTTTTTTTTTGCTCCTTCCTAAAATGTCAATTGCTCATCTGGACTGTTCCCTATTCTCACCTGCCTTCTCCAACAAGATGCTAAGATTTAAGAAGGTCAATTTAATGATTCCTTTTCTTAGTTAGACTATGATAGGACCTTAATGATCCTAGCAAAAAATGTGTGTGATGAAATTTTTGTCGTAGGGGGCAAAACAATATTGAATCATGGCTTTCCACTGCCACCAGCAAACCCCAGGCCAAAATTCGAAGCGGGCTATGTTGCTTTCTAAACCCCCTGTCTACTTGTTTCAGGCACTCTGCTTTTCCAGAATAGCAGTTCATGCTAAAGTGTTGGTAACATTAATTAATATTTCCTTTGAGGTTTTTACATTTAAAGAGGTCCCAAGGGGAGGGGCATTGCTGCACCCAAGGATTTTAAATGGTAGTTACTATCGAAGGAATGTAGGGCAACCTACTTCCCTAGTGATACTGCCTTGGAAACCCACGGAGGGGTCGCTATGAGTCGGGGCCGATTTGACGGCACATAACAACAACAACAACAACTATCCATGAAGGAAGGAACCTTTCGAGAGGCTGCAAGGATTCCGTTCATGGAGAATTTAACTCAGGCTTTTCCTGGGTTTCAAAGACAAGGGCTAGTGAAAGCTAGAGAGAAAGAATGAGAGGAGAGGTAAAGTAAAGCAAAGGGTAGACAGGAAAACAAAAAGGTCGATACGAGAGGAGAGGAGGCTAAAACAAGATCCATAGGTCGAGAAGAACGCTGCCGATAATGGTTCCTGAGATCCAGAACATGCCCTGCATGTGTCTTCTGTGTCTCGACTATGTTTTTTTTTTTAATTTTTTTCAGAAGTGAAATGTCATTAGTGCAATTTATCTAGAAAGAGCTAAAATTGACTTATTCAAAAAATGAAGCACAGACGGGGAGTTTTACAAAATACCAGGCTGTTTTGAGAGGTGAAGGCACCCACAGAGAGACTTCCATCCCCAGCATTTGTCTGCATCACCCAAACTGGGTTCTCTCCAGCCTACACCACATTCCAGAGCATTATCCTTTCACGGTATCAGGGCTAGGACATGGGGTAAGGCCCATCGTTGGTGGGGTCACCAGCTGTGCCCTGAGGTACATCGCTCAGCAGTGGTCACTGATAGTGGGTGCCAGCAGGGCCAGAAGACAGGACTATTTCTTAAGGCAGAAGAATAACAAAAGTGCCAAGTTTTGGTCCTTCTTAAAGAACGGGAAAGTCTCTTACTTTGGGCCTGTTTGTTTTAGAACTTTTAAATTTTTCCTTCTTCAATAAAACTTATGCTAAGAAAAAAAAAAAAAAAAGAAAAAGCTAAAATCAATGTCATATAAGCTTTGTATACACCCTCTCTTTTCTGAAATGTAGTCTTGTACATTTGGATTTCTGATTAACCCACAGATGTGGGAGAATGACTTGTCCTGCCAGAGAAGTCCCCCATGACCACACATGTGCACATACTGAGGCTCACAAATCATTCTGGTAGACACAGCTGCAGCTCATGTGGTTTTCCTTCTGCTGCTGCATCAGATGTCTGGGGGGATGTGCTATGGGGATGGAGCGGGGTGGGGCAGGAAGAAGAGGGGCTAGTCAACACATTGACTGTGGGGCTGAGTTTGATCACTCACTGTCTCAAATGCCTCTCTCCAACAAACTGAGGAGTGAGAGTGCTGTGGGGGGAATAGTACAGAAAATATTTTCCTGCACATACAATTAGCATCCTAATAAATAACTAATAAAAGAGAGGGATCCTTAAACTTCATTGTAATGTATTGGGTACAGGGTGGTTTATATGAATATAGAGTCCTTCCCCCACTGTATTAGATTAAAAAAAAAGTTTTAAAAGAACAAGTAAAAGGTCCTCCAGTTTCTCAGACATCAAATAGTTCTCAAAAATGTCAACAACATCAGCCTAAAACTAATAAAAATATGGCACCGATTTAGCACTAGTCCTTAAAGGAAACATTGGAAAGGGGGAAAGAGAAGCATATGGGAAAGTATGTTTTAGCTTTGAGCAGATCAACCTCACACATTAAAAGATACTAAACCCTGCAGTTCTGAAGGGAATGTTGGAATGCTGGGAAAGGGTGACTCTTTAATTAGAAAAAAATAATGTCCTTCTTCCTTTCCTTTAACAATATTGAATTTGAAAATGGATTTTAATCTAAATCATTATCTCTGGCTGTCCCAGCAAAGAAGGATTTCAGACTTTATTTCCCAGAATTTTCCATACTGCCTATAGTAGGGAAAATGATCTCTTCAATGTGAACTTAGGAACAGATCATTGGGAAACTTAGAATGAGTTTTTGAACAGCTCTGAGCCTCAATTTCTGCATGTATAAAATGGGGCCTGTTTTGGTTACCTAGTGCTGCTCTGACAAGAATATACCACAAATGGGATGGCCTTAACAAACAGTAGTTTATTCTCTTACAGTTTGGAGGCTTTATGTCCAAGTTCAAAGTGCCAGGCTCTAGGGGCTGCGTGAAAGACCCTCAAGCTTGGGGTCCAGCTCTACCTCCTGCTCCCAGCCCATTGGAGCTAGAGGCATTTCTTCATGCAGACAACTGCTGGCTGCTGAGGCTAACAAGCCCAAGGTCGACAAATAAAATGGCACAGTCCTGATGTTACAAAACAACATGACAGGCCATTGATTTAAGTCCATTGTAAGTCCCCAGGTCAGCAAAGCATGGCAG
Organism: Orycteropus afer afer; assembly: GCF_000298275.1. NCBI lineage: Eukaryota > Metazoa > Chordata > Mammalia > Tubulidentata > Orycteropodidae > Orycteropus > Orycteropus afer. The sequence goes on from NW_006921856.1 coordinate 1,717,180, forward strand.
GCTGCTGAACAACAACACAGCTACATGCAGGCTCCAAGTGTATCATATGCTAGAGACTATCCCCAAGGCTTCTCCTTATATACAGGAAGCAGACCACATCCCAAACGCAGCTACTCATCTGCTTGTGGTAGAACCCACCATGGAGACAATTGCCAGGCTCATCATGGGCAATAACCACCACCAGCTGCCCATCTGCTCAACCAGCCTCAGCCAAGTGGACATACAAATTTAACTACCACAGGGCCAAACACTTCTTCATAGTTTTCTTGTGAGAATTAAGTGAAAAGTGCCTGCAAACAGTTGATGTTTAGACCAGCACTGTCCAAAGGACTTTCCAGGATAATTGAAATATTCTATATTCTGTGCTGTCCCATAGGGCAGATACCACCTATATGTAGGCATCTGCAAACAGTTGATGTTTAGACCAGCACTGTCCAAAGGACTTTCCAGGATAATTGAAATATTCTATATTCTGTGCTGTCCCATAGGGCAGATACCACCTATATGTAGGCATTGAACATTTTACATTTGCCTAGTGCTAACAAGGAAGTGACTTTTAAATTTAATTTAATTTAAATTGAAAGAACCACATGCATGTAGTAATTATTATATTGGGTAGTGGAAGGCTGAACAATGCAGATAATGTTGATGATAGTGATCACACTGATTCTGCTAATTCAAGTTGGAGTCAAAGATTCAAGATTTGAGTACCTTTGGTGTATCAGAATCTCATGTCTCTTGGATTAGATCCATGGCCAAACTTTTTTATGGCAAGTTAAGTCAACAGTCAGGTATTTGTGAATGTGGTCATCTGTGATCAGGTAGGCTTTGAGTCTAGATGTTCTTTGGTTCTGGCTTCTCCTATCCAGTTAAGAAGAGTGGTCAGGAGAAAAGGGTAATCTGTATATTTTGTTGTTGCTGTTACCTGCTGTTGATTTGGCCCCAATTCTTGGTAACACCATATGCAACAGAATGAAAAGTTTTGGGGCCTGTGCCTGATTGGTTGCAGATAAAACCAACATGATCCATAGAATTTTCACTGGCTGATTTTTGGAAGTAAGTCTCCAGGTCTGGAAGCTCCACAGAAACTTGTTACGGATCTATGTAGCAACACATAAGTCTTCACTGACAGATAGGTGGTAGCTGTTCATGACATGCATTAGCCTATGACAGGTGAGAATTCTACCATTAAATCATCATATTCTGTAATCTGTATATTAGAACTAAAAATTACATTCTTTTTGGTATGGCTAACCTTTTTGCTGTGTGTTTTGGTTACTTAGTCCTGTTCTAACAGGAATATACCACAAATGGAAAGGCTTTAACAAACAGAAGTTTATTCTCTTACAGTTTTGGAGGCAGAAGTCTGAGTTCAAAGTGCTAAGCTCTAGGCACTGGGTGAAACCCCCTTGATCCTGGGCTTCAGCTCTGCCTCTTGCTCCTGGCCCACTGAAGCTAGAAGCAACTCTTCACTCAGGCAGCTGCTGGCTGCTGAAGCTGGCAAGGTCGACAAGTGAAAAGATGCAATTCCTGATATTACCAAACCATGTGGCAGGCCATTGATTCAAGTTCATTAAAAGTTCCAAGATTGGCAGAGCATGGCAGGCTGCTGAATGAAGTCTCAGCTACATGAAGGGTCCAAGTGTGCCAAAAAGGTGTAGATCATTCCCAAAGATTGTCCTTATATATGGGAAACAGGGCACATACCTAAACCAGTTTCTCAGCTTCTCTAGCAGATTCCAACATGGAGTTGATTGCCAGTCTCATCATGGGGAATAACTACCACTAGTTGCCCAGCCACTCAAAACCAAGCCCAGCCAAATTGACATATAACCTTAAGTACCACACTCTGTGACTGTTGTTTCCATTTTTAATACTTCTGTTGTGATGTATAATTGATGGTCATAGTGGCTGACTGAATATTTGGAATGATTCTGTGCTCACATTGTTCACCATATCTCAGAATAGCATCCCAGATAATAATAAAAGAAGTGGGTGCTTTTATTGAAGCTAAAGGAGAATCAGAATATTCTGTGGATTTGAGAAGTTTTACCTGGAAGTTTGTCACTAAAGAGTATCCCATCTTGAATATGAATTTTACTTGGAGGCTCTGACCAAATAAATGGCACCTAATGGGTCCCATTGAGCTGAATATGAGCAATTAAGGATCTCACAAAAGAATTGTGGTAGGTCAACATCACTCAAGACTAAATTTGTGCTTAGAAATTTATTTCTCTTTGCAGCATACTTATCTGACATCTTCCTCAAACAACAACAAAGGGAAAAATAATGAGAATCATTAGTTGTCATTCATACCTTAATCTTCAGTAATCTTCGGTATTTTTCAGTAAGTGGCCTTAACATATTATTATCTATCTGATTAACCCAATGAGTTTTCCCAAAGTTCAATATGAGAGTACATATGGGACTCATGTCTTAAATTAGGGAGCTCTGGTGGCATGGTGCCTAAGGGATTTGACTGCTGACCAAAAGGCTAGCAGTTCAAACTCACAAGCCACTTCTTGGAAGGAAGACTGGGCAATCTACTTCCATAGAGATGCATCCCCAGAAACCCAAGGAAGGATCACTATGAGTCAGAATTTACTTGAAGACAGTGAGTTTGGTTTTTGTGGTTTGATTTGTTTCATTCAACTTAAACTGTTCAGTATGCTGTTATATCAGGTCCTTTCAAATAAATAGTAAAGAGAGATCTATGGAATATAGCAGCATAATATGCCAAAGATGATAGTATACAGTGTAATTGGTCATTTAATTAATTAGAAGTCTAATAAAAGTCCTTTTGTCCAATGTTGGTGTGACTTGGGACAGAAGTTAAACATCTTGGCAATGACACCAAAGCCAGAAAAGGGCACCACAAAAAAAAGAAAACTATAGACCAATATCCCTAATGACCATAGATGCAAAAATACTTAAAATATTAGAAAGTGAATCCAAAAATATACAGAAAGGATTAGACATCATGAGCAATGTCTAATTTATTGCAGGAATTCAAGAGTGGTTAAACATTAGAAAATCAATTATTGTAATATACCACATCAACAGAATAAGGAAAAAGAAACACATGATCACCTCAATAGATGTAGAAAAGGAATTGGACAAAAATTCAATAGTCTTTTATGGTAAAAACCATTCAACAAGATAGTAATAGAAGGGCAATTCTTAAATAAACAAGAAACCAAAGATTGTTAATGATTACCAGTGATGTAAACCAAACCAAAAAACCAACCTAACTGCCGTGGAGTTGGATTCAACTCATAGTGAGCCATCCTTGGGTTTCCGAGGCAGTATCGCTATGGAAGTAGATTGCACCACCTTCCTTCCGAAGAGTGACTGGTGGGTTTGAACTTTCAGTCTTCTGGTTAGCAGTCAAATACCTTAGGCACTACACTGCTAAAGCTCCTCCAGGGATGCAAGAGAGAGGAAAAAGGGGTGTTCTTGTTTGGTGTCATTGAGCTTACGTAGTAGTGGTGAAATATTTTGAGAAATACAGTGATAGTAGTAGCACAACATGAAAAATGTAATCAATTGTACATGAACATGTGGAAGTTGTACTGACAAATGTTTTGGTGTGCATATTTTCACCACAATTAAAGAAAAAGTTAAAAAGAAAAACTTCATAAAAGAATATGGAACAATGATGGAAGATGTAAGAAGAAAAAAAATAATAATAGAAGAAAGGCACAGATGCCAGATGAGAGCAGTAGTAAAAGATAGTAGAAGTGGTAACAGAAGTGGTAGGGGGCACGTTGTAGTCTGACTTCTCCCAACCAGTTAAAAAGGCTTTTCCAGAAGAAATGGGTTATCTTTACACAAGAAGCAAACATTCTTTCATTTGGCATGATCAGTCAAAAGAGAGAAAAAGGTAGAGTGCCGAGAGATAGAAAACTACAAAAGCCTTGTAGAACATGAGCAAGAGACCAAGGACATGGGCAAGAGATGAAGCAGATTGTCAAATAATCCCCTAAGAATCTCACTATATTGCATCATGGCCCTGTAACTGATGACAAGAGATTCTAGGTGGAAGATGTTGAATAAATGTTTGCACTGATATTACAATTTTAGGTTTGTATTCACCTTAATCAAGGCTTTATTATCATCTCCTTATTTTACATTTATAAAGATTATCTCAATTATATATTTTATACTTTTATATTGTATGTGTTGAAGTGCTTTTCTAAATTGTCCCTTATTTAAAAGTGCAGTATGTGTAACTATAAACATTGAGTTTCATATTTTCCATTTATAAAGCACTGTTTCTTATATTCTCTATGAAGATAAATGTTGAGTTGTATTTAATATTCTCAGCTCTGAATCAAGGAATTATGTAATATTTTAAAAAGCTAGTCATGAAAAAGTTGAATTTTTCAACTTTTAGGGTTTAAAAAGTTAAATCTCATTATTTGGATAATTCAGGTGCAAGAACATCTAGTCACTCATGACTTATAAGACTGAGATATTGCTGAAGCTATGAGGATCATATTCTGCTTTACTTCTCACTTCTTTCTAATTTTGAGAATATAAATGGTATTCATTTATGTTGCAAGTCAGGCTTAATGAGAGTAGCAGATTGGTCTTTAACCTAAATTCAAAATATAGAAATATAAGTAGTATGTAGCAGACATACCTAAGGGTATCCATGGGTTTGACATGACAAAATCTTATATTTAATCTTCCTTGGTAAAATCCTTAGGCTCTCTCTTATATGTCCTGTATGATTTTCTACCAATATAGCTTGGCAGTGTTCTTGCCTTATTTGTTCTGCAACCACAGAAATAGCTACCATGAAAATGCTGTAATTTTTCCATACATGTTTTCAAGTACATATTCTCACTTTACTTTGTCCTTTTCCCTGTGTACCCTCTACATTGTCATCAGAGGAAGGCTCTGATTCCTTAAAAGCACCATAGTTGCCATAGTAATTAATTGCCACAGTTTTTCCATGTCCCAACACCTTTATGTCCTCATGCATTTAATCCTCATGCCTTAGTGAGTGAGTAATCTTGATGCTTTTGGTGCTATGGATCATCTCTGTCACATTTTTATGGTTATCTGCTTTTCTCAAATATGTGAGCAGTCCAATCCCAGAATTTCTTTGTGAAGGTTTGTTTACTGAAGGCACTTCTGATACCAATTACTGTATCAATCAAGATCATGGCAGAAAACAGACGTCATGGTTAAATTGTGTAACTTCAAAAGAGTTTACAAAAGAGATAATTTACAAAAGTGTGGTCAGAGTACAGGAAAATGAAAATAACACTGAAGATTCCTAAGAGTGGGGACTTTTTATGAAGCCTATGTCTGAATGGCCAAGAGGAAGCAGTATGTGCAAGAGAGTGTGTAGAAAAGACTGCTTAACAAGAGCTGTTACCTTTAGTCAAGGACATATCCAGCCTATGGTTATCTCTTAGGGATTGGGGAGTAGATAATCTACCTTTGTGTTCCTTCTGCCCTCCAGTCTTCCATTCTCCCACCCAGAAACAGGCAGACGGACACTACTAATATAACACCAATGAATTAGTATTCTGGAACACAGAGCAGAGGAGAAGGTTGGACAATGGATCTAGAGGGGAAAAAAATCCAGAACAAGTTAGAATCTGCATAGATCTACACCAGTGATTAAAATTACTAGAAGGTAAAAATCATTAAACAGTGTTCTCCTGGTGGGATCTGGGAGAAATGGGGAGAAATTTCATATGCTTCCTGAAGATTAATCATAATTTGAAGTTGTATAAGGGCTATACCAAATTTTTCAAGCAATTCTCTATTATGACAATGAAGATATCTCAACTCATAACTCATTGCCATTGAGTTAGATCTGACTCATACTGACCCTTCCTTGGGTTCCCAAGGCAGTATCACTACAGAAGTGGATTGCCCAATCTTCCTTCCGAGAAGTGGCTGGTGGATTTGAACTTCTAGCCTTCTGGTTAGCAGTCAAATGCCTTAGGCACTATGCTATAAAGGTTTACACATTTACATTTGCTTAATCCTCCCAAATGTTCTTGAAGAAGGTAACATTATTATACATATTTTACAGACAAGGAAACTGAATATAGCAAAAAGATAACTTGCTCAAGGTCATAGTTAATGGAACTGTGATTTTAACTCTGGCAAAGTTGTTTGTATGCCTCTAATCTTAACTGTACTGCTTTTCCAACTTTGATGTTGATCTCTGGTAATACTTGCAGTTGAACATGATATATATTATAAAACTGTCATCTTGGGCATACTCAGTGCTTGGAATTAGATAGGAATATTACAAACCCCAGTTTTGTGGCCTACTTCTAAGCCTCCCTGAGACTTCTCCACAATCTGGGAGAATTATTTTTACTCAAGTAAGCCTCTCCAGCTCATGTGCTGTAGGGACTAAATCTATGTGTTTGGACGTGCAACTTAACACATTTTCCTCTTATATAAGCATCAGTGAGAAATGGAAAATTTCTAGTTAGTATATATTGTACAGAACACTGTAGAGGAGACAGCAGTGAGTTTTACAACATACATAGCATGGCAAATTACTTAAATATTCTATGTAAGACATTTTTGTTATGCGGTACTATTTCTTAGGTAGTTCATTGTTTGGTTAGTTATGCCACAATAATGCTATATAACAACTACAAAATCTCAGTGGTGTACACCAATAAGTATTTATTTAGTTCTCATGTCTGTGGGTCAACTGGGGATTGGTTGTCCTAGACTTGGCTCAGTTTAGTGGCCATACTGATCTTGGCTAGGTTTGCTTATGCTAGGCTACTTGGGGTCAGTTGAACTCATCTGAGATGACTCTGCTCCATGTGTTCCCACATACTCGTCCAGAGACCATAGTGGTGACCCTCTGCCTTTTCTCATAGTAATTTTTAGGAGCTTAAGAGGGCAAGCCCAATCACACAAGTTCATTTCTGTCCTTTGCTGCATCATCACTACTTGCATCCCATTGATCAAAGCAAGTCATTTGACTGCATATTTCTCAGTTGTCAGTTACATCATTTGGATGTGGTTTAAAAATATTCCCAATAATGAACCATTATCTCCTTTTTGGCAATGTGGAGAAAGCCAGGACTTGAAAAGAGTCAAATTTATGGTGATTAAGCTGTTTGTTCTTGAATACTGCATCTGAGAAAGTTCTAGTAGTTCATCATTGTCCACTTTAAATGCCATAGTATTTCAGCCCTAAAGTGGTAAGTTTGGGCCACTCATGAAAATGAAAATATAGCGGAGATGGCCTACTGAATAAGTCAATTAGAATCACAAAAAAGGGTGTGATCAGGGCTGGGACAACTCAACATGTTTTATTACTAATTTTATAAAGTTCTGTGTGCACCTTTTCCTTTCACAGGAGGCCAATTTCAAGATGGAAAATTAGGGTCTTGTACCAATAATATTTACACTAATATCATGACTTGTTCATATTCATGATTTTCACTATTTCCTTCAAGGTAAAGTTGACATTGGAAGGCATGTTGTCTATGCCTGCCTTTCATTTTCTGTGGGCTGAACTTGGCAACTCGTCTGTGTGCCATTGCATTATCTTGTAAACTGGGTAAGATGCATGATGTCAGTATCCAAACTCCATCCAGTTATGCCACAGTGAGGGGCTCTGCGCAGGAACCAAATATATATATATATATATATATATATATATATGTGTGTGTGTGTGTGTGTGTGTGTGTGTGTGTGTCTTTTTTAATATAAATCACTACAATATTTATATTGTAATCTTTTAATCTACTTTTTTCAGATATTGATTTACTTCATCTTAGCATATTATCAAATAGGCACTCAATGACATTAATTTTTCTCCATGTCAATGAATTTAAAAGTGTTCATGATGAACACATTCAGTTATGAACTCATTCTATACATACTGAACACAGACACCATCAGAACCATTCATACTCCTGTAGATGAGGCACTTCCAATGATAAACACTTGCATCTGTGTCTGAGAACTGGTTTTTGGCACAAGAGTATGCTCAGAACACATGTAGAAATACTGAAGATTAACATCCTGGGGGTAGTTCTCAGCTAGTGACTGAGAGCTCTAGATAAATAAGTTGGCTTACTCAGTTCTCAGGTGAGGCATGTGCTACACAGTTTCCCTGATGTCTCCACTGAATCTGAACTTCAGCTATTCTTAGGGGCAATTTATTTTTTAATATATATGATATTGCCTCCTTCTCTACTTCACTTCTACACTCGTCTATCAGTGACTCTTGGAATCTTCTCCCAAAATAAATTACTTTCACCCAAATCTTGTCTTAATGTGTGTTTCTGGTAGAAACCCAAACTAAGATACAACACTAATATATTTACTTAAAAATAATGAAGATTCAGAGAAAGTATAACCTTGGCATTTTGGTCTTCTTTGCAAAGTCTTCTTCTCCTCCTCCTTCTTCTTTTGCTGCTCATAGTATATAAAGCATATTTTAATCTAAAAAAAATACATAATTTTCTCATCACAAAATCAATGCATATCCATATTTGAAAAAACAGATAAGGCACAAGAAGAAGGCATGCACTGCTAATGCTGCTACAACCAGAAGTAACCACCCTGCAATATTTGTTTATCTTTCCATTCTTTCCCTTTGCATGTGTGTGTTTGTTTTAAATAATATATCCCATCCCACAGGCTTGCTTTTTTTTGTACATTGTGGCTTTGATACTTCTTTATTCAAAAAGTGATTTTATGTATCTCCGCCTTTTAAGCTGGAAGAACTCTGTGACTGTGCTGATGAACAGAGCACAGCAGAAGTGGTGCTAAGTGACATCTGAAATGAGATCATAATAATGTCATTTACTGAATTCTGGTAAAGATTTTGACTTGGATAGGTGTACCCTATGATTAAACATAGTAAAGACTCAAGAAACTAAGTGAAAAAGATATGTAATCAATGACAACATCAAAAAAAAAAAAAAAAAAAGGAGATTAATAGAGTAGTTATAGAACTTCCAGAGTGGGAAAATTAAGGCAATTTCAAGATGTAACAGACTTTTAAATGTATGATGTTAAATGTAAACTTCATAGTAACCAGAAAGGCAATTAATAAATCCACTCATCAAAATAAGGAGAATAAAAAAGTCTCAGTAAACACAAAAATAATAATAAATGAAAGGAAAAGAAAATCTATATACAAAAAGAACTCAGCACAGAAAGTAAAGAACAAAGAAATCACTAAGACCATAAAAATGTATAACAAAAAGACTACAGTAAATTCTTACCTACAGATAATCACACTGAAGGTAAATGGATTAAATGCACCAGTCAAGTTGAGAGTAGCAGGATGGATAAAAAGAAAAAAAAAAAAAATGACCTAAGAATATGTTGTCTGTAAGAGACACAGTAGGCACAAAGCCATGAATAGGTTAAAAATCAAAGGTGGAGAAAAGCATACCAAAGCAATAGTAACCAAAAATGAATGAAAAATGTAATAATGATACCTGATAAAATACATTTAAGTCAAAACCCATTATAAGAGATAAAGAAGGACATTATATAATAATAAAAAGGTCAATTCACCAAGCGGACATAATAATTATAAATACATATGCACCCAATATAAGAAACCAACATTTTTTAAAGAAAACTCTAACATAATTAAAGAGAAAAATAAATCTACAATAAGAGTAAATCCATTACTATTGATTAGATTCTGACTCAGTGACCCTATAGAGAGTAGAATTGCTCCATAGGATTCCCAAGGCTGTATTCTTTAGAGGAGCAGAGTGCCATGTCTTTCTCCTAGGAGAAGCTTACTGCTTTGAACCAGTGACCTTTTGGTTAGCAGTCAAGTGCTTAACCACTTCACCACCAGGACTCCTTACAATAATAGTAAGAAATTTTAAAGTACCAACTTCAAAGATGAATAGAAGAACTAGAAAATATATAATAATGATATAGAAGACCTGAATAAACTATTAACAAACTGGACCTAACAGACATATATTAAACACACCACCAAGCAATAGCACAATATACATTCTTCTCCAGTGCACATGGAAAATTCTTCAGAATAGACCATATTTTAGGCCACAAAGAAAATCTCAATAAATTTTAAAGGAATGAAGTCCTACAAAGCATATTCTTTTACCATGTTGTTGTTGTTATTATGTGCTGTCGAGTCGGCAGCGACTCATAGTGACCCCTCCTTGGGTTTCCAAGGTGATATCACTATGGAAGTAGATTCTCCAACCTTTCTTCTGAGGAGTCACTGGTGGGTTCGAACCACCAGCCTCCTGACTAGCAGTCAAATGCCTTAGGCACAATGCCAACAGAGCTCCATAGTGATATGAAACTGGAAAGTAATAATGTGAAGAATAAGGAAAACAAAATAAATACATGGAAAAAAAATAGCACACCATTAAAAAAAAACTATTGGGTCATAGAATAAATCAAAAGTGATGCTAAAAAGAAAAACCAGATTCAACTGAGAAGTAAGACACAAAATACCAAAACCTTTGTGATGTAGCTAAAGCAGCCCTCCAAAGGAAATTCATAGCAATACATGCATACATTATAAAAGAAGAAAGATCCAAAATCAGTCACTTAACCTGACAACTTGAACTATGTGTGTGTGTGTGTGTGTGTGTGTAATACTACGGAAGAGAATTCAGCAACACATTAAGAAAAGTGTACATTAAAACAAAGGTTAAGAACTTTTTCCATGATAGACCACATGTTAGGCCACAAAGCCAGCCTTAATAAATTCAAAAACATCGAAATATTGCAAAGTATCTTGTCAGATTATAATGCTATCAAATTAGAAATCAACAATAGGAAGATCAACAGGAAAAGAGTAAACACATGGATACTGAGCAACACCCTCCTTGAGAAAGACTGGGTAAGAGAAGAAATCAAAAGTGAAATT
>NW_006921856.1:1742417-1746694 GCF_000298275.1 Orycteropus afer afer
TTGTAATCTGTGGTCAATGACATGAGACTAAGTATATGTGAATTGCTGTATGGAAAGTGAATTTGCTCTGTAAATCTTCACCCAAATCACAACAAAAAAAAAAAAAAAAAAAAAGGAAGAAAAGATGGAGAAATTTCATCTCACTCACTTTGAACATGTTTTCAGGAGGGACCAGTCTCTGGAGAAAGACATCAGGGTTGGTAAAGCAGGTGGTCAGTGAAAAAGGAAGACTCTCAACAAGATGGATTGACACAGTGGCTTCAACAGTGGGCTCAAACTGATTGTGAAGATGGCACAGGACTGGGCAGTATCTCATTCTATTGTACATAGGGTCACATGAGTTGGAACTGACTTTACAGCACCTAAGCAAAAGAGCATATATCACTTGCCTCATCCCAACAATTTAGGACAAAGTAGAATTGTCCTGTAGTGTTTCCATGTTTGCAAAATCTATGGAAGCATATTGCTATATCTTTCTTCCACAGAGCAACTGGAGGGTTGAAGCTATGACCTTTTGGTTAGTAGTCAAATGCTTAACCAGTGTGACATCAGTAGGAAATTAAATTATAAAGCTTATATGTTTATGAAACCATTACTTTATTTTTTATTTTTAAGTATAACTACTATTAATTTAAAAAATAGAAAATAAATTTCTTAAGTACTGAACTCATCCCTTTCTATGTATTACCTCTAATCCTAACAGTACCTTACAAGTATTCTTATCATTCTTATTTTGCAGATGAGAAACTGGTTTTCAGATGGGTTAAATAAATTACTTAAAGTTAAAAAACTAGAATGTGGATGAATTCAGGATTTAAAGCTAGCCAACCATAGTCTAAGGCCTTTGTACCATTCAATGTTGTTTTCTAAATGTGTAACTAATAAACTTTCTTTGTAGAAGAGGTTAAAAAAAAAAAGAAAAAACAACAACAAAGGATTTTTGATGCAGAAATGGCAACAGATAAAATCCAATTCCCTTTAATAACTAAAAACTCTCAGTAAATGAGGAATAGAAGGGAAATGCCTCAACATAAGTAAGGGCATATATGCAAATCCAACAGCCAGCATTATTCTTAACACAGAAAGATTGAAAACTTTCTCCTTGAGACTGGGAATAAGACAATGATGTCCATTATTACTACTTTTATTCAAAGTTGTATTGGAAGTCTTAGCCAGAGGGATAAGTCAAGAAACAGAAATAAAGGATATTCAAATTGGTAAGCAAGAATTAAAACTATCTCTATTCACAAATGACATCCTATACATAGAAAATCCCGGAGTTCCAAAAAGAAAGCTGTTGTTGTTATTGAGTAGGACCCAACTCATAGTGACCACTCCTTGGGTTTCTGAGGTGGTGTCACTACAGAAATAGATTGTCCAACCTTCCTTCCAAGGAGTGGCTGGTGGGTTTGAACTGCCATCCTTCTGGTTAGTAGTCAAATGCCTTAGGCACTACACTATCAGAGCTCCTAAAAGAATCAGCAGTGTTGTAATATACAAGCTTAACACAAAAAGTCAATTGGATTCCTTTACACTAACACGGAGAATTCTGAAAAAGAAGTCAAGAAAACAATATTATTTACAATAGCTTCCAAAATGATAGATTAACCAGGGATGTAAAAGACTTACACAATGAAACTATAAAACACTACTATAAAAGACTAAAAGAGACCTACATAAATGTAAGGAGATTCTGTGATCATGGATTGTAAAACTTAATTTTTTGAAAATATTTGTACTATCCAAAGCAATCTGTAGTTACAATGCAATCCTGATCCAAATTCCAAGAACTTCTTTACTGAAGTGGAAAGAAAAAAAAAATGTAATAACTAACTTTGTATGGAAGAGAAATAGACCCTAAAAAGCCAAAGCAATATTGAAGAAAAGGAACAAAATAGGAGATCTCACATTCCCTGATCTCAAAAGATACTATACTGTTTCAGTAAATAAAAGGGCCTAATATTGACTCAATGATAGACACATAGACCAGTGGAATACAGCTGAGAATCAGAAATAAATCCATCCAACTATAGACAAGGAGCTCTGGTGGTACAGGGGTTAAAGGATTCAACTGCTAACCAAAAGGTTGGCAGTTCAAACCCACTAGCCACTCTGTGGCAGAAAGATGGTTCCATGAAAGATTTAAAGCCTTGGAAACCTTATAGGGTAGTTCTACTCTGTCCTATAAGGTCTCCATGAGTCGGAATCAAATTGATGGTTGTGAGTATGGTTTTGGTGTTTTAGACAACCTATTTTGACAAGGGGTCAAAGTCTATTCAATGGGGAAGAAACAGTCTCTTTAGTGAATGGTGCTGGGAAATTTGGATAATCACATGCAGAAAATATGAAACAGTATGTATACTTCACAACATACACAAAAACTAACAGCTGATGGGTTCAAATCACCAACTTTAAGTTAGCAGCCAAATAGTTTAACCACTACGCTACTGGAGTTTCTTAAATGTACAACTAGTAGAAGACAAGTTAGATAACTGGGACATGATAAAAATAAAATACTTATGCTCATAAAAAGACTTTACAAACTAATAAAATCTTCAAAGTTATGGACTACATTGACAAAGGTTCAAATCCTAGTCCTGCTCATTATTAGTGCTTTCATCTTGCATACATTACTTAACTATTCTGATCCTTGATTATTCTCTGTGAGAGAAAAAGGGAATAATGTCTACATTATGGAAATTTTATAGAAATTGAATGAGATAACTTATATAAAGTGCTTAACAGTGTCTGATACATAGTGTTATAGTTGTTATGCGCCATCGAGTCAGACATAGCAGGTGCTCAATAAATGGTGTTCTATTAACTATGTGTGTTCCATACATTGTTGTTGTTAGGTGCCATTGAGTCATTTCCGACTCATAGAGACCCCAAGGACAGCAGAACGAAACACTGCCTGATCTTGCTCCAGCTCCATGATCTTTGCTATACTTGAGTCCATTGTCGCAGCCACCATGTCAATCCATCTTGTTGAAGGCCTTCCCCTCCTTCGTCAACCCTCCACCTTACCAAGCATGACATCCTTCTCCAGGGAATGATCCATTCTGATAACATGACCAAAGCAGGTGAGACGAAGTCTGGCCATCCTCACTTCCAAGGAGCATCTCGGCTGCACTTCCTCCAGGACAGATTTGTTAGTTCTTTTGGCAGTTCATGATACCTTCAGCATTCTTTGCCAGCACCACAACCCAAAAGCATCAACTCTTCTTCGGTCTTCCTTATTCATTGTTCAGCTCTCACATGCATACGAGGCAATTGGAAGTATCTTGCCTTGTGTCAGGCAAACCTTAGTCGGCAAGGAGATATCCTTGCTCCTCAGCACTTGAAAGAATTCCTTCGCACTGACCTGCCCAGTGCTACACATCATCTAATGTCCTGACTGCTGCTTCCATTGACCTCAATTGTAGAATCAAGCAAGGTGAATTCTTTGACAACCTCAATCTTCTCTCCATTTATTGTGAAGCTGCTCATTGGTCCAGTTGTGAGGATTTTTGTCTTCTTTATATTGAGATGTAATCCACACTACAGACTGTGTTCCTCAATCTTCATCAGTAAGTGTCTCAAGTCATCCTCACTTTCAGCAAGCAAAGGTGTATCATCAGTGTATTTCCGGTTGTTAATGATTCTTTCTTCAATCCTGATGCCACGTTTTTCTTCATATAGTACAGCTTCTCGGATTATTTGTTCAGCATACAGATTGACTAAGTATGGGGAAAGGATACAACTCTGACACACTGCCTTCCTGATTTTAAAACGTGCAGTGTCCCCTTGTTCCATTTGAATGACACCCTCCTGGTCAAGGTACAGGTTGCTCATGAGTACAGTCAAGAGTTCTGGAATTCTCATTCTTTTCAATGTTATCCATAATTTGTCATGATTCACACAATCAAATATCTTTGCATAGTCAAAAAAGCACAAGTAAACATCTTTCTGGTATTCTTTGCCTTGACCCAAGATCCATCTGACAGCAGCTATGATATCCCTTGTTCCATGTCCTCTTCTGAATCCAGTGTGCCCTTCTGGAAGTTCTCTGTCAATATACTGCTGCAACCATTTTTGAATTATTTTCAGTAGATCTTACTTAAGTGTGACATTAATGATATTGTTTGATAATTTCCACATTCTGTGGGATCACATTTCTTTGGAATGGGTACAAATATGGGTCTCTTCCAGTCAGTTGGCCAGGTAGCTGTCTTCCAAATCTCTTGGCATAACCAAGTGAGTGCCTCCAGTGCGACATCCATTTGTTGAAATATCTC
>NW_006921856.1:1747909-1748990 GCF_000298275.1 Orycteropus afer afer
GCCATTTCTCTTTAAACTGTTGGTCCCGACATAGTAGATCATATGGTTGTCTGATTCAAAATGGCCAAAACCAGTCCATGTCATCTCAGTAATGCCTAGGATATCAATCTTTATGTGTTCCATTTTATTTTTTACAACTTCCAATTTTCCTAGATTCATGCTTCATACACTCCATTTTCTGTTTATTAATGGATGTTTGCTGCTGTTTCTCAATTTGAATGGTGCCACATCAGCAAATGGAAGTCTCAAAAGCTTTACCTTATCCATGTGAGTAAGGCTGATTTTACTCTGATAATGCAGCTCTTTCCCAGTTCTACTTTGTGAGCTTTCTAAGCTAAGTGACTCATCTTCCTCCTCTGTATTGGACAATGTGTCTGGACTATTCATAAAATTGCAGAGTAATGTATCAGACAGTGTTTCTTGGCTATTCATAAGGTTTTCCCTGGCCAATTCTTTGAGATGTGGATGGCCTTCTTCTTCCTACTCTGTCTCAGTCTGCAAGCCTGGCTGATCTGTGTACTATGTGCATCCCACTGGGTTTGAAACACCAGTAGCACAGCCTCAAGACTCACAGCAACACGTTACCACAGTAGGACAAACTGACAGACAAATTTGTCTCCCTTACTTGTTGGAAACCCCTCCAAACACCCTTATCTGGATCTCTGTGGCGAACTCCTTGATCTGTTCCAGTCCCCTTTGCCTTTTCTGTCCTCTCCCTGTTTCCCACCTCGCTGCTTGTGGGTGGTGACCTGGATTCCCTCTCCTTACCTGGCTCCCTGCGGTTGAATCCTCCATCTGATCCTATCCTCTTTACATTTTCTGTCCTCTCCCTACCTTTCCATCTTGCTCTTTGTGGGACATTGCTTGGGTTCCCTCTCTTCACCTGGGTCCCTGTGGCTGACTCCTCCATCTTTTCCAGTCCCCTTTGCCTTTTCTGTCCTCTCCCTGCTTCCTGCCTCATTGTCTGTTCTTGTTGTTGTTGTTAAGTGCCGTCGAGTTGTTTCCGACTCATAGCGACCCCATGCACAGCAGAACGAAACACTGCCCGGTCCCGCACCAGCCCCACAATCCCTGCTATACT
>NW_006921856.1:1753350-1774850 GCF_000298275.1 Orycteropus afer afer
GTCACTTTAAATTTCCAAAATGGCTGCCATGTATAAACAGTCAAAATGGCTGCACCCTCCAGACAAACAAGAAAGTCAGTGAAAATAAACAAGAAAACCTGCAATATCTGGGGATAGGGAAATAAGAGAAAAAAGGCAGAGAAGGAGAATAATGAAGAAAAAAATGGGAAAAATGCAAAAAGATAAACAAGGTATGGGGTTAACCATGAGAAAAAAGAAGAAAAAAATTTGCAATCAGAAACAGGGAAAAGGAAAAGCTGAAAACTATGACTCTGGAGGGGAATAATAGTAAAAAGGACAAAAGTATTAATAATAGTAGTAGTTTTAAAACAGACAAAAGCAAGCAAACTAAAAACCAGAAAATAGAAAGAGAAAAAAAAAAAATCAGGGGAGAGCAGGGCAGAGCATCCAGGCTCCGTCCAAGCACACAGAGTGGGATTGAGTTCCTGTGGGCCCAGAAGGTGGGTAGGAGTGGGGGATAGCCAATCCTCTGTTCACCAAGCAGGAGTGGGGTATAAGAGTAATAAGGGGAGTGACGCACCTTTTCAGTCATCCAGGTCTGGAGTATCCTTGGGGTTACCTGGATATCTTCTGGAGGCTAGAAACTGAATTCCAGGCACTGGCTCTCCAGGAGGTTTCTCTCTCCATGTGGGCTCTGGGAGAGGACTAACAGCAACTCAAATGAAAATCAATATATCAGGTTGTGGTAGTTTAATTTGTGTGTCAACTTGGCTGGACCTGGTTGAGTGGCTGGGCAGCTGGTGGTAGTTAATCCCCAGAAGGAGACTGTCAATCAACTACTAATGTATGTATGTTCCATACATAATAATGTAAAAATTCATATAATAATGACAAAGAAAATATATATGTTTCATATTTAGTCTGTCATGGATTGAATTATGTCCTATCAAAATACATGCCAATTTAGCTGGACTGTGTTTATCAATGGCTTGGCAGGCAGTATAACACAACAAATGATAAATGCAATATCACCAGGCTGAGTGGTGGATTGTACGCTTATGGACAGTTATAGGCAGCACAACAGGATCCCCATCCACAGAAGAGTGTCTTTTTTTCCCAGGATGGCCATAAATATACTGGAAGCAGATAACACCCCTAGGAAAACTCCCTTTCAAGGGATTGGCTGCTCAAAACATATACATCTGATATCATCATGGGAATAACCTACATCACAACTGCTTAAAACACTCAGAATTGTGGTCCAGCCAAGTTGACACACAACTCCAACTATCACAGTCCACCCCTTGTCAACTTGGCAGTTGTACAGATCTCATTAACCATATATATAATTTCTAAATAAGGAGAATCATAAAGTTATATTTGCACCTAACATGGTACACTAACACATGTACAACTAAATGTATTAACCCTTTTTACATTTCATAGTTCTTAACAGAAGGAAACAAAAATATTTGATGCATATATACAATGAAGAAACATAACAATCACAGTCCTCATTTCTGCAACTGGTTATGTGGTCATCGCTGATATTCAGAACTACTTTCTTTCACTACCCATTCTGTATTTCCCTTGGGCTCAGGATTTATCACACCAGATAGTATAGTAATTCCTTTTTTTCTCTGTTTATCCAGACACATGAGGAAGTCAAAATGGCTGGGTGGCATTCTTAATTTTCAGTTGAATGCAATCAGCATTGTGTCTCCAAGTGGGAGTGTTCCTCCCTTTGGAACTAAGATCTCCAGACATGCAGAACATAGGGTAGCAAGGACAGAAAGCAAAATTTTTTTGAGTGGGACACTAGGGGTAATAGTGAGTGATACCATTCCTGTTTCTACCCCTGAGTTCCTGGACCCATGAATCCTGGCTGTTGGAGAAACAGCACTGTATATTGGACTCTGGTTTAGAGCATATACAGACTCCTGGAGAACATTGCCCCAATCTTTCAAGGTTTTGCCACCTAGCTGGTGCCATAATTGTGTTTTTAATAGGCCATTCCATCATCCTATCAAGCCAGCTACTTCTGGACGATGGGGAAAATGGTAAGACCAGTGAATTCAATGAGCATAGGCCCATTGCCACACTTCATTTGCTGTGAATTGAGTCCCTGGACCTGAAGCAATGCCATGTGGGATACCATGATGGTGGATAAGGCATTCTGTAAGTTAATAGATGGTAGTTTTGGCAAAAGCATTGAATGCAGTGAAAGTGAATCCATATCCAGAATAAGAATCTATTCAAGTAAGAACAAAATGCTGTCCTTTCCATGATGGAAGTGGTCCAATATAATCAACCAACTACCTGGTGGCTGGCTGATCACCCCTAGGAATGGTTCCATTTTATGGACTCAGTGTTGGTCACTGCTGCTGGCAGATTGGGCACTCAGCAGTGGCAGTAGCCAAATCAGCCTTGGTAAGTGGAAGTCCATGTTGCTGAGCCCATGTATAACTTCCATCCCTGCCACCACGGGCACTTTGTTCATGATCCCATTGAGCAATGTCAGGAGTAGCTGGGGAAAAAGGATGGCTGGTTTCCACCGAATGTGTCATCTTATCCTCCTGATAGTTAAAGTCTTCCTCTGCTGAGGTCACCTTTTGGTGGGCATTCACACGAGGCACAAGTATCTTTATTTCTCCTTCAGAGAGATCTATCCACATGCCTCTTCCTCATAAATCCTTGTCACCAGTTTTCCAATCATGCTCCTTCCAAGTCCCAGACTGTCAAGTGAAGCCATTGGCTACAGCTCATGAATCCAAATGCAGTCATACATCTGACCATTTCTTGTTCCATACAAAGTGAAAAGCCATATGCATGGCTCGAAGTTCTGCCCATTGGGAGGATTTCCCTTCACCATTGTCCTTCAGGGAAGTCTCAGA
This sequence comes from Orycteropus afer afer, assembly GCF_000298275.1. Taxonomy (NCBI): domain Eukaryota; kingdom Metazoa; phylum Chordata; class Mammalia; order Tubulidentata; family Orycteropodidae; genus Orycteropus; species Orycteropus afer. Next base: position 1,756,206 of record NW_006921856.1, read on the forward strand.
AAGGGGCTATAGTGCGGCTGGTGTCCATTTTTGAGTGGTGCCTTCACATTGCACAGAAGCATCTGTAGACCAGGCACAAGTTTTCTCTTCCTCAGTCAACCGATCATAAGGAACTCCCCATGAGGCCATAGATACGGACTGAGAGAGGAAAGATAATGTGACTGGTGTGGATACCATAGGTATTTGGGCCACTTCCTCATGCAACTTACTTGTGCCTTCAGGTCCTGCTCGACCTGATCTCTGATATACTACTTCCAGTTAATGATGGAGTGCTGCTGTGCATGTCCAACTTTATGACTCTGTGGGTCAGACAACACCCAGTTCATGATGGGCAGCTCAGGCCTCATGGTGACTTGGTGTCCAATGGTTAGGAATTCAGTCTCTACTAAAGCCCAGTAACAAGCCAAAAAGCTGTTTCTCAAAAGGGGAGTAGCTATCTGCAGAGGATGGAAGGACTTTGCTCCAAAATCCCAAGAGTCTGCATTGCAATTCGCCATTAGGGACCTGCCAATGACTCCAAACAGCATCTCTATCTGCTACAGGCACTTCTAGCACCATTGGATCAGCTGGATCATATGGCCCAAGTGGCAGAGCAGCTTACACAGAAGCCTGAACCTTTTACAGAATCTTCTGTTGTTCTGGGCCCCACTCAAAACTTGCAGTTTTCTGAGTCACTTGGTACATAGGCTGAAGCAAGACACCCAAATGAGGGATATTTTGCCTCCAAGATCCAAAGAGATCCACCAGGTGTTGTGCCTCCTTTTAGTTATGAAGTCAGATACAATAACTTATCCTTCACTTTAACAGGAGCATCTCGACATGCCTCACTGTACCCCTAGAAATTTCATTGAGGTGGAAGGTGCTTGAATTTTTGTTGGGTTAATTTTCCACCCCGTAGCACACAGATGTCTCATCAATAAGTCTATAGTTATCGGTACTACTTCCTAAGTCCAATCAGCATAATATCATCAATATAAGGGACCAATGTGATGTCTTGTGGAAGGGAAAGGTGATCAATATCCCTATGGACTAAATTATGACATAGTGCTGGGGAGTTGATATACCCCTGAGGAAGCACTTTGAAAGTGTATTGTTGGCCTTGCCAACTGATGGCAAACTGCTTCTGATGATCCTTTGGAATTGGTATTGAGAAAAAGGCATTGGCCAGATCAATAGCTGCATACCAAGTACCAGTTGTTGTTAGGTGCTGTCGAGTCATTTCCAACTCATAGTGACCCCATGTACAGCAGAGCAAAACACTGCTTGATCCTGTGCCAGCTCCATGATCCTTGCTATAGCTGAGCCCATTGTCGCATCCTTCTGGTAGGCATATCCATATGTCTACAAGAAAGACCCATTAATATGACTATTATCCAAGTACTATGAGATGTACTAATTTGCTCAAGCAATGAAACCACATCAGGAACAGCAGCTGCAATTGGAATTAACACCTGATTAAGTTTACAATAGTCCACTGTCATTCTCCAAGATCCACCTATCTTTTGCACAGACCAAATGGGCAAATTAAATGAGGATATGGTGGGAATCACCACCCCTGCATCCTTTAAATCCTTATGGTGGAAGTCATCTCTGCAACCCCTCCAGGGATGCAGTATTGATTTTGGTTTACTATTTTTGTAGGTAGAGGCAGTTCTAATGGCTTCCACTTGGCTTTTCCTACCATAATAGCCCTTACTCCACATCTCCGGGACCTAATGTGTTAATTCTGCCAGTTCCTCCGTATATTTATTCTAATTATGCAATCTGGAACTGGGGAAATTACTACAGGATGTGTCTGGGGACACATTGGACCCACTGTGAGACACACCTGAGCTAAGACTCCATCAATAACTTGACCATCATATGCTCCTGCTCTAACTGGTGGGCCACAATGACACTATGGGTCTCCTGGAATTAGTGAATTAGTGTCAGTTCAGAGCCACTGTCCAGTAATTCCTGAAAAGTCTGAGTATTTCCTTTTCCCCAATGAACACTCATTTTTATAAAAGGCCTCAGATCCCTTTGGGGAAGGCTGGGAGAAAGATTGACATTATAAGTTTTGGGCAAAGTAGTGGTGTCCTTCCTCAAAGGGACCCAGCCTCCCCTTCAATCAAAGGGTTGTGGGTCTATAAACTGACTCAAGTCTGGGAATTGACTGAGAGGCCATGACTCTGTATTCTGATGATACAATCTAGACTGCTGTTCCCGTGACCTAGAATTCTTCTGTCTATACAGATCAAGTAAATATTTAGTAGGTTTGCCATGTATTTGACTACTAAGAACACTATGCTCAAGTAGCCAAAGCCACAATTCCACACAAGTCAGAATATTCTGATTACTGTTCCAACTCTGTTGTCCATTATCGTAACAATGCCCACCTTGCCTTTGCCGATTAACTGCTGTCACTTGGCCCCTACTACCACAGGGTCCAATCAGCCCCATTGTAGTTAAGCGTTTTAGTTCAATTAGACTTATTCCCAGTGTCAAATCCAGCTTATATAAAATACCAATCACAGCAGACTTCAAGGATGCTGGGCTCCCTTCACAATTTGTTCCTTACTGTACTAGTGAAAGGTGTGTCTTCTGGACACTCCATTTCTGGCTCTAGGGGTCTAATCTGATAACTCCATTTTAACAGGCCAATTTCCCTAAGCCTCTGGATACCTTCTTCTACATTATACCAAGGCATGTCTTGTACTTCAACTTGACATAACATAGGCCTCCGCATAATCTATGCTTCAATAAGCTAACCAAATAAACTATTAGATCCTTTCCTAACTTCTCACACTGAAATATTGAATGAAGAATCCATACTTAGTGGGGCTAAATCAATAAACTCAGACTGATTCAATGTAACATTCCTTGCACTATTAACCCACACCCTCAGTAGCCATTCCCATATATATTCTACAGGTTTCTGTCTGTTCATGTTAGCAAAATCAAGTGGTTCTTTTTGGGTGTAGTGTACCTCCTTCTCAGTCACATTTTGTATTTCACCTTTTGGGGCTCACTTGGATTTAAGTTTAGTTATAGCAGCAACAATGGGTGGTTGGGGCAGTTCCTGAGAACATTCAGCAATATCTTCCATGGCATCTACCTCAGGCAATGACCCAGCAGGAACAGTTGGGATAATCCCATCAAACAGAGGTGGAAGGGATAATAGTTTTATAGTGATCTTGATGGCACATAACAACAACAACAACAACAACAACAGCTCTCCCTTCAGGTGGGAGGGACTCAACAGAATTACAGGCTCCGTATCCTCTTCTTCCTGTCTGCCCATATGTTCCCATTCTAGGTTTTAGGATCCCATTTTTTCCCCAGTCAATGCCCTCACTTTAACTTCAGACACCATTCTGGGTTGGCAATTCAATTGGTGTTTTAATTCAGCCACACTTACAATAAGATTCCAGGTTTGTTTTTTGACAACATCAGCTCTCTTACTAAAAGAAATAAGGTTTTCTTTCAGAGCACAAGGAACATTGAGGTCTTTTATGCAGTGCTTGAGCTGTGACTCAGCAGCCCTGAACTCATCTTGCTTTTGCTCTACTTTGCCTAGCTTAAATAGGGCCAACCAACAAGTTTCCTTATACTCCTCATACTGACAAAATTGCAGAAAAGTATCAAATATGTGATCACCCAGAGCCTCACTTCTCAGAAATACTTGATCTATTTGTAGTGCTATTTTGCACATTAATGTTTCCACCTCGCTCCATGGATTAGCAGGTCTCTCTTTACTAATGGAGGCAGAGTCACCAGTGTCTTAACGATTAATCAAATTGGAGAACCAAAACAGACTTGGTGAGAATCAATTTAGGAAGCTCATCCTTATGATTTTGTCTCTCTAGAACCACTCTCAGTACCAAATGTGTTAAACTGGGTTCTTTAGAGATGCAAAACTGGTAAAACTTATATATTTATATATATATAGAAATTTATTTAGGAAAATGGCTCACACACGTATAGAAGCTGGCAATTTGCAAGTTCTTGGATCAAAGTCAATCTGGAGGTTTTTCCTGACTCATGGAGCTTCAAGGGCTGACAAGCTCAGGTTGGCAGGCAGTATACCAGCTGTTGACTCCAACCAGTGATGAATCCAAGATCACCAGGCTGAATGGTGGATTGTTCTCTCATGGACAGTTGTAGATAGCACAACAGGATCCCCATCCACAGAAGAGTGTCTTTTTTCTTGGAATGTCCATAAATATATTGGAAGTAGACCACACCCCTAGGGAAAGTCCATTTCAATAGATTGGCTGCTCAAAACATATACATCTGATCTCATTATTGGAATAACTCACAACACAACTGTTTAAACCACTCAGAATTGTGGTTCCGCCAAGTTGACACACAACTCCAACCAGCACAGACAGCAAGCCCACAGATATTGAAAGGAGATCAGGACCTTCTCTCAGAGGAGATAGATAGAGAGAACCTTCCTCTAGAGAGCTGGTACCTTGAATTTACACTCTGGCCTCCAGAACTGTGAGAGAATAAATTTTTGTTTGTTAAATCCAAAAAGCCGGGGGGAGGCACCATGGAGAGAGAGAGACAGAGAGAGAGAGAGAGAGAGAGAGAATGTATCAAAGGAATAAAATAACATTCTACAGACTGGGAAAACATCTTTGGGAACAACAGGCAATAACAGTCAAATTTCTAAAATTTATAGAAAACATCAACAACAAAAAGATGAAAAAAACAGTTCAACAATGGGTAAAGGGCATGAACAGACACTTCACCAAAGAGCCAAGCACAAGAAAAGATGTCCACTATCATTAGCCATTAGAGAGATGCAAATCAAAATTGGAATGAGATACTATCTCACCCCTACTAAAATGGCACAGACAAAAAACCAAAACAAAAAAACAACAGAAAACCAGAAAACAACAATTACTGATGAGGATGTGGGGAAAGTGGAACACTTATCCACTGCTGGTGGGATTGAAAAATGGTAAACCACTATGAAAAACACTTCGAAATTTCCTCAAAACACTAGAAATAGACCTACCTATGATTCAGCAATTCCATTCCCAGGCATATACCCTAGAGATCTAATAGAAGAGACACGAACAAACACATGTTTATCCATGTTCATTGCAACACTATTCACAATAGCAAAAATATGGAAACAACCTAAGTGTCCATCAATGGATTAATGTTATAAAAAATATAACATGGTACAGACAATAGAATACTGTGCAGCTATAAAGAATAATGATGAGTTCTGAAAACATTTTTATAATGTGGATGAATTTGGAGGGTTTCTACTGAATGAAGCAATCACAAAATGACAAATAATGTACGATCTCTCTTTATAAAAAGACAATATAAACATAAAGAAACTGAAGTTCATTGATGGTTGCAAGAGATGGGAGGTGGGGAGGGGGAATCACTCTCTATATAGTAAACACTCATATGTGATGATTGGAAAGGGTACAGCAAATATGGGTGAAGAGCACATAGCTTGACCAAGTTAAATAATGTCACTAAGAAGGAATCAAGAAAAAATAGATGTTCTGGTAAGTACTATGTCAAACATAACAATGATTGTGAGGATGGTTCTGTTGTACATAGAGTTGCTATGATTTGGATGACTCAGTGGCACCTAACAACAAATGATATATATATAATTTTGCAATAGCAGCAACACCAACCAAAAAATATATGTGTTGTTTGTTACATATGTATGTATGTATATTATATATGTATAAATAAACATTTTGCTGTCGAGTTGATTCTGACTCCTAGTGACCTATAGGGCTTCCAAGGCTGTAACTGCTAACAGAAGTAGATTGCCTCATCTTCCTCCTGCAGTGCAGCTGGTGTGTTTGAACCACCAATCTTCTGCTTAGCAGCCAAATGCCTTAACCACTGCACCACCAGAGCTCCTTATGTATATGTGTATGTGTATGTATATATATATATGTGTGCATATATAAGTGTATCTATAAATATATCCATATATGTGTGTGTATTCATATATATTCACATACATAGTAAAGCTCATAGGGAGCAGTTATTGATACTTCTTATATATAACCAAGCACTTTGTGGGATTGCTTTCTGGGCTTGGAGACTTAGGACCACAATCTTATGGGACAACTCAGTCAATTGTCATAATGTAGTTCATAAAGTTTATACTCTACATTCCAGTTTGATGAGTAAGTCTGGAGTTTTTAAAAGCTTGTTAGAAGCAATTTAAGATAATTATTGGTCTCTACTCATCAGAAGGAAAAGAGAAAGAAGGAAACCAAAGACTTAGAGAAGAAGTTAGTCTTTAAGACTAATAATCTATATGAACCACAGCCTCATCTATCCTGACACACAAGATATAAATGGTGTCCAGCTACCAATACCAACCATTCTGATCCCCCATCAATAGATGGATCCTGGTAGAATGGGAGGAAAATGTAGAGGAGAACTCAAATTCTTAAAATGTACAGATTCATGAACTAGTCAAGACTGGAGGACTCCTCAAGACAATCATTCTAGGATAGTCTCTAAATCTTGAACTGGAATTATCCCCAAAGTTCACCTTTTAGATAAATAACAAATCAGCTCATAAAATAAACATTGTTGCCCATGAGTATTGTGCTTCTTTTAAAAACTCATCTAAATGAGGCCAAACAGTTAACAATTACTGCAATTCAAACAAGAGAAGGTAAGGGCACAGGGAAACTAAATTAGAAGCAATTCTTGTGTTAAGAATGGTCCGCTTATGAACAACTCCTTTGTTGTTAGGTGCCATCAAATCAGTTTTAACTCACAGTGACCCTATGCACAACAAAATGAAACACTACCTGATCCTGTTGCATCTCACAGTCTTGCTATGCTTGAGTCCAGTGTTGCAGTCACTGTATCAACTAATCTCATTGAAGGTCCTCCCATTTTTTGTTGACCCTCTATTTTACCAAGCATGATAGCTTCCTCCAAGGCCTGGTCCCTTCTGGTAACATGACCAAAATATAAGAGGCAAAATCTGGTCATTCTTTCTTCTAAGGAGCATTCTGGCTGCACTTCTTCCAAAATAGATTTGTTCCTTCTTCAGGCAATCCACAATTCATTCAGTATTCTTTGTCAGTATTACATTTCAAATTCATGAATTCTTCTTCATTTTTCCTTATTGTCTTTTAATGTTAGGTAAACTTGCCTTCACTTTGAAACTATTGAACCAACCCTCTACTTGCAACAAAATCTTCATCACAATCACTTTCACTTACTGCATATGTAGCTTTTAAATCATTACAAAAGCTTTGAGCCTTTTCTTGCACTAAAGTAAGCCTAAATAAGAACCATATGTACCTGGTTTGACTTACCTACAAATTCTTAAAGACACAGTAAGGAATGTACTTGAAAAGGAACAACCAGAACAGAAATAATGAGAATATAGAGGCAATATGAAAGTAACCAGTATCACAGAACAATTTGTGTAGAAATTAAGTGGGTACCTAATTTGCTATGTAAACTTTCACTGATAGCATAATAAAATATTATTTTAAAAAATATCATATACTTGCATCTTGTTTCCTTGGGACACTCACTATCAAAACCTAGCTTCTGTTTGTGAGGAAGCTCAAATAAGACTCCAGGAACAGACCACATATTTAAGTGCTTTCGTTGGCAACCTGACTGAAGTCCCAGCAACTCCACATTAATCTAGCTTCAAGCTGTCAAGGCATCTCTGGTCTTTGAGTCTTCCAAGCTAAGATGTCAGATCTTGTGGAGAGAGAAAAACAATTCATTATCATATGTTTTTGAAACTCATGATCCAAACAAACTTGAGCACAATGAAATGGCAGTTTTGTGAGTAAATTTTGGGTACTTTGGTATTCTCATCTGATAGGCTGAAGGAGTTGGGCTGAGCCATTCAACTAGACCATCTCATATGTTTTTGGCTAGCCTATGCGTAATGCTTTGGGTCATGTGACCACCTCTGTTCTAATCAATAAATAGCCTTCCAAATAGCCTTCCACAAATGAAAAATTGAGCAAAGTGTTGTGGGTTAAAAAAAAAATATATACAGTTAGAAATTTACAGGCTTATGCAGATATGTGTAAAAATAAAAAGATAATTTAAAAATATATTATGAAATAAATTATATTGTATATATAGACCAAGCACAGCACACATTGTGAGAACGTGTGCAGGACAGTAAATTGTTTCCTTCTGTTGTGCATAGTTATCTACAAGTACAACACTACCATCATTTTAACATAAATATATATATATATATATATATTTTTTTTTTTAAGAAACCTAAACATTGTATCATTTTTTCCTCTGTTTGTCATAGCTCCCAGTACAGTGTTGTAAACATAATATGTTCTTCCTTGTTGGTTGGTTTTTCAATCTTGTGAAAACCTGAGGATGGTTTGAATAACTAACACGAAGTTTGTGGGTGGATTTTTTCCATTGTTAATAAGTTTTGAATTTACATACAAGTACATAATTTGTGTATCAGTAGTTGGAAAATATGGCCTTGGTGATAGAAATGATGCTAGAGATCACATGATAAAATTTTGCAGGACCAATGCCTTATTAGGAGATCTGATGGTGTTATTCACTGTTTTAAACAGTAGGAACAGTGATGATATATGTAGACCTTGCTACATTGGTGGAAGGAGATGATGGAGATGCTCAATATCATCAGTAAGTACTAGGCCAGGGGCTGACTGTGGAACAATCAATTACTCATATGCAAATTTAAATTGAAACTGAAGAAAATTAAAATAAGTCAACAAGACCAAAATATGTCCTTGAGTATATTCCACCTGAATTTAGAGACCATATCAAGAATAGATTTGATGCATTGACCACCAGTGACCAAACACCTGATGAGTTACGGGATGGCATCAAGGACACCATACGTGAAGAAAGCAAAAGATCATTGAAAAAAAGCAGGAAAAGAAGAGAATACCAAAATGGATGCCAGAAGAGACTCTAAAACTTGCTCTTGAACAGAGAGTAACTAAAGTGAATGGAAGAAATGATGACATAAAAGAGCTGAATAGATTTCAAAGGGTGACTCAAGAAGATGAAGTAAAGTATTATGATGACATGTACAAAGACCTGGAGTTGGAAAATCAAAAAAGAACACACTTAGCATTTCTCAGGCTGAAAGAATTGAAGAAAAAGTTCAAGCTTGAATAGTGATACTGAAGAATTCTATGAAGGGGAATAATGAAGATGCAGGAAGCATCAAAAGAAGATGGAAGGAATACACAGAGTCACTGTACAAAAAAATTGGTTGACAGTCAACCATTTTAGGAGGCAGCATATGAGCAAGTATTGAAGGAAGAAGTTCAAGTCTCACTGATGGAATTGGTGGGAAACAAGGCTCCAGGAATTGATGTAATAGCCATTGAGATGATTCAACAAATAGATGCAGTGCTTAAGGCACTTACTCATTTATGCCAAGAAATTTGGAAGACAGCTTCCTGGCCAACTGACTGGAAGAGGTTCATATTTGTGCCCTTATGAAAGAAGGGTGATCAAACAGAATGTGGAAATTATTGAACAATATCATTAATATCACATGCAAGTAAAATTTTGCTAAAAATAATTGAAAAATATTTCCAGCAATACATGGACAGGGAACTGCCAGAAATTGAAGCCAGATTCAGAAGAGGGCATTGAACGAGGAATATCATTGTTAATGTCAGATGGATGATACCTGAAAGCAAAGAATACCTGAAAGATATTTTGGTATGTATTTTATTGACTATGCAAATGCATTTGACTGTATGAATCATAATAAGTTATTGTTAACATTGTGAAGAAAGTAAATTATGGAAAAGTTAATTTTGTTCATGAGGAACCTGTACATAGACCAAGAGACAGTTGTTCAAATAGAACAAGGGGATATTGCAGGGTTTTAAATCAGGAAGGGTGTGTGTCAAGATTGTATTCTTTCACCCTACTGGTTCAATCTATATCTTGAGAAAATAATCTGAGAAGCTAGACTATACGAAGAGGAACATGTCAGCAGGATAGGAGGAAAACTTATCAACAACTTATAATATGTAGATGACACCACTTTGCTTGCTAAAAGCAAAGCGGACTTGAAGCACTTAGAGTTGAAAATCAAATCAACTACAGCTTGTAGCATGTGTTACTTCTCAGCATAAAGAAAACAAAAATCATCACAACAAATAAGGAACATCATGATAAGTGGACAAAAGATTGAAGTTGTCAAGGATTTAATTTTACTTGGATCCACAATCAACATTATGGAAGCAACAGCCAAAACCTCAAACAATTTATTGGATTGGACAGATCTGCTGTACGAGACCTCTTTAAAGAATTTAAGAACAAAGATGTCACTTTAAATACTCAGGTATGTCAAACCCAAGCCATGGTATTCTTAATAGCCTCATATGCATTTGAGCTCGGAAGGAAGGTTGGGCAATCCTACTTCCGTAGTGATACTGCCTCGGAAACCCAAGGAGGGGTCTCTATGAGTCAGGGCCGACTTGACGGCAAACAACAACAACAACATGCATTTGAGAGCTGGACAATGAATATGGAAGACCACAGAAGAATTGATACATTTGAATTTTAGTGTTGACCAAGAATACTGAATGTACTATGGACTACAAGAAGAATGAATAAATGTGTCTTGGAGGAAGTATAGCTGGAATTCTCCTTAGAAGCAAGAATGGCCAGACTTTGTCTCTCATATTTTGATGTTGGTGTCAGAAGGGACCAGTCCTTGGAGAATATCATGCTGGGTAAAGTGGAGGGTCAGAGAAAAAGGAGAAGATCTTCAAGGAGATGGAGTGACACAGTGGGTGTCACAATGAGCTGAAGCATAGCAATGATTGTAAGGATGGTGTTCTTTAGTACATAGGGTTGCTGTGAGTTGAAACTGACTCAATGGCACCTAACAACAACAGCATAACTGGTGTTAATTTAAAATTTTAAAATATAGCACTAGACATATTGTATAATAAGAGAAAATAAGGGGAGAAAAATTAACTGCTGAGGCTGCTTATGTGTAATCAAACACCTCATAGGATTTGGTTCTTTGGTTTGTAAGTTTAAGGTCATGGTTGCATGGGGTATCCAAGTTAATTGGCTTAATAATTTTTTTTAGTGCTTCTGTTCTACCTCCTAGTTCATTGTGTAGTTTCTGGGTCTTTAGACTTTCAAGCAGCCATCCAAGGCAAAATTAATCTCTATTCAACTAGAGCAACAGAGGAAGAAGGAGAGTTCAGAATAGGAGGAAATGAAATGTGTGACTAATTGTCTCCATGAACAACTTCTTCCTTTGCCATGAGACCAGCAGAAATGGATGCTGCCTGGCTACTATTACTGAGCATTTTAATCAAAGATTCTGTAGAAGAATCCTGATTAAAAGTGGGAGAATGCAGAACAAAGTTCAAATCTCATGGACTCTAGACTTTTTGGAGCCACAGAGGCTGAATGAATCTTCAAAACAATTGCCCTGACATAATCTTTAAAGCTTAATCCAAAAATATTCCCTGAAGTCTTCTTAAAAACAAGCAATAATTTAGCTAACCTAGTGTTTTGGTTACTTCACACTGCTCTAACAGAAATATATCACAGGTGGAATGTTTTGAACAAACAGGACTTTATTCTATTACAGTTTGGGAGGCTAGGAGTCCTAGTTCAAAATACCAGCCTCTAGGGGCAGGGTGAAAGCCCCCCGACCTTGGGTTTCAGCTCTGCCTCTTGATTTCAGCCCACTGAAGCTGGAGGCTTTCTTCACTCAGGCAGCTACTGGCTGCTGAGACTGACAGACTCAAGGTCAACAAGTAAAAACTCATAGTCCAGGTATTACTAAAACACACAGCAGGCCATTGATTCAAGTCCATTAAGAGTCCCAATATTGGTAGACAACATGGCAGATTGCTGGACAACAACTCAGTTACCTGCAGGGTTCAAGTGCGCCAAAAGCTGGAGACTTTTCTCAAAGTTGCTTCTTGTATACTGGAAGCAGACCACAACCCTAAAGCAGCCAGTCAGGTGTTCCCATAGATTCCACCATGGGGAATAACTACATCCAGCTTCCCAGCCACTCAAAACCAGGCCCAGCCAAGTTGGCACACAATCTTAACTATCATACTTAGTAAAAAATATCTGCCTTGAGCATTATGGTCTTTTAAGAACTATGTGTATGGGATCAAATTGACAATAGCAACTTTAAAGATTAGCTAGAAGCCACAGTGGGCAGTTAGTTTATGTTAATAGGGAAAAAAACAACTCAGAACAAAGGAGGGTAAGAATGGTTTCATAATACAAATAATGTAACCAATGTCACAGAATTGTACATGTAGAAACTTGAATTTGTGTATAGTTGACTGTACATATTCTTAACAACAAAAACAACAACAAAATAAACAAAATTAAAAAAAAAATGAAAATGAGAAAGTAACCAAATAATTTAGGCAATTTTTGCAAAATAAAATTTTCCCTTTACCTTGGTACTTTTAACCATTTTGTAGTTTAAGATTTTATTTTTCCTTTAGAGAAATGCTATATTATGGAAAAAACATCCATTTTTTCTTGCTTCGTAATGTGCAACCATCCTTGGACCTCACAACCCACTGGCTTTGGGCATCTCAGTCCTTCCTCAGCCATTGCTGGTTTGCTTTCTGGAGCCACATCCAATATAAGCTTGTCTTCTCACTCCCGCTGGATCTCAGTGGCTCCAGTTCTGCTTGAACTTAGTCATAACAAGTGTTTGCGTCCAGACTTGGGAAGGCACTTGATTTTCCAACCACAACTTGAACAGATGCCATGGACACAAGGTGGTGAGAAGATTGAGTTAATATACACCTTCTACCTCTAAAGAGTTGGTTGTAAACTGAACTAGGATTCAGAGCAAAATGAATTGGCCATCTTTGTCTAAGTAAATATTGGACATCTATCCACAACAAGAAACCACTGCACAATTCAAACATATTGGCAGGTATTGATGAAGGAGTGACCTGGATGCCTGCAATGAGGTGGACTAGACTTAGCTGGGTGAGGAAACTTGTCCTGCATGATGCCTAGTGCACACCACTGCTCCTTGTTTTATTTTCATGAGTACCACGTTTGCAAAAACAAAACAGAATCAGAGGTGACAATGTCTCTTGTCCTGCCAGCTCAGACCTACAAAGCAAGAACTTACTCACTACATGGCTTAGCTAGTGTATCATCATGGCCAGCTTACACTAACTGACCTCCTTTCTTGCCTCTCAAAGTGACACATTAATTTTTATTACTAACTCTGTGTTTCAAAACTCTTCAGGGATTGGAAACCTGCAGACAACTCTCCGGCTCTAGAAAGTAGTTAAATAGAATCACATATAAAAGATTTAGAAAGTCCCTGAAATCACAACCTTGGTAAACATCTATAACAGGAGAAAATGTTTTTTTTTTTTTCTTTTTTCTCTCATCTGAGTTAACAGATTTGGGAAAATCAAAGACTTTTTGTTGGATAGAGCAAATGTCACTATCCTTTTAGGCAAGTTGTTTTTTTGAAGTTGGAATTTTTTTTTTTTTGGCTCCACCCTCACTCTTTAAACTGATTTGTGCAAGTAAATCTCTTGGACTATTGGCTTTTTGCATCTGAAGCTTATCAAGCATTTATTTATATAATTTTAGTAACATTGTTTTAGGCAAATTTACCCAGATAAATGCTTACTGAGTGTCTACCTTGTCCTATAAACAAAGGTGATCTCTAGGTACAGAAAGTTATGAAGGGGAAACAGACACATAGATAACAGTAAACAAAGTGCAGGATTAGAGTAGAACAAAATTTCTATGGAATTAAAAGGAAGAAGGGAATTTTGTGCCTAGGCTCAAATATACATAAACATAGCAGATAAACAGAATAAGAAGAACAAAGGAGTTGAAGAGGACTTCAAAGTTTTTCACTGGATGATTTTATTTCTGATTGTGTAATGATAGGATTAATCACAGCTAAAGAAATTCCAAATATCATCTGTAGGTAGGGGCAAAATTATAAGAATTTACAAACAAATGGTAAGAATTCTAAAACAAAGTAAATTAATATTAATCTCCTTATTTTATTTTCTTTTTGTATTCTTCATTCTTTACCTTTTATTTAGAAGTATTTTGGAGTTTTGATTTTTATCTGATAAATATTTAACATTGGTTATGAATTCTTATTTGCTTTGAAATAATTTCTTAAAATTATGCAGCTGAATACCTCTGTTGTATTATGCCCCACATCATATCTTTAAACATAAAGACAAACAGTAGGTTGCCACACTCAAGGCAAGGAAATATAAATTACTATGAGGAAGATTCTTAAATTTTCCTAAGAAGAAAGCCCTTTTACTTCTCTGACCATCCTAATGTTGGCTTTGGAGCTCTAGATGGTGGTAACTGGTGATGGGTTCTTGACGGGGCAGCTAGGAAAGAGAGTAGAGTGGACACTGGCAACAAAAACCAGAAAAAAGTAACTATTAATTTTTCAAAAGCTTTAGAACATAAGCACATAAGTCAAAATGTTTTAATGATGAAAGGAAATTGGATGCAGCACCTCTTTATTGTGAAACAAAACAAAACAAAAGTGTAGCTATTTAAGTGTGAAGTCATCTTGTTGTAGTTAAACTGTGGTTCTCTGCAATGTGAGGCAGTGTTGCTATAAGAGAAGGAGCTTGCACTCTGGAACTGAATGAACAACCTAGATTTACATCTGAGTATTGTCAGTTATTTCTTGTGTGACCTTGGTGAACTGAGCTTCTCTGAAGCTCAGTGTCTTCATCAGTAAACTACTACATTCACCCTCACATCTTGTTTGTGGACCAGGTGGACTAACACATGGAGTGGTAAATCACATGGCACTTAGTCTACCATCAGTCATTTAATACAAATTCAGTAGTCTCTGCTAGGGTCTGGGGATATGACTGTGAACACAATCTACAGTCTCAGATCTCACAGAGTCCTAGTTTTAATAGGGGAACAGATACTAAAAAGAGAAGCAATAAACCCATTCTTACAGCAGGATAAATCCTGCCCTAATACCAGAGGAATGGGGCCCTGTCCTAGGCTCTGTGCTTTAGAAACCCCACCTTTGGTTTCCTCCAACTAATTCCCTTACCTCAGGGGAGGATTCTGCACAGCCAAAAGTAATTCTTACTTGCTTAAAAATTTAGCCCATCTTTTAGACCATGTTTGGGGTACCAGGATCCAACAGCCTCTGTATAATGTCCTCAAGCTTGTTCCCAGGGCTACTGGGGGTCCTTTCTCCTGAGAGTGAACTGTTCACTGGGATGTGCACTGTGGACCTCGGGTGTGGCAGTTGTGGTGGTTGCAGTTGTATGAATAGAGATTGTGGCCTGAGATGTCTGTGTGCTTGAGGCAGAGGGCACAGGTCCCTTGTTGTTCAGGATTTAGGCAAAGTGAGAGAAGAGGTAAGCTGAGGTCAGGGATTGGCTCTTCCTGTTGCTATTTTCCAATGCAGAGAAAAGAGGAGCCCACCAATTCTTACTTAGAACCTGATCATCCATAGCATTATGGCCATGTACAAGTGTAGATAGGAGAAAATACTTACTGTTCAATAACCCCTTTCCTTGATTTGTATCTTCTTTGTAGTGTTTGGATATAGAGTCTTTGAGTTTCCATGTATACTCTTGCTCTGGCCTCACAAATGCTAGAGATGGACCTGGCAGCATATTCTTCTAATGAGTGTCTTTTGAACATGTATTTCTTTGTTTGCTGAACCAAGTCATGGCCTTTTAATCATCCATCCCTTTGCACCTCATACCTGGAATGTACTTTCCCTCTGTTCCCTTTATGGATCTTTGGCTCATCTGTCACTCAGGTCAGAAGTCTCTTCCATGTGAATACTTTCATACTTCTATGGCAGAGTTAATTCTCTGTGGCTCTTCTTGTATGAGAGCACGTATCCTGGCTTGTTAGTTGCTCCTCTGTCATATGACCATCACTACATGGGAAATTTGATAAATAAACTTAGTGGCACACTCCTTGTCTGGAAATCCCATGAATCAGCAGCAGTAAAACTAGAGGAAAAGCTGTCCAGAGTCAGAATGGTATTTCTAAACCCTGAGCCTCAGCCAGAAAGAAGGGGCAGAGGGTGCTCCAGTTAGTTTTCCAGAAGATTTCCTGGAATATTCCACAGGATACTGACAACTCTGTCTCATGGTTGAAGCTTACTCATATGACCACACCCAGATGCAGGCAAGGCAGAGAATGTAATTTTTGTTCTGTCTATGTGCCCGACTAAGAGCTAGAGATTCAATGGAAAAAGAATACCTTTGAGGAGAGATTAAAAATGTTTAAGGAATTAGAAATTTATTATTCAGTTACCAAATAATGAAATACAATAAAACAAAGTAACTTTAAGATATAATCATATAACATAGTGAGTGATATTAATTAACCTGAATAGTATATTAATTAATATAGAAATAAAATTAATAACTAATTAAAAAAAGGAGCTCTTGTAGTGTAGTGCCTAAGGCACTTTACTGCTAACTAGAAGGCTGGTAGTTCAAACCCACCAACCACTCATAGGAAGGAAGGTTGGGCAATCTACTTCCATAGTGATACTGCCTCGGAAACCCAAGGAGGGGTTGCTAAGAGTTGGGTCTGACTCGATATAACAACAACAACAATTTTAAAAAAATCACAAGACAGTCTATCACTTGCCACTAGTCCTATTACTCCACAGTCACTCTTCCAGGCCAGCATAGTGTCTGTTTCCCTAATGCTTCCCAACACTTTCAGGCCCCTGTGCTTTACTCACATTTATCACTTTTTAGAAGGCCTTTCCCCACTTCTTTCACCTATTAGAACTCTACCTGGCACAACTCACGGACACACATAATACCTGCATGGGCCTCTGCTACCTCTCTCCATCCCACTTTGAGCACCTATTTATCTTTTCCTCTTCACGGACATTAACTTTGTCCCCTGCATTGTAGTGGTTTATGGTCCCAATTGTTACCTCCTCAGACTTCAAAACCTTTGAAAGCCGGTACCATCATGTTGTGTGTACATCTGGGTAGACTACTTGGTGGTACCAAGAATGAGGAATAGGAACTTATGGTACTAGAGATGCTCAAAAACAACATTTGGATATTTAGGACACTTCTAGTTTTGGGGTCAGTCCCTTCCTACTGGCGCTTGTGGGTCTGGGACCCAGATATCCTCAGGACTTCTAGCTGCCATGGTCATATATGGGTCCCTATCTGCTGTCCATTTGATGTGGGTAATATCTGCACAGCTGAGGTCAAACATCACCCTTCCAGAAAAGAACAGATGTATTCTTATAGAGGGATGGCCAGAATACCCTTTTTTAACTCAACACATTGAATGATGCAAAAGTCTTTGTGTTTTCCATCCTTTTATTTTCTCTCCCTTCATTTTTAGTGTGTTTCTATAAGAGATTTTTGTTCTGAGTTTAGTGAGATGAAGTCCTGAAGCTGAAGGAGAAATTTAAGTCTGTGAACATGTGTTCTCAGAAGAGGGCTGGCATCACATTTCTACATGACCCATGTCACAAAGAGTAAAAGAAGAAAGACTAGGTAATGTAGCAGAAACTGAGATCTGAAAAAGTATGGATCAACTCAAGTCAAACCAATAAACATAAATGTATATATTTTAGGGTGATGATGATGATGATGGTGTTCTGCCAATATCCCTTTGGCCCATCCTAAAGGATACATATAGAAGGACTTCCCTCTTTGCTTTCCCTAGAGGTGTTCCCCAGCAGCAATACTGGCCCTCAAATTGGGCAAGCTAGAAGGGCTTAGCAAGGGCTCTCAAGAGCACTCCTCAAGAAATGATGGGTTGTTACTGATGGGTTTAACCGAGTTGCTTGCCACTCAGAGGAAGTCCTGAGACCTGCTCTCAACAGTCTTAGAGAAGGGCCCCAGTGTAGCTAAATCCCAATTGTCTATCATGGGAAACTGCTCATTATCCTTCCTATTTTGACTTCCTGCTCTTCCTCCTGCTTCACTTCTCAAATCCTCACCGTACTTCCTGGAATCATTTCCTGATTATTACCTCCATCCAAGACTTTGACCCAGTGTCGACTTTAGAGGGAGTCTCTGGTTGGTGTAAATTATTAATGCACAGGAAGCTTGCTGAAAATTAGGTAGTTCATATCCACCCAGAGGCTCCTCAGAAAAAAGGCCTGGTGATCTACTTCTGAGGAGTCAGAATTGAAAATCCTATGGAGTACAGTTATAGTCTGATATACATGAGGTAATCATGATTCATAATAGATCAGATGACCACTTTTTTTTTTTGCTTTGGAGAGGAAATAAATACTAAACACTTACTGTGTAAATGAAAGCTTCTCCGTTTTTGAAAATGATACAATATAAACCAACTAAAAGCTATATGCCAGCCTTAAACCCACCCAGTCTATTTTATACTAATGGGATTAGGTTCTTGTTGTTGTTGTTAAGTGCTGTCGAGTCGTTTCCAACTCATAGCGACCCCATGCACAGCAGAATGAAACACTGCCTGATCCCGCGTCAGCCCCACAATCCCTGCCATACTTGAGCCCATCGTCGCAGCCACCATGTCAATCTATCTCATTGAAGGCCTCCCCCTTTTTCGTCGACCCTCCACCCTACCAAGCATGACATCCTTCTCCAGGGAATGGTCCCTTCTGACAACATGACCAAAATAGGT
>NW_006921856.1:1780225-1784624 GCF_000298275.1 Orycteropus afer afer
GGCCTGAGTTTCCTCTCCTCACCTAATCCCTTCGGCTGATTGCTCTTCTCTCTGGCTTCCTTGCTTTTAATCCCCTTTCTCCTGCTCTTCCTGCCTGCTACTTTGGGCATCCCTGAGTTGTCTCTCCTCACCCTGGAGCTGCTGGTGTTTAGGTTAGTTTGCTGCAAATTGCTTAATGTTGTTGTTAAGTACCTCCAAATTCATTCTAACTTATAGTGACCTATGTGCAACAGAATTAAATGCTGCTCAGTCCATCACTATCTTCACAATCATTGCTATGCTTGAGCCCCTTGTAGACTGTGTGTCAATCCATTTTCTTTAGGGCCTTCCTCTTTTTCCCTAACCTTCTACTTCGCTAATCATGACATCCTTCTCTGGGATCAGTCCCTCCCAATAACATGTCCAAAATACATGAGAGGAAGACTCAACATCCTAGCTTCTAAGGAGCATTCTGGCTCTGCTTCCAAGAAAGTTTCTTGATTCTTATGGCAGTCCATAGTATTTTCAAACTTCTTTACCATTATAATAATGTAAAGGTATCACTTCTCCTTCTGCTCTTCCTTATTCATTCTGCAGCTTTCACAGGCATACTAGGTAATTGAACATACCATGGTTTGGACCAGGCTCACCTTAGTCTTCAAAGTAACATCTTTTCTTCTGACCATATTAAAGAAGTTTTCTGCAGCCGATTTGCCAAATGCAATATATTGATTTCTTAATTGCTTCTTCCATGAGCATTGATTGTGGATCCAGATAAAATGCAATCCAGTTATCATCACATTCCTTATTGGTCCAGATATGAGGGTTTTTTTTTTTTTTTTTTTCCAAATGTTGAGGTGAGATCCATAATGAAGGCTGTATGTAGCCTTTGATCTCCATCAGTAACTGCTTCAAGTTTTCTTCTCTTTCTGCAAGCAAGGTTGTGTCATCAGTATATTGCAGGTTGTTAATAAATCTTCCTCCAATTCTGAAATCCAGTTCTTCTTCATATAGTCCAGCTTCTCAGATTATTAGAAGCATACAGATTGAATAGTTATGGTGAAAATATTCAATACTAACACACCTATTCCAATTTTAAACCACACAATATTTCCTTGTTCTGTTCAAAAGATTGCCTATTGGTCTATGTATAGATTCTTCATCACAATTAAGTGTTTTAGAATTCCTATTCTTCATAATATTATCCATAATTTATTATGATCCACACAGTCGAATGCCTTTGTATAGTCAATAAAAAACAGGTAAACATCTCTCTGGTCCTCTCTTTTTTCAGCCAAGATACATCCGACATCAGCAATGATATCCTTCATTCTACTTTCCTTTCCAAAACCAGCTTGAATTTCTGGCAGTTCTCTGTTGATGCATTGCTACTATAATTTTTCAATTATTTATTCATTTGTGGTATTAATGATATTGTTCAATAATTTCCACATTCTGTGGGATCACCTGTCTTTGGAATGGGTATAAATATCAATCTCT
Source organism: Orycteropus afer afer (assembly GCF_000298275.1). Lineage (NCBI taxonomy): Eukaryota > Metazoa > Chordata > Mammalia > Tubulidentata > Orycteropodidae > Orycteropus > Orycteropus afer. The sequence continues at coordinate 1,781,705 of NW_006921856.1, forward strand.
TCCAGTCAGTTGGCCAGTAGCTGTCTTCCAATTTTCCTGGCAGGGATGGATGAGTGCTTCCAGCATTTCATCTATTTGTTGAAATATCTCAATGGGTATTCCGTCACTTACTGGAGCCTTGTTTTTCACCAAATCTTCAGTGTTTCTTGGCCTTCATCTATCAATACCATCAGTTTTTGATGATATAATATAATAATTTATGCATTTCATTGAATCACTTTTCTTTGGTATTGGCATGAATATATGGATGGCTTCCAGTTAGTTGACCATGTAACTCTCTTCCAAATATTTTGGCATGGAAGAATGATCATTTCTAGTATTGCTTCTGTTTGATGAATCATCCCAACAGCTATTCCATCAATTTCTGTAGCCTTACTTTCTGCAAAGGTCTTCAGTGCAGCTTGGATGCCTTCCTTCAAAACCATTGGTTCTGATCATAAGCTACTTCTTGAAATGGTTGAATGTTGGCTCCTTTTGGTACAGTGACTTAGTATATTCCTGCCATCTTCTTTTGATACTTCCTGAACTGTACAGTATTTTGCCCACTGAATCCTTCAATACTGCAATTCAAGGTTTGATTTTCTTTTCTTTTTTCTTTAGATCCTTAAGTTTGAGAAATGCTGAGCATGTTCTTCACTTTTGGTTTTCTAAGATAAGGTTTTTTGCACATTCATTATAATACTTTACTTTGTGTTCTCAAGCTGTCCATTAAAATCTTCTGTTCAGCTCTTACACCTCATCATTTCTTCCATTTGTTAGCTACTGTATGTTCAAGAGAACGTTTCAGAGTCTCTTCTGCTACCCATTTTGGTCTTTTCTTTTTTTCCTGTCTTTTTAAATCTTTTGCTTTCTTCATGTATTATGTCCTGAATATCATCTCCAAGTTTGTCGGGTCTTCAGTCATTGATGTTCAGTGCATCACATCTATTCTTGACATGGTCTCTAAACCCATGTGGGAGATAGTCAAGTTTGTATGTTGGTTCTTGTGGACTTGGTTTAATTTTCTTCAGCTTCAACTTGAAGTTCCATATGAGCATAGTATTTTCAAACTTCTTTACCATGCATGGTATTGATGATATGTTCCTCAGTCAGTCCCTGACCTTCTTCTGACTGATGATATTGAGCTCCTCTCTTATCTCTTTCCACAGAAGCAATGGATTTGATTCCAGTGTATTCCATTTGGTGAAGTCCACATGTACTGTCACTATTTATGTTGTTGTTAGGTGTCCTCAAGTCATCCCTGACTCATAGTGTCCCTATGTACAAAAGAATGAAACACTGCCCAGTCTTGTGTCAGCCCAGTGATCCATCCTATATGTGAGCCCATTGTGGCAGCCACTATGTCAATCCATCTTGTTGAGGGCCTTCACCTTTTTCATTGACCCTCCACTTTACCAAACATTATATCTTTCTCCAGGGAATGGTCCCTTCATTTTTTTTTTTTTTTTTAATTTTAAAAGCTTGTTCTATATTCAGTGTAACACATACATTTAGTTTCATTCCCATTCACCATGTCCAACTCTAACCCAGTCTCCTCCCCTCCCTACCCTGTGCCTCTCATATTTATGTACTCCTGTTTGTCCTGCATTTCCTCAATTGAATGTTTGTCCTCTGGTGTCCCATGGTCTATTGTTCTAGGTGACATATTACTATAGAGTATGTGGGTGCGTTATCCTGGGTTGAGTAGTCTGTGTGTACATCTTGTTAACTATTGGGCTGAGAGCCCACCCCTGGGGTTGAGTTTTATTCCAGGTGCAGAATGCATTCCAGGGCCATAGTATTGGAAGTCTCATCAGATTTCATCTGACCAGTAATTCTGGTCATTATTGAGTTTTTGGATTTTGTTCCACATTTTCCTTCCCATTTTATCTAGGATCTCCAGATTTGAACCTTTCCTGAGTGGTTGGGATTGGTAGCCAGTCACCATCTAGTTCTTCTGGTCTCGAGGGCCATCATGTCCTAGGTCTGATTGCTTCTCAATGCCCTTTTTTTCTTTTCTTCTTCTTCTTCTTTTTTTTTTTTTTTGCTTTCTTATTCACTTCTGATGCTAGGAGACTGGTAGCTGCATCTTAGATGGCCACTTGAAAGCTTTTAGGAGCCCAGTCACTACTCACCAATGTAGGATGTGGAGAAATGCTTTTATGTATTTTGTTGTGCCAATTGAGTCTGGTGTCCCCCAGTACTATGGTCCTGAGACAGTAGATCTATTCTATTTCTCTCCCATAGTGTCTGGTTGTCTGTGAGTGATTACTCTGTGTCTGTCTTCTATTGTTTCTGTAAGGACTGCAGGTATTTTGTATCACTGGTGTCTGTGGAAGATTAGCCTCAGCTGAATCTATCCTTGGTCTACAGTATACTTCTGTTCACTGACCGACCCTCATCTGATCACCTCAGGTGTTTATGTGTTTATCTGTATAGCCTAGCATTTGGTGTTAATGACAATGCGGTATTGTGGACACATTGTTTGATATCTGTCATCTGTCTCTTATGTGCACAATTTGGTGTCCTCCCATTTCCTAATGTTATCTTTGTGGTCATATATCCTTCACGTATATCCCTCCCCCTACTCTTGTCAGCATATAGGCCCTAACTAGCTCAAAATTAATCCTCCTCTTCCCTCTCCATCCTGGTAACCTGCTAGGTGATTTCCCTTTCCCAAGCAAACCCTTCTCTGTCTTTTTACAGTAATGGGCTCATACAGTACTTGTCCTTTTGTGATTGACTTATTTCACTCAGCATAATGTCCTCCAGGTTCATTCACATTGCAAGATGATTTGCGTATCCCTCATTGTTTTTTAGGAGCTCTGGTAGCATAGTGCCTAAGGCACTTGACGGCTAACCAGAAGTCTGGTGGTCCTCGGAAGGAAGGTTGGGAAATCTACTTCTGTAGGGATACCCAAGGAGCAATCACTATGAGTAG
>NW_006921856.1:1785439-1787552 GCF_000298275.1 Orycteropus afer afer
AATTGGGTTATTTGTCTTTTTGGTGTTGAGGTGTTGAAGTTTTTTGTAGATTCTGGAGAGATAAGTCCTTTATCAGATATGTTATAGACAAATATTTTCTCCAATCTGTAGGTTCTACTTTTACCCTTTTGATGAAATCTTTCACTGCACACAAGAATTTAATTTTTAAAAGGTCCCAGTCATCTAGCATCTCTTCTATCTCCTGCACATTCTGGGTTATGCTTGACAGTCTATTTATGCCATAAATTAGGGCTCCTATTTGCCCCTATTTTGTCTTTGATGAATTTTATAATTTTGGGTTTTACATTTGAGTCTTTGATCCAGCTTGAGTTTATTTTTTTGTGTGTGTGGGCTGAGATATGGGTCTTGTTTCATTTTTCTACAGGTGGATATCCAGTTTTGCCAGCAGCATTTGGTAAAGAGGCTGTATCTTTCCCAATTAATGGGTTTTGGATTTTTGTCAAAGATCAGTTGTGCATAGATGGATTGTTCTGTATCTAGACTTTTGATTCTGTTCCATTGGTCTATCTGTCTATCATTGTAACAATACCATGCTGTTTTGACTACTGTGGCTGTATAGTAGTTCTTAAGATCTGGGAGTGTGAGGCCTCCCACTTTGATTTTCTTCTTGAGAAGTGCTCTGCTTGTTCGAGGTCTCTTTCCTTTCCATATGAAATTAGTAATTAGTTTTTCCATGTCCTTAAAAATTTTGCTGAAATCTGGATTGGGATTGCATTAAATGTGTAGGTTGCTGTAGGTGGTATTGACATTTTCAAAATGTTTAAGCTACCTATCTATGAAAAAGATGTTGTTGTTAGGTGCCATCAAGTTGTTTCTGACTCATAGTGACTCCATGCACAGCAGAACGAAACACCGCCCGATCCCATGTCAGCTCCATGATTCTTGCTATACTTGAGCCCATTGTCACAGCCACCGTGTCAGTCCATCTCGTCGAAGGCCTTCCCTTCTTTCGTCAACCCTCCACCTTACCAAGCATGACATCCTTCTTCAGGGAATGGTCCCATCTGATAACATGACCAAAATAAGTGAGACAAAGTCTGGCCATTCTCGCTTCCAAGAAGCATTTTGGCTGTACTTCTTCCAGGACAGATCTGTTAGTTCTTTTAGCAGTCCATGGTACTTTCAGCATTCTTTGCCAGCACCACAACTCAAAAGCATCAATTCTTCTTCAGTCTTCCTTATTCATTGTCCTGCTCTCACGTGCATACAAGGCGATTGGGCATATCATGGCTTGTGTCAGGCACATCTTAGTTCTCAAGGAGACATTCTTGATCCTTAGCACTTGAAAGAGTTCCTTTGCAGCCACCCTGACCAGTGCTACACATCGTCTAATGTCTTGACTGCTGCTTCCATTAGTGTCAATTGAGAACCAAGCAAGGTGAATTCTTCGACAACCTCAATCTTTTCTCCATTTGTCGTGATGCTGCTTATTAATCCAGTTGTGAGGATTTTGTCTTGTTTATATTGAGATGTAATCCGTACTGCAAACTGTATTCTTCAGTCTTCATCAGTAAGTGCCTCAAGTCATCCTCACTTTCAGCAAGCAAAGTTGTATCATCAGCATATCTCAGGTTGTTAACAATTCTTCCTCCAATTCTGATGCCAAGTTTTTCTTCATATATTCCAGCTTCTTGGATTATTTGCTCAGCATTTATATTGAATAAGTATGGGGAAAGGATAGAACCCTGACACATGCCCTTCTTGATTTTAAACCATGTAGTGTCCCCTTGTTCTCTTCAAACAACAGCCTCCTTGTCAATGTACATGTTCCTCATGATTACAATCAAGTGTTCAAGAATTCCCATTCTTCTCAATGTTACCCATAACTTCTCATGATCCACATAATCAAATGCCTTTACATAGTCAATAAAACAAAGTAAAGATCTTTCTGGTATTCTTCGCCTGGAGACAAGATCCATCTGACAACAGCTATGATATCCCTTGTTCCATGTCCTCTTCTCAATCCAATTTGCACCTGTGGAAGTTCTCTGTCAATATACTGCTGCAACCGTTTTTGAATTATTTTCAGTAAGATCTTACTTACATATGATATTAATGATATTTTTCTATAATTTCCACATTCTGTGGGATC
>NW_006921856.1:1787923-1789770 GCF_000298275.1 Orycteropus afer afer
TCATTTCTTCCATTCGCTTTAGCTACTCTCTGCTCAGGGGCAAGTTTCAGAGTCTCTTCTGTCATCCATTTTGGTCTTCTCTTCTTTTGTTGTCTTTTTAGTGACCGCTTGCTTTCTTCATGGATGATGCTCTTGAAGTCATCCCACAATTCTTCTGGTTTTTAATCATTGGTGTTCAATGCATCAAATCTATTCTTTGGATGGTCTCTAAGTTCAGTAGGTATATATTCAAGATCATATTATGGCTCTTGTGGACTTGTTTTAATTTTCTTTAACTTCAAGTTGAACTTGCATATGGGCAGTTGTTGGTCTGATCCACAATCAGCTCCTGGCCTGGTTTTGGCTGAAAATATCGAGCTTTTCCACGGCCTCTTGCCACAGATGTAGTCAATCTGATTGCTGTGTGTTCTATCTGTTGAAGTCCACATGTACAGCTGCTGTTTGTGTTGTTTAAAAAAGGTGTTTGCAATGAATATGTCATTGGTCTTGAAAAATTCTACTATGCTAGGTTCCAGCATTATTTCTGTCACTAAGGCCAAACTACCGGTGATTCTTCTTTGTTTACAGCTTTTGCATTCCAGTCTACAGTGATAAATAACACATCCTGATTGTATGTTTGGTCAATTTCAGACTGTAGAAGTTGATAAAAATCTTCAATTTCCTTAACTTTGGCTTTGGTGGCTGGTGCATAAATTTAAATAATACTTGTATTAACATGTCTTCCTTATAGGTATATGAATATTATCTTATCACTGACAGCATTGTACTTCAGGACGCATCTTGAAACATCCTTTGTGATATTGATTGCCAGGCCATTCCTCTTTAAACTGTCATTTCTGGCATAGTAGATCATATGGTTGTCTGATTCAAAATGGCCAAAACCAGTCCATTTCAGCTCACTAATGCCTGGGATATCAACCTTTGTGCGTTCCATTTCATTTTTGACAACTTTCAATTTTCCTAGATTCATACTTTGTACATTGCATGTTCTGATTATTAATGGATGTTTGCTGCTGTTTCTTCTTAATTTGAGTGGTGCCACTTCAGCAAATGGAGGTCTTGAAAGCTTTACCTTATCCATATGAGTAAGACTGCTTTCATTCTGATAATGCTACTCTTGCCCAGTCCTATTTTGAGAGCTTTCTAACCTAAGTGACTCATCTTCCTCCTCTGTATTGGACAATGTTTCAGGACTATTCATAAAGTTGCACAATAATGTATCACACAGTGTTTCTCTCCTGTTCAGAAGGTTTTCCTTGGCCAATTCTTTGAGAAGTGGATGGCCTCTTCCTTCTTCCTAGTCTGTCTCAGTCTGCAAGCCAGGTTGTACCTGAGAACCATGTGCACCCCACTGGATTTGAAACAAAAGTGGCACAGCCTCAAGACTCACATCAACATGTCACCACAGTAGGACAAACCTATAGACAAGTTTGTCTCCCTTAGCTGTTGGAAACCCCTCCAACCACCCTTACCTGGATACTTGTGGCTGACTCTTTGCTCTGACCTGGTCCCCTTGGCCTTTTCTTTCCTTTCCCTGCTTTCCCACCTTGCCACTTGTGAGATGTGGCCTGGTTTTCCCTCCTCATCTGGAGCCCTGCGGCTGATTCCTCTCTCTGTCCTGGTCCCCTTGGCCTAATCTTCTTTTCCCCCCTTTCCCTCCTTGCCACTATGGGGCGTGGCCTGGGGTCCATCTCCTCACCTGGATCCCTTTGGCTGACTCTTCACTCTGTCCCAGTCTCCTTGGCCTTTTTTGTCTTTTCCCTGCTTTCCCACTTTGCAACCTGTCTAGCATGGCTTCGGTTCCTGCTCCTCACCTGGGTCCCTGCAGCTGACTCCTTGCTCTGTCC
>NW_006921856.1:1790551-1799265 GCF_000298275.1 Orycteropus afer afer
CCTTGTAAACCTGGTATGAATCCCACGTGGTCTGGGTGTATTAATTTTTTGATATGTTGTATTCTGTTGGCCAGGATTTTGTTCAAGATTTTTGCATCTATGTTCATGAGTGATATTGGTCTGTAGTTTTCCTTTCTAGTGATGTCTTTCCCTGGTTTTGGTATTAATGTTATGCTTGCTTCATAAAATGAGTTTGGGAGTATTCCATCTTTTTCTATATTTTGGAATAACTTGAGTAGTATAGGTGTCAACTCTTCTCTGAATATTTGATAGAATTCTCCAGTGAAGCCATCAGGGCCAGGGCTTTTCTTTGTGGGAAGTTTTTTTAATGACCTGTTCAATTTCTTCCCTTGTTAAGGGGTTGTTCAAGATTTCTATCTCTGAGTGGGACAGTTTAGGTAAGTCTTGTGATTCTAGAAACTTGTCCATCTCTTCTAGGCTCTCAAATCTATTGGTGCAGTTTTTCATAATATTCTGCCAGTATCTATTTTAAATTTCAGTTGGTTCTATTGTGATGACACAATTTTTGTTTACAATTCTCATGATTTAGATCTTCTCTTTCTTTTCTTTTGTTAAGTCTTCCAGTGGTTTATCGATTTTATTAATCTTTTTGAAGAACCAGCTGTTTGTTTTGTTGATTTTCTCTGTTTTTTTTTTTTTTTTTTTGGTTTGTTTTCTGTTTCATTTATTTCTCCTCTGATGTTTATCATTTCCTTGCTTCTAGATACTGTAGTATTCTTTTGTTGTTCTATTTTGCATTGGAGTTGTTGAGTTAGAGTGTTGATTTTGTTTCTTTCCTCTTTTTTGATGTATGCATTTATTGCTATAAACTGTCCTCTGAGTACTGCTTTCGTTGTGTCCCATAGGTTTTGGTGTGATGTATCTTCATTCTCATTTGATTCTGGGATTTTTTTTTTAATTTCAGTTTTTATCTGTTCTGTTACCTAGTAGTTTTTGAGCAGTGAGGTGTTCAGCTTCCAAATGTTTGATGCTTTTTCCTTGCTCTTCCTATTATTAATTTCTAATTTTATAGCATTGTGGTCCAAGAGGATGCTTTGCAGTATTTCAATACTTTTGAATTTATTGAGGCGTGCTTCATGTTCTAAGATATGGCTCATTCTGGAGAAGAATCCATGTGCACTGGAAAAAAATGTGAATTGTGATTCTGTTGGGTTAAATGCTCTGTTTATGTCCATGAGTTCGAGTTGGTTGATTGTATTTTTAAGTTCTTCTATATCCTTTTTGAGTTTTCTTTTTTTTTTTTTCAAGTTGACCTGTCCCTCTTTGAAAGTGGTGTGTTAAAGTTTCCTACTACTGCTGTAGAGTTGCCTATTACCCTTTTAATTCAGTTAATATTTGCTTCATATATTTTGGAGCACTTTCATTGGGTTCATAAATATATATTATTGTAACATCTTCTTTGTCAATTGATCCTTTCAGCATCATATAATGTCCCTCCTTATGTCTTATGATGTTTTTTACCTTAATGTCTATTTTATCAGAAATCAATGCTGCTACTCCTTCTCTTTTTTGGTTGCCATTGGTTTGGTGTATTTTTTTCCATCCCTTAACTCTTAATTTGTTTTTATCTTTGTGTCTATGGTGGATCTTTTGCAGGCAGCATATTGATGGGTCTTCTTTTCTTATCCAGTCTGCCACTCTCTTTCTCTCGATAGATGCATTTATTCCATTCACATTGAGTGTAATTAATGATAGGCATGAATTGATTGCTGTCATTCTTTTTTTTTTTTTGTCATTTTGTTGGTGTTTCTTTGGTCCATATTCTTTTCTGTGCTGAGTGTGGTTTGTTGGCTAATGCTTTCTCCCTTTTCTTCTTTATAGTTGGTTTTGTGCTTATTAAAACCATTTGTTTTCCTTCCTTCTAGATTTGCTTAGAAGAATTGATACTTTTCTTTGTGGTTACCTTGGACTATATTCTTGTCTGTACATTTTCAGAACAGTGTGTACTGCGAAGAGATTGTCCTGTTTTCCCCTCTATTTGAGGGTCTGTACCTAGAAGTTTTATTCCCTCTGATAGGTTAGTTATTGTTGTTGTGTGCTGAGTGAGTTCCTTGGTTTTTAAAGTATGATGTCTTATGGCCTTGTTTTGAGTATCTATTTCTGATTTGGTTTCAGTGTTGATGCCATGTGTCTTGGTTTTGTTGATCTTTGTTGTGGGTTCTCTATTGGAAGGACTTCCTTAAGCATTTCTTGTAGGGTTGGTCTTGTTTTCACAAAAATCCCATCATTTCTGTTTGTGAGAATGCCTTGATTTCACCATCATATTTGATGGATAATTTGGCTTGTTATAGAATTCTTGGTTGGAAGTTCTTTTCCTTCAGTGTTTTATATATTCCATCCCATTGCCTTCTTGCCTGCATAGTTTCTGCTGAGTAATTGGAGCTCAGACTGTTTGATTATTATAAGTAATATTTCTTTTTTCCTGGGCAGCTCTCAAAATTTTTTCTTTGTCTTTGGTTTTGGACAGTTTGATTATAATATGCCTCAGTGTTTTTCTCTTGGGATCTATCTTGTGTGGGGTTCTATGAGCTTCTTGGATAAATATATTTTCTTCCTTCATGATATGGAGGAAGTTTTCTGTTAGCAGGTCTTTCACAATTTTCTCAGTGGTCTTTTTCGCCTGTTCTTGTTCTGGAATTCCAATGAGTCTTATGTTATTTTTTATCATATCATTACATATAATTCTTAGATTCTCTTCATTTCTCTTAAATCTTTGTTCTGATTTTTCTTCATACAGGCTAGTGTCCAGTGATTTGTCTTCTCATTGATATATGCATTCTCAGCCACTTCTAACCTACTCTTTGTGCTTCTACTGTGTTGTGTAATTCTGTCATTTTAGTACTCATCTTCTGCATTTTGGTACCCATCTTCTGCACTTCTAGCTGCTGTTTTTGTATGAGTTCTGATTGTGCATTAATCTTATTATTTTGTCCTTGAATGATTTTCCTATGTTCTTCCTGGGAACTGTCTGTGTTCTCCTTGTTTCTGTTTGGGGTTTCCTTAGGCTCTTGTATAGCTCTATACACATATCTTCTAAATTCCTTCTCAGATAATTCTATTGTCTCCTTTTCCTCCATGTATAATGAGACCTTTGTTTGTGGTTTTACTTCTAATGCTTTGTCTGGTTTTTTGTTTGTTTGCTTGTTTGTTTGATTGATTTGAGGTTGCCTGTTGTTTTCTAGATATTCTGAGGTTGTATTTATCTGTTGGTTATGTGTTGATTTGTTTTGTATTGGTTTTATGGTTTAACATTTTGAAAAGGTGAAGCTGGTGTATTTTATTTTATTTAGTTATTAATCCAGGTATGCTGGGTTGCTTTGCAGTTTTCTTTGTGATGGTGGAATCACTGTATGGAATGTGGATATGGGTTTCTGTTTGTTGTAAAGAGGGTTTAAAGTTCGAACCAGGAGGTTTTATATTGGCTGAATGTGGTTTCTTCTATTGGATGAGTGAAGTTATTGGCAGAGAAGGTGGGAGTGGAAAAGGAAACCTTGCTGTTGCTAGAGGCAATTTCTAGGGTTTTGAGTGGGCTGCTACTGATGACATGGTACTTTTATTTACAGGCCCGCAGCTCAATTTCAGAAAAGACTCTAGTTTTTAGGGGGTCACCACTTTCAGCCAGGCTCAGACACACCTAAAAACCCCACTCCTGTGGTCCCTCAGCTCCAAAAAGCTGACCCAGGGCAACTTCCTGGCTTCGCGATCCACCACAGGTGTTTCTCAGGCCCCACCTGCTCGTGGTGCCAGCACAACCCACCCAGACCACAATAGGCTCTGGAGTTTCTCTGTGAGTCCACTCACCTGCAGCTCCAAAGATGCACTCAGTTTCAGTTGTGCTAGAGTTAGGAGAGTGCCTGCTAGTAATCTGTGGTCTCAATATTAGTGATAAAGTCAAGTGCAGACCTCTAAGTGCCACTAAGCTGACCCAAGCCTATTCAGTGACCTGCTGAGGGTGGAGAGAGCCCACCCTCCTGGAGCACCAATGGACTCTTTGCTTGGGTTTCAATGGTGTTGGGCAAAGTCATTTGCACCTAGCCAACCCTAGTTACCAATAAAATCAGGTGCTGAAGGTAGATCCTTGGGGTGATTGCTGGTATGCTGGTGTGGTTGCTGATATACTGGTATGGAGTGTCTTCTGCCTTGACCCAAGGAGGTCTCAGATGGCCATTCTTGCCTGCTGGTCGCTCCCCCAGGGAAGTGTCTAAGGCCTTTCTCTGCTGCCTGTCCACACTCCACAGTATAGATCTTCTTTTGTTTCTTCCCCTGTACCTTTCTTCTAATTTTACTCCTCTGAGTTTGGTGCACTTTGATTCAATGAGCTGTTCAGAGCACCAAAATCCCTAATTCAAACTGTTGTACCTAGTTTTTCAAGCACTAATATACTAGAAGGAAATAGTGTGGTGATTACTGATGAGACTCCATTTTGAATCTGGGAATGGTCCCTTCTGATGACATGACCAAAGTAGGTGAGACAAAGTCTGGTCATTCTCATTCTCACTTCCAAGGAGCATTGCAGCTGCACTTTTCCAGGATTGATTTGTTAGTTCTTTTAGCAGTTCACAGTACTTTCAGTATTCTTTGCCAACATCACAACTTAATAGCATCGACTCTTCTTCAGCCTTCCTTACTCATTGTCTAGCTCTCACATGCATATGAGGTAATGGAAAATAACATGGCTTGGATTAGCCACACCTTAGTCTTCAAGGAGATATCTGCTCTTCATCACAGGAAAGAGGTCTTTTGCAGCTGATTTGCCCAGTGAAATATGTCATATGATGTCTTGACTGCTGCTTCCTTTGGTGCTGATTGTAGAACCAAGTAATATGAAATTTTGGCAACTTCAAGGTTTTCTCCATTTATCATGATGCTGCTTATTGGTCCATTTGTGAGGATTTTTCTTTTCTTTATATTGAGGCGTAATCCATACTGTAGACTGTCATCTTCAATCTTCCTCTCTAAGGACTTCAAGTCATCCTCCCTTTCAGCAAGCAAAGTTGTGTTGTCTGCAGATTACAGGTTGTTATTGAGTCTTCCTCCAATCCTGAGGCCATGTTCTTCATATAGTCCAGCTTCTTTGTTTATGTGCTCAGCATACAGATTAAACAAGTATGGGGGAAGGACACAATCCTGACACACTCCCTTCCTGATTTTAAACCATAAAGTGTCCCATTGTTCTGTTCAAAGAACAGCCTTCGGATCTATGTACAGGTTTCTCATGAGTACAGTTATGTGTTCTGGAATTCCCACTCTTCTCACCATTATCCATAATTTGTTATGATCCTCACAATCAAATGCTTTTGCATAGTCAATAAAACACAAGTAAACATCTTTCTGATATTCTTTGCTTTCAGCCAAATCCATCTGACATCAGTAATGATATCCCTTGTTCTATGCCATCTTCTGAATCCAGCTTGCATTTCTGGAAGTTTTCTGTCAATTTACTGCTGCAATTGTTTTTGAATTATCTTCAATAAGATTATATTTACATGTGGTATTAATGATATTGTTCCAGAATTTCCACATTCTCTGGGAGCACCTTTCTTTGGAATGGGTAAAAATAAGGATATCTTCCAGTCAGTTGGCCAGGTAGCTGTCTTCCAAATCTCTTGACATAACCAAGTGACTGCCTCTAGCATGACACCCATTAGTTGAAACATCTTAGTGGAAATTCTATCAATTCCTGAAGCCTTGTTCTTCGACAATTCCTTCAATGCAACTTCAACTTCTTCCTTCAATACCATTGGTTCTTGACCATATGGTATCTCCTGAAATGGATGAACATCAATCAATTCTTTTTGGTATAGGGTCTCACTCTGTGCATTTTTTCTGTGGTAGTTCAGTTTGTGTGTCAACTTGGCTGGGCCTGGTTTAATGGCTGGGCACCTGGATGTAGTATTCCCCATGATGAGACTGGTAATCAACTCCATGGTGTAATCTACTGTAAGCAGCTGTGTAGCTGAGTAGTGGTCTTCTTCCTGTATATAAACAGAAGCTTTGGGGAAAGGTCTCTAGCTTATGGCACTTGTGGACCTTGCATGTAGCCGTGTTATTTGTTCAGCAGCCTGCCATGCTCTGCTGACCTTGGGACTTATAATGGACTTGAATTAATGGCCTGTTGTGTGGTTTAGTAACATCGGGGCTGTGCCATTTTATTTGTTGACCTTGGGCTTGTTAGCCTCATCAGCCAGGAGTTGCCTGAATGAAGACACACCTCTAGCTCCAGTGGGCTGGGAGCAGAAGGTAGAGCTGGGTTCCATGTTTGGGGGGGCTTTCACATAGCCTCTAGAGCATGACACTTTGAACTTGGACTTAAAGTCTCCAGACTGTGAAAGAATAAAGTCCTGTTTGTTAAGGCCATTCAATTTGTGAAATATTCTTGTCAGAGTGGCACTAGGTAAACAGAACACCTTCCATCTTCTTTTGATGTTTCCTGCATCATTCAATATTTTGCCCATAGAATCTTTCAATATTGCTCCTCAAGACTTAAATTTTTCTTCAGTTCTTTCAGTTTGAGAAATGCTAAGCATATTCTTCACTTTGGTTTTCTAACTCCATGTCTTGGCATAATTCATTATAGTAACAGGCTTTGTCTTCTCGAACTGCTCTTTGAAATCTTCGGTTCAGCCCTTGTATCTTGACATTTCTTCCATTTGTTTTAGCTACTCTCTGTGCAAAGGCAAGTTTCAGAGTCTCTACTGACATCCATTTTGATCTTTTCTTCCTTTGTTTTCTTTTTAATGATCTTTTGCTTTCTTCACAGATGATGTTCTTTATGTTATTCCACAATTCCTCTGGTTTTTGGTTATTGGTGTTCAATGCATCAAATCTATTCTTTAGATGATGTCTAAATTCAGGAAGGATTTAATCAAGATCATAATTTGGCTCTCGTAGACTTCTTTTAATTATCTTTAACTTCAACTTGAACTTGTATATGAGCAATTGATGGTCTGTTCCACAGTCAGCTCCTGGCCTTGTTCTGGCCAAAGATATTGATCTTTTCCATCACCTCTTTCCACAGATATTGTCAATCTGATTCCTGTGTACTCCATCTGCTGAAGTCCATGTGTATAGAGTAATTTGTGTTGTTGATAAAAGGTATTTGTAATGAATAATTCATTGGTCCTGCAAAACTCCGTCATACATTCTCCAGCTTTATTTCTATAACCAAGGCCATATTTTCCAACTACCAGTGATTCTTCTGTTTCCAACTTTTGCATTCCAATTACCAATGATATTCAATGCATCTTGATTGCATGTTTGATCAATTTCAGACTGAAGAAATTGGTAAAAATCTTCAATTTTCTCATCTTTGGCTTTGGTGGTTGGTGCACAAATTTGAATAAAAGTAGTATATACTGGTCTTCCTTGTAAGTGTATGGATATACTATTTATGGCATTTATAAAAGATATTTCCAATGAATAAGTTGGAATTTTCCAACTACTGATACTTCCTCTTTGTTTCCAACTTTTGCATTCTAATCACCAGTAATTACAAGTTATCAACCAGAAATTCCAATCATAGGTGATTATCACATTAACTATATATTTGATCAGTTTCAAACTACAGAAGTTCATAAAAATATTTATTTATCTATTAATTTTTCATGTTCAGCATTAGAGATTTTTGTGCAAAATTGAAAAAAAAATAGTCATATTAACTAGTATATTGTTTTGGTTATTTAGTGCCACTCAGACAGGAATCTACCACAAATAGGATAGTTGGAAGGAACAGGAGTTTATTCTCTTACAGTTTGGAGGCTTTAAGTCTGAGTTCAAAGTTCCAGGCTCTAGGGGCTAAGTCAAAGCCCCTCAACCTTAGAGTTCAGCTCTGCCTCCTGCTTCTGGCCCACTGAAGCTGGAGGCTTTTCTTCACTCAGCTGCTGGCTGCCGAGGTTGACAAGCCCAAGGTTGACAAGCCCAAGGTTGACAAGTAAAAAGGCACAGTACCGATGTTACCAAATTACATAGCAAGTCATTAATTCAAATCCTTTGAATGTCTCAGGATCAGCAGAGCATGACAGGCTGCTGAACAACAGCATGACCACATGCAGGATTCAAGCATGACATAAGCTAGAAACCATTCCCCAAGGTTTTTATATACGGGAAGCAGACCACATACCCATATCAGCTACTCAGCTGCTCCAATATATTTCACCATGGAGTTTATTATCAATCTCACTATGGGGAATAACTATATTCAGCTTCCCAGGCTTTCAACCAGGTCAAGCGAAGTTGACACACAAACTTAACCACCACATGTATGGATAGTATTCTATTACTGACTGCATTGTATTTCAGGATAGATCTCAAAATGTTTTTGGTGATGAATGTGTTGCTGTTCCTCTTCAATTTGTCATTCTTGGCACAGTAAACCATGTTATTGTCTTATTAAAAATGGCCAATACCAAACCATTGCAGCTCACTAATGCCTAGGATATTGATCTTCAAATATTTCATTTCATTTTTGACAAATTTCAAAAATCCTTGACTTATACTTTGTATATTTCATGTTCCAACCAGCAAATGAAAATCCAAGAAGTTTCACTCTATCCTTGACATTAAAGCTAACTCCACTATGACAAGACATCTCTTTCTCAGTCATATTTTGATTGTCTTCCAATCTGAGGTGCTCATCTTCCAGCACTATATCAGACAACATTTCTTTGCTATCTATAAGTTTAACTGTCCAGTTC
>NW_006921856.1:1799975-1802219 GCF_000298275.1 Orycteropus afer afer
TTTTTTTTTTTTTTTTAACCCCCGTATATTATATGGAGAGGAGTTCCTGGATGGTGCAGACACTTAGTATGTTTGACTTCTAACAAAATGTTTGGTGGTTCAAGTCTACACAGAGGATCCTTAGAAGAAAAGCCTTGTGGGCTAATTCTGAAAAAATCAGCTGCTGAATACCCTATGGAGCACAGTTATATTCTTACTCACATGGGGTCACCATGAGTTGGGTATGACACCACAATAACTGTCTTATTTTTGGTCTGGCGAGGAACCATTCCCTACCTTGGAAACTCAAGTAGGGGTCTCTGTGAATTGAATTGGCTCCACGGCAATGAGGTTTTTTTTATTAAGGTAAAGTTAATGTAGGATAAATCACACACATTAAAAGCAAATATTGTGTGATGCAGGAAACATCCAAAGAAGATGGAAGGAATACACAGAGTCACTGTACCAAAAAGATCTGGTCGATATTCATCCATTTCAGGAAGTGGCATATGATCCAGAATCAATGGTGGGGAAGGAAGAAGTCAAAACTGCACTGAAGGAATTGGTAAAGAACAAGGGTCCAGGAATTGAGAGAATACCCATTGAGATTTTTCAACAAATGGATGCCCCACTGGAGGCACTCACTTGGCTATGCCAAGAGATTTGGAAGACAGCTACCTGGCCAACTGACAGGAAGGGATCCATATTTATACCCATTCCAAAGAAAGGTGATCTGACAGAGTGTGGAAATTATCGAACAATATCATTAATATTGCATGCAAGTAAAATCTTACTTAAGATAATTCAAAAATGGTTGCAGGAGTATATTGACAGAGAACTTCCAGAAATGCAAGCTGGATTCAGAAGAGTATGTGGAATGAGGGATATCATGGCTGATGTCAGATGGATCTTGGCTCAAAGCAATGAATATCAGAAAGATGTTTACCTGTGTTTTGTTAACTATGCAAAAACATTGGATTGCATGGATCATAATTAATTATGGGTAACATTGAGAAGAATGGAAATTCCAGAATACTTGATTGTACTCATGAGGAACCAGTTCATAGAAGAGGAGGCTGTTATTTGAACAGACAAGTGTACACTGCATGGTTTAAAATCAAGAAGGGAGTCTATCAGGGTTGTATACTTTCACCATACTTATTCAATCTATAAGCTGAGAAAATACTCTGAAAAGCTGGACTATATAAAGATGAATGTGGCATTAGGAATGGAGGAAGACTCTTTAACAACCTGTGATACACTTATGACACAAATTTGCTTGCTGAAAGTGAGGATGACTTGAAACACTTGCTGACGAACATTGATTAATACAGTCTTCAGTGTGGATTACTTCTTAATATAAAGAAAACAAAAATCCTCACAATTGGACCTATAAACAGCATCATGATAAATGGAGAAAAGACTGAAGTTGACAAAGACTTCACATTTCTTGGTAATATAATCGATGTCAATGGAAGCAGCAGTCAGAACATCAGACAATGTATAACCAAAAACTAAATGCACTGCCATCAAGTGGAATCGGACTCATAGCGACCCCTCCTTTGGGTTTTTGAGGTGGTATCACTATGGAAGTAGATTTCCCAACCTTCCTTCTGAGGAGTGACTGGTGGGTTTGAACTGCCAGCCTTCTGGTTAGCAGTCAAATGCCTTAGGAACCACACCACCAGCCCTGGAAAAGTAGGCTGCAAAGGACTTCTTTCAAGTTCTGAAGAGCAAAGATGTCTCACTGAGGACTAAGGTGCACCTGACAAAAGCCATGGTATTTTTAATCACCTCATATACATGTGAGAACTGGACAATGAATAAGGAAGACTGAAGAAAAGTTGTTGCTTTTGAATTGTGGTGCTGGCAAAGAATGCTGAAAGTGCCATGGACTGCAAAAAATCTAGCAAATTTATCCTGGAGGAAGTGCAGCCGGAATGCTCCTTTGAGGCAAGAATGGCCAGACTTCGTCTCACATACTTTGGTCATGTTGTCAGAAAGGCCCATTCCCTGGAGAAGGATGTCATGCTTGGTAAGGTGGAGGGTCGACGAAGGAGGGGAAGGCCTTCAACAAGATGGATTGACACAGTGGCTGCGACAATGGGCTCAAGTATAGCAAAGATCATGGAGCTGGTGTGGGACCAAGCAGTGTTTCATTCTGCTGTTCATAGGGTCGCTATGAGTCGGCAATGACTTGACTTGATGGCACCTAACAACAACAACACTGTGAATCCTTGTCTTAGTGCCTGTTTTTTTTTTTTT
>NW_006921856.1:1802494-1808754 GCF_000298275.1 Orycteropus afer afer
AAAATAAATAATTTGTTTAAAAAGTGTCTTACCACTTGTGGTGGCTCAATAGTGACATAGGATAGTACCTAAAAGAACAATTTCTCCTGAATGGATTGTTGTTGTTGTTGTTGTTAGGTTCCATTAAGTCAATTCCAACTCATAATGACAACACATAGTGACAACAGAATGAAACATAGTACAATAGAATGAAACAATGCCTAGTCCTGCACATTCCTCACAACCCTTGCTATAGTTGAGCCTATTGTTGAAATGACTATATTAACATTCTTGTCAAAGGTTTCTCCTTTTTCTCTGACCCTGCACTTTACCAAGCATGGTATCTGTTCTCCAGGGACTGGTCCCCTTCTGAATTGGTGAAAGAATGAATTCCAAATGGTTTTCCCAATAGGTGAATTCTTTGGCATGTTCCTTACTAGATGAGTTGTTGATTTTACCTTGCTTGTGCCCATAAGAGGTACATTGGGAGAAAGAGAGGTGTCATCTCTGCCTCATGTTGCTCTTCACTAGTAGTATTGACTTTGCTCCATGGATGCTTTCCAGGAACTTTTTTTTTTTAATCCATTTGACTGTTTTTCAAGAGTTGGTATAGTTGAAGCCAGAAAATATCATCCGTAGATTCAATAAATCAGACATCTGTAACTACAATATTTTACAATACACTGAAAACCAACCCATAAGTGAGTTCTCCTCCATCCTTTGTCAGGTTACTCTCTGTATCCTCTGTGTACAATATATGACATGTGACCATGAGCCATGTAAACCCCGTAAGGCACAGCATCCAACATCATATTAAATATGACTAAAGCCTTATTTCTTATTTATTTAGATATAAATTGAAGGTCTAATATTTCCTTCCTGTCTTAAACCAGATAGTCTAGTGTCCCACCAGGGTTATGCTGCTTTTTTCTGAAAATGACTGGGGTAGAGGAAGGAGAGAGGGATGGCTAGGGTAGTAGAGAAGTCAGGGAGAATCATGGTAAACAAAGAGGTCAAGGAGCTAGCTGATGTGTGGATGAGTTGACAGCTACAAAGATGGAAGCTCTGGTAGTGTAGTGTAGTGCCTAAGGCACTTGACTGCTAACCAGAAGTCTGGTGGTTCAAACCCACCAGCCACTCCTTGGGAAGGAAGGATAGGAAATCTACTTCTGTAGTGATACCACCTCAGAAATCCAAGAATGGGTCGCTGTGAGTCGGGTCCTACTTGACGGCACATAACAATAACAACAACATGAGCAGATGAGACAAGAGTCAGAGAGAAAGGGGATTCTTTCTATGTTTAATAATCCAAGGAATGTTGAGGTTGTTTCAGTGATCAAAATGGAATTTATTCTTACTTGCTGATCCCACAGGATCTGATATTGCACGCTAGATATTATTTCATTTCCCTTTATCACAGCTGTTGGAAGAAAGATATTCTCCCTCAACTTTGGTCATTACTATGGTAAAAAGTGAAAATTGATGGGCACAGGGAGTAGAACTTATAGCTAGAGAACTAAGAATTTATTAATTAGTGATCCTTAATGTGTGGATTCTATTTATTGAAAGAATGATCTTACTCTAAAATTTCATAGCATGTTGCAATGTTCATCATAAGATAAAGAAAGCTTGAGATCCTTAATACTTTATTTAATGTCATAATAACTGTTAGTTTATAGCACTGGGAGTGATTTCTTTCAAAATGAGAAAGTGAGCATTGAGAGTTTACTTAGAAACAGTGAAGGGAATAATGAAAACATGACTTTTATTAAACTTTAGATGAAAAAAAAAAGCTTTTTTTTTTTTTCTTTTTCAGTCTCAGACCAGCAGAGGTCAAACTCACCATCTGAAGTTAGTTTGTGTTCTTCTTTCTTTCTTTTTCATCTTTTTAAAAGATTTCCTCATTTAAAAAATGTGTGGGTGATTAGACTTCACTTAATAAAATTTTCTTCATTGATTCTAAAAAATGGTGTATTAAGGAACAGGAGCTGCATTATGTTGTACATATCTCCTGACTTTTTAAAGGTTGTTTCTGCAAATGAAAGCTCAGTGGATGAACTGGATGATCATGAGGTGACCCTCCTTCAGAAGTGGTTTGCCTTGTTGGTGCCCCAATGGTGTTCTATAAAGTTGTCAGCCACGGAGGGCTTATTACAGCAAAGATGAAATGATGGTTATGGAACGCCTTTCCCTATAAATCATACTTTGCCATAGACATTTCTGCATTCATTAAGAGAGTTTAAAGGCAGCAGTTGAAGCATTTTCATGGAGATTTTTTATAGGCTTCTTGATGAATTGGGGCTGAAGGGTTAAAACACTGGTAAGAAAGCCAAGTCTTTCTTTCTAGATTTTGAACCCAGCTATTCCACAATGTTGTCTTAAAACTCACAATAAAATCAAAGAGTTGATAGTAATTTATAGATTCTGCCCTGCTTTTCATATGTCAGCCCTAGTTAGTGACCTCAGGAAGGGCATGAGGGTGAGGCACAATATTTCAAGGTCAGCCCTGTAGTTATGGCCTAATTTACAAGCTGCTTAAAATCTGAACATAGCACTGCATACTCCTTTTATGCATTATAAGGACACTCCTTAGCCTTCCCAGTGACCTGGGACATTTTCTGATACATAATATTCAGAGAGAATGTAACCTTGGTCAGAAGAGAGATTCCAAAGCCCATGTTTAAAAATGTTAAGTGCATTGAGAGCTGGGACAAATGCAGTCTTATCGTAAATACTGCATTAAGTGGATGTGGGAGAAATGTTTTCTCTCCAACAAGTTAACAAGATGGCTAGAAAACTGTGAAATGATGGGAATTCTCATTGGGAAGTTGGCAAGGTGCTGAAATGAAGATATCTTTTGTTAAGTCAGACAGACCCCATTGTCATTATCAGCACTAGCCTCCAATAGAAGCTACCCATTCTGCCACTGGGAGCAATGGTGAAGGGCCCTAAGCCCCAGGATGCTCACTCCACCTGATAACCTCTGTTATTATAAACTCCTGGGTGAGTGAAAGAAAAATGACACCAGAAATCCAAACTTTTGGATGAAGATCTGAAAGCAAATATCCAAATTCAACACCCAAGCTTCATAAGTTCGTACTTGAGGCAGAATCAGTATTTATAGAAATAAGACAAAGAGTTGTTCTATTCTTGCCATAGCTACTGTAGGGCTAAGCACAGTGGTGGGAAGGCCTTGATGCTCAGGGCTCACAACTAGTCTCTGCTGGGTAAGTAAGAGATACTAATTACCATAATGGAACACTAACAGTGGAAACCTCTGTACATGCTCAGTCTCATTTAGTTTTTATGTTCGCTATACAAGTGAATGATTGATATTAGCCCATTATTCTGATGAGGAAATTGAGACTTAGAGATGTTTGGATGTATACCTTCTCAATATTGCAGAAATAGTGAAAGCAGAGTTAGAATTTGCACTCAGAACAGGTCTCACTTCACAGCAGAGCTCTCCATCATAATGGTATGCAACATCTAGAAAAGTGTGTGCTCTAGAGAATTCTTTATCCTTCATTTTTCAAAACTTCCATGTGTTACATGTGTAGTGGTTAAAAATTGGGGCCAGGTTTCAGCCATGTGATTTAAAGTGCAAGTTCATCAATTTCTATTGTAAGTCTTTGAGCAATTAATTTACTTGTCTTACATGGGCCTTAGTTTCCTCGTATATAAAATGGGGAATAGAGAACCTGTAAACGCTGAGAGTAATGCCTGACATATAGTAAGAACTTAATAAATGTGCACTGCTACTGTATTTATAGCCCTGTTTTTAACCTGAATTTGATCCAGATGAGATGGTAACCAGTAGTAACTGTTAGTAATTTCTCTCATTCTCTGGTAAACAGAGCTAACTTAACACAGTGGACCTCTGCCACTCAATCAGTCAAGCCAAATCACCAAGCACCTTTAAGGCCATGGCTAGCATTATTTTTGCCAGTGTCTCACTGGCCAAAGCCAAACATGTAGTCAATATACAGAAAGAGGAAACATACCCCACCCATCAAGGGAGTAAGTTATGAATTGAAAATAACCCCACCTAGGGATGGTTCAGTTGTAGAACTCTCACCTTCCAAGTGGGAGACCTGGAATCAATTTCAGGCCGAAGCACCTCAAGCACAGATATCTTCCATCTGTCAGTGGAGGCTTGCATATTTCTCTGCTCTTGAACAGGTTTCAGAAGAGCTTTCAGACTAAGATGAACTAGAAAGAAAGGCATGATGATCTATTTCTGAAAATAAGCCATTTATTAAACACTCTAGGATCACAATGGTCTGATCCTATTGTATGTAGGATTGCCATGAATTTGGGGCTAACTTTGTAGCCACTAACAAAAACCACCAAGAGAAAGGTACTATTGGTGAGACATTATCATCCTCATTTGGGGATGACTTTCCCAATGAGATATATAAGGATAAGGTTAATCCCGTGGAAGCCCATGTGGTAGGTATTGGGCCTCCCTTGAATTAAAATATTTCTTACTTATTCTGGGGTTGTGATGGTCCATGCTGTTGTGGAGAAGCTGCTCATGAAGGCTCTTTCATCTCATAGTATAAAATGATGACTGACATTTACATTATCCCAGGCACATGATTATCTCAACTATTCCTCTCCCAGATGTACAAGATAGGTTTTAGGATTACTTTATGGAGCCCTGGTGGTACAGTGGTTAAAAGATTCAGTTACTAACAAAATGGTAGGCAGTTCAAACTCATCAGCCTGTCTGTGGGAGAATGATGAGGCAGTCTGCTTTTGCAATGATTTACAGCTTTGGGAACCCCATTGAGCAGTTCTACTCTGTCCTATATGGTCATTATTAGTTGGAATTGATTTGATGGCAGTGTGTGTGTGTGTGTGTGCGCGTGCAATTTCTTTGCCTATTTTACAGGTGAAGTCATAACCTTTATGAAAGCCACCTCTCCTTCTGTACTTGGCTTTTCTAAGTAGGAGATGAGGAAAATATGTTTGCCTCCCCTCCCTTCCCTTCACATGGTGATTTCCTTCATTTAAAATCCTGTGATGATAGAGATCATTTATTTAGAAGAGCTTTGGCCTCCTTGGAAGAAAGTTCCTGCATAAATTGAAAGTGTTATGGTGAGCTGATATCCTGGAGATGTATGTGTGAATAATAAAAATGTCAACACCTGCTGCAAAGAACTACCAAATGAAAGGAAAGGAAAATACCATACATCAAAGACAGTTAGAGGTTTATTTAGATTTTAAATCCCCTGGGCTAGGACCACACCTAGTACATTGTCACATCCAATAAATGTTGAAAAACAACTGTGCAACACATGATACACAGTTGTGATGACATCCTAGAAGCTCTACGTGAGAAGCAAAATATGGTTTAGTCATAATGGAAATCAAATCTTTGGTTTTGTGCTGTTTCCTAAACACTCACTTATGAATGTAAAGTTTGTTAATAGAATGAGGATGAGTTGCTTTTTTGAGCAGTGAAAACGGGCTGGGATGAGAAGCTAGGGTGAGCTAGGGAATTAAACAACTTAAGATGGAACTGGATAAAGTTGCAATGCACAACTATTCAGACAAAGAATTAGTCCAGGGACAAGTTAATCACATCCAATTCTTAGATAATTTTAGTATTTGTGACAGATGCTATTATTCTCCCATTCATATATTCCATGAGCTTCTTAATTTACACATCTTCAGCTCACTATCTGAGCCAGAGGGGTATATTTTGTTTGCAAGGAGTGGAGGGGTAGCTGGGGGTCAAAGTGGCAAAAGCCCCCAGAAGTGACTCTCAATCAGTCTCAGATGAGAACTCTTTGAAGACGATCATGATTTCTAATCTACTGTTCAACGGGACAACCCTAAGGCATGCTCTATAGCATCTCCCATTGGTCTCCAACTAGAAGCAAGCCCCAGTTTCCCACGGAGATAGTATGTTCATTTTCCATCCT
The DNA here is from genome assembly GCF_000298275.1 of Orycteropus afer afer. Lineage (NCBI taxonomy): Eukaryota > Metazoa > Chordata > Mammalia > Tubulidentata > Orycteropodidae > Orycteropus > Orycteropus afer. Next base: position 1,808,407 of record NW_006921856.1, read on the forward strand.
ATCTAGTGGCTTCCAGCCCTGTCCTGTCTCACTGTCTCTACCCCTACTCCCTTAAATAGTATTTTGAGTTATCTCTCAAAGAAAGTCTTCTTGCCTCAGGCTCTACTTCTGGGAGAATCTAACTTAAGGAAGTTTTAAAACATCTAGCATAAAAGTTACTTTCACAAGTTTTATGGAAAGGGTCACAAAACACATGAAGTCATGTAATTACAAAACCTATGTCTTACCATTAAGAGTACCATAGAGGGAGAGGCGGGGCAAGATGGCGGACTAGGCAGAAGGATTGCACAGACCCTCTTCAACAAAGAAAAGGGAAACCAATTAACACAGACACAGAAGATAATCTTG
>NW_006921856.1:1816859-1839380 GCF_000298275.1 Orycteropus afer afer
AAAAAAAAAAAAAAAAGAAAAAAAAAATGAGTACTATAGAGGAGAAGTGGGGAAGACTCATTCCTCAAGGATGGCAGCATGGTCAGCCAAGAGGGTGAACAGATGGGAAGGGGGACAGGGTCAAGTAGGAGGCAGCCAGAGCCTCAAAGATTTAAAGGAGTGGACCGACAACACATGGAAATAGGTACCATGACACTTAGATTTATTTTCAGGCAAACTGTTCTCCATAAACTCAAAGTTCCCCTAAACAATCATTAAGTAAAGCTTCCAGAAGTTTGAAGATCTGGTGACCATATTTTCTGAATCAAAATTTGGGGATCAGTCTGCAAAGAATATTTTGTTTATGATTTGTGAATATATCTGCACAGAAAAAGACATTACAAAGAATATTGGGAATTGATAATGCTCCAGGAATACTGAGATTTGTGGTCATTGAACTGAAGGGTCATTTGATTTAGTATTTCCCAACAGATAGTGTATGTTAATATGGAGGGAAGATGTCAGATCAAAAGTAAATATCAGAATATTCAAAATTATTGAAATCTTCAACAAATCTTACAAAAATAACATTATAACCATTTCTTTAAAATTTACTTTAATTGCAGTAAATATGTGCTCATAATCATATAAATGCTTATAACACAAAAAATTAGATATTTTATTTATGAAGTGATTAAAAAAAAAAAAAAAACTCACTGCTATCAAGTCAATTCTGACTCATAGTGACCCTATAGGACAGAGTACACCTGCCCCATAGGGGTTCCGAGGCTATAAACTCTTACGGAAGCAGTCTGCCTCATCTTTCTCCTGCAGAGCAGCTAGTAGGTTTGAGCAACCGACCTTTTGGTTAACAACTGAGTACATTAACTGCTATGCCACCACAGTTCCTTCTAAAGTGACAGGAGCCAGATTCTCTGTAAGTGATAAGATGTAAACTATGAGAGTTTATTTGGTAATTCAACCCAGATTTATTTATTACCCATGACTAGGCACCATGTTAAGTCCTGGGGCTGTAGTGATAAATAAGATAGATAATGTTCTTTACTCTCATTAGGTTTATAATGAGGAAAAGGGTATCCTAAATTAATATGTGAAAATATAATTATACACTGTAAAGGAACTGAAGAGGGTGAAATGAAAATCTATGGGATTTTTACAAATCAATGAATTGTGATTTCGAAAGACTGAATGACATGTCCAAGATGAAACAGTAAATTAATGGTTAAAGTGGTGCTTTGACCAACATTTCTTGACCTCACAAAATGAGGGCACACATGAAGTACCTTGCATAAAACCTGGCACATATGAGCCTGTCAAAATAGGAAATTCTCTCCTCTCTATTCCTAGTCTATGGACCTTGAACAAAAGTGATATATGATAAGTGCTCAAAATACTGTTACTATTACCATTGTATTATCACTATACTATCCATCTTTCATTGAAAGGAAGAATATGTGTCAGCTATGAAGGGGCATCCTTGACCTTTGTCTTCAAGGGAATCTGCTGCAAGGGTGTGGTTGACTGATAGCCCCAGCTGTCACACCTTCAGATTTACTGTTGCCTTTATGTTGAGGCCATGTTCCCCCAAGGCTGTTCCCAGCTGATGACTGAGTGCAGTGTGACACTAGAACCTGCTCCTGCTCAATATGGCTCTCCTCTAATGGTAATATTTGTGTGGGAACTCCCTATGGTACTGCCTGATTTTCTTAGAACTGCACTGCAGGTCTGAAGCTTTCTCTACTCCATCCTCTTTGCCTCTCTCCATTCACAGGTGTCAGACCATATTGTAGTTTAAAGGTTCTCCCTCCCTCTTCCTACTTTCTTCTCCATTTAATCATTCACAAAATGTTCTGCTATTATTCTTTTTCATGATTAATCTCATTTTGGGAGCTCTGGTGGAGTATTGCCTAAGGCACTTGAGTGCTAACCAAAAGGTTGGTGGCTCAAACCCACCAGCCACTCCTCGGAAGGAAGATGGGACAATCTATTTCCGTAATGATACTGCCTCGGAAACCCAAGGAGGGGTTGCTATAGTCTGAAACGACTTGACGGCACATGACAACAACAGCACCAACAATCTCATTCTGCTTCCAGAACAGAACAAGAAAACATTATGAGCATAGGACACATAATTCAAACTAACATTCATCTTGGATGTTCTTGTTATGTGCTGAGGAGTCAGTCCTGGCTCCACAGCACATAACAAGAATTATTATAAATTCTATGGGGCAGGAAATATCCCCACTTTATAGCTAATAAAACTGAATCCAGGAGAGGTTAAATAACATGATCATGGGCTCAGATTTAGAAGATGATGATAAGATATAAATCCAGTCTGGCTGTCAGAAGTATATTCCTGACTCCATTTTGTCTGTATCTCTGAAAGCCTATCTCAGATTTTGTTCCTCATCAGCAAAACAGAATCAATTGCATCCACTACACAAATTATTGTGAAGATTAAAAGAATTATTAAATGTGTCTAACATGGTTTTTAGAACATAGTAGGTACATAAAATATATTTTCCATTTCTGTAACTATTAATACTCCTTACATAAAATGAAAATTGCAAAAGGCCAGAGGCTGATGTATTTTCTTACTTCCCTTCCTCCTTTCCTTCCTTTTTAATTTGGAGAAAAGTATGATTGATTTTCTCTAGTGGCTGGAATAACATTTAACACTGAGAACCTCCAGATGAATGCTAACATCCTCAAAACATTCATGGCTTATCTATTTGCAGTGACTTCAATGAAGGCTCATTGATCTATAACATACATTAGTGCAGAAACATCAATGAGCTGTTAAACAGTGGCTGGAGCAGACACTTAGATGAAATGAGTTAGACATGTCTAGGCTTATGGTGGGATTCTTGCCATAAGCATTCTTCAGTCTTATACCTTCTACAGATGATCCACCTACATCATAAGAAATACATGAGCAGATCACAAATGTGAGGGATTTGAAGGGGCACAAAAATCTGTAGTAGTTCTAAAGTTTAGAGCAAAACACTAGACTAGTTACAACTGGAACCATTTGGAAAGTTATCTTTCTTTTTTCTGAAATGTTATTAAACTTTTGGGAAAACACTAACTTTTTGAGTCTAGTACATTCAAGGAAATTTCTTTAATTTCATCTTACAACATTTTTATTAATCAAAAAGAAAAGTTTCAATATAAGGTAGTTTAAGAATACTAAGAATTCTTTGAGATAATAACCCTAACTTTTCCAAGGAGAAAAAGGAGTGGTGGGAAAGGAAAGACAGAGAGAGAGAGAGAGAGAGAGAGAGAGAGGGCAGGAGGGAGGGAGGAAGGGAGAGAGAGAGAGAGAGAGAGAGAGAGAAAGAAGATCAAGAGTTTGAGGTGCTAGTTCCACCACTTTTGAGAACTGATTAATCTTAGTGAGATATTCAATTTTGCTAAGCTTTGACTTCCATCAATAAAATAAGTGAAACAAAGCTTGTGAATTCAGTCCTGGTGAAAATTAAATTAGATGACATACACAGGGGACTCAAAACATTCTGTATTGAACACTCAATAAATAGTGCTTCTCTCGTTTCCCTCATTCACATCTCTTTTTCTTTCTTCACAAGAGCAAACAAATTGCCATCGAGACAATTCTGACTCATGGTGACACCTTGGTGTTTCAGAGTAGAACTCTGCTCCATAGGGTCTTCAATTACTGTGATCTTTCCATAGTAAATTGTTCTTCCAAAGGACCTCTGGGTGGATTAGAACTGCCACCTTTTGGTTAGTAGTTGGGAACTTAATGGTTTGTAGCACACAGGGACTACATTACACTAATAAACTTACTGCCATTGAATTGATTCCCACTCATAGCAACTCCTGTTGGGTTTCTAAGGCTGTAAATTTTTATGGAATCAGACTGCTCCATTTTTCTTCCACAGAGTGGCTGGTAGACTAGAACCACTGGTCTTTTGGTTAGCAGCCAAATGACTTAACCGCTACACTACCAGAGCTTCTGACATCACACAAGTAGCTCCTAGCAAGTAAATTTATTGGCTAGGGATGGCATGCATCTCCCCTACCATTTGAATGCACAAAATTTAATATGAGTAAATGTGTACTACAAATACACATCTGCAGTCTTTGATTTATTAGGAGAACTTGAGTTGAGAAATTGTTGTTTAATTTTCAGGTAGGGTGACCTTGGGTGAGTTACTCCACTGTTCTGAGAAGCAGAGTTCTAGTCTATAAAATGAAGATGCTCTTTCCCATTCTTCCCATCTCATAAGGTATTGCAAGAACAAAATATAATATAATGTGAAAGTACTTTGCAGAACAGAAGCCAATATGACCATTAGGACTATCTGGTTCCTTTCTAATGAGGCATTCATTTAGGTCATACTGGTTGGATGTAAGGATTCAAACTGGGATTCAAACTGGTTCATTCTGGTTCTACCCCCCTGCTGAAAATTTGCATTTCCACCCCAGATATACTGAATCAGAATATACATATGAATCCCAACAACAAAGATGCCTTCATTAACTACTCGCAGAATTGTTGCTTTGTGGGTTACAATCTACATTCAGACACCTATAAGAAATTATCTTAGCTATGTTTGGCAGGCATGAAGATTCATCATCCAGATTCTGCAGAGAGTGTGGCCAGCAGATTGCCTCCAGCTGTCAGAGATTTCGGGGTTAACCTCAGTAGGCAGAGATCATGCCCTTCCCAAAGCAGTCTACATCTGGTGACTGAGTGGAACAGGGATATAACAATCTAGCCATTTTTGTCTGATATGAGATGACTCATATACAACACTCACTCCAGACCTTCATTCTGTCCCTTTTACAATGGTCAAGCTTTGTTACACCTGTATCACAATTCAGTTTTTACATCTGCTCATTCCTGCTGCATCTACTTTCCTATCATAGATATTGATTCCTAAAAAACATTAAAAAAAAAAAAAAAAAAACTAAACTCACTGCCGTCAAGTCGGGTCTGACCCCTCCTTAGGTTACTGAGGCGGTATCACTATGGAAGTAGACAAACGTATTGCACCAAAAACTCTGTCTTATCACTTGCTTTCAGAAAGCCAACCTGCCCTTGTGCTATTTTTCTACATGGGAGAAATAGTAATTCCAGCTGTCATTGAACTTTCAAACCCAACACAAGGATTATGACTTAGGTAGAAATGAGAAAAGTCAGTAGTTAAGCCCAAGGAGTTCTACAGGGGTGGTTCAGCCTCAATATTGTTACTGGTAGAAGTAGTCTGGAAGGTCTATCCTGATAGGCAAGAGTGGAAAATGAAGCCAACACCCATTAAAAAGCCAGATCCTCGTACATGCACATGTTTGGTTAAAGCAAATATAATGTGAAGTGATGCCTAATCTATGCTGCTTTTTAGTTTTCAAATATCCCATTGTATCTATCTTCTGATGTTGAGAATGAAGGTTCAGTTACATACATGTCTGCCATTTCTCGCCAACTAATATTTAACAGGTTGAAGTAGGGGTGGAAAAGGCAGTCTTTACCATGTCTATCCTCATGTGCAGTGATTTAACTCAGTTTTTGCTTCTGAGAAAGTAAAATAGTGAATATTCTCCAGTGTATCAGATGTTTCAATTTAATATTTTTATTAAAATAAAAAGTTAAAAATAAAATTAATAGCAATTTAGGACAGATACAATTGTTTGCCTATAAAACAGCCATGCCTACCCCCTCCTTTTTTTTTTTTTTTTTTTTTCTTAATATAGACCCAATATGAGAGGAGAATGGTCAGTGATAGGGGGTGAATTGTAATTTGTTTAACCCTACATTGTCCAGTAGAGTGGCCAGTAGCCACATATGGCTCCTTTAATTTAAATTAACTAAAATAAAATAAAAAAATTCAATTCTTAGTTACATTGGCCACAAGTGCTTAATGGCCACATGTGGTTAGTGATTACAGTGTTGGAGAGTGCAAATATAGAATAACTCCATCTTCATAGAAAGTACTATTGGACAGTGTTGGTCTAAACCAATCATGCTACTTCACTATACATTGTCAGTAGAATTTATATAGGATGATCATGGGGAATCAATGACCAGAAATGGCATGCAAGAAAATCTTTTGGAAGATTCTGGGAAACACACACACACACACATCTCTCTCTCTCTCTCTCTATATATATATATATATATACCTTTTTTTCCCCCTAAAGAGACAAACTTTTGAGAAGAGAATACATTTTTGTTTCCTCTTTCTATTCCTCCTGCTTGGGAAGCTGAATTTGAAGATATGATGCACAAGTGTAGGACCAATACTGGCATGTGGAGGAGTCAGAGTAGAAATATAAGAGTCTGGGTCCTTGATGGCATCATTTAACTGAAAAATCCACCTATCTCTAGACTTCATGCTAACTAAAGACTTAATGTCCATAGGATTTAAGCCTCAGTTTTTAGAATTTTCTGTTTCTTGTAGCTTACAGCATTCCTAACTAATTTGGAAATTAGGAAAACATGTGAAGAGTAGAAGAGGAAAAATGTTTGCATAGTCCTTCCCACTCCTCCTCTATGCCTGATGATGTCTTTTTTTTTTTTGGTCTATGCACATATTTTTATACTTTTGTAATCATATAGTACCTACACAATGATCTAACCTATGTTTTCTTTTCATAAAAGCAACTACACTTATTGAAGTAAAACTGAAGTATGTCGAAAACTATAAGGAAGGAAATTAAATAACCCAGCTACTCACCATGGAAAGAGAACTGATACTAACATATTAAAAATCATCTTTATGGGATATAATTTATACACTGACATTAAGAAATTGCTAACACATAGATTACTACCTGTTCTAGAAAGAAGAAGATGGCAGATAATATGGTTTATTAGGCCTAATACCAATGAAAAACACCCTTTAAGTATGACTTCAGAGATGCAAAAAATCATGAATCAATTCTTTCATCATGAAAGTGAATAATGCTTGTCAAACTTCTAAAAATCTTAATTTAAAATATATACTTTAAATATATAAACACAGAAAAATTTATCTAAAATACCAGCCCAGAACAATTTAAGAGCATGCAAGTATTTTTGACAGTACAATTTTGAATAAGGCATAATTCTGTTTCTTCTAAAACTGCTTCATAATTATGCTTTACTTTCCCCTAAGGGATATTTTCTTATAGTTTGTGTGTTTTATTGAAAACATCAGAACAAACCAAAACTCTATAAGAAGTTATATGGACATGCACCGAATTTAAACTTTTCTTTCTTCCTTTTTTTTTTTTTTTTTTTCTTTCACTTTTTAAATAACAGCAGAGACTATACCTGTTTTATTTATTGATGTAACACAGAACCTGGCATTTAGCACATGCTCAGTAATGACTTATTCAGCAATGGGGAGAATCAAGGAGGAGCAGGCAAAGCCTCATTTCAGTGGATGAATTATTTTGATTAAGAAAAGGCCTTTGGGAATTTTTATTTATTTTATGCATAACATTAGAGTAAAGTAGTAAAAACAAGAATTAACAAACAAAATAATATTTGTGGTCAGAGACTTCCAAAAATTTCCAAACTGTTGTAGGGTGAGGAGCTGAAAGGGAGATGAGTGAAATGTTATTTCCATAAAATTTCTCATTCAATTTCTGCCCAACAATGTGAAAAAAAGAAATATTTTACTTTCTAATGATTTTCCTTCATTATCACCTCCTTTATTGATTGGAAGTCTTTGAATTTTCCTCTGTTACCTAGCAACTATTTCTCTTTGTTTTAGCTTATTACTCAGGTGAGTAATACCTCCTGACTTCATATGAAGCTCTATGCTGATTCTACCAGCATAGTGCAGGGAGATTACCCCACATTCTTTTCTTCTCTACCAAGTCTCCACTTAAGTGAGATCATCCTGGTGTTCCCTAGGAGTTGGAAGTCTGACACAAGCCACAGGATTGAAGGTCACAACAGTGTCAGTGGAATCCCCGAGGGATGGCTGTTGGAAACTTTGCTGCTTTAAAAGCAATAGCTGAATTTAGGCAACAAAAGTGATGCCATTTCAACATTTGGGAAGAGCAATTGAAATGTTTAAAACATAGTTGTCAGGGTTCCCAAATCCAAAGGACTCTTGCATAAAGCCATACATACACTTGAATGTTGACTTACTACCCCTAACCCACAGACAAGTGGGACTGTTTGGGACTAGTTGCTGTCTGCAATGGCCCACTACATTTCACCATGATTTTTTTTTTCTAGAACAAAGTACCTCTTCAATATAAATTATGAAAGAGTGTCTTAGATTGGACTCCCAGGACACAGGCTTTGTGCTGGAGAATTCTGTGGAGAAGGGTGCTGTCAGGACTGGGCAGAAGGAGAATGTGATCTAGAAGGTTGCCTTAAGGAAAGCCTCAGTGCTTCTGGGAGCAGAACTGGCTGCTTAATCTGCAGCACTTATTGTCAAGAAAGTAGGAAATGTTTTCCTTTCTTCTGCAGTCTCTGACTATCATGGGGATTTTTATTTGCTATTTAATATCCTTAATGAAGAATTTTAAAATGAAAATCATTAGCATGAATTTTACTGCATTTTATATCATGTACTGCCAATTTTAAATTCCAATGTAAGAGTGTTTGACTTGGATGCTGAATCACCAAAATATACATTTCATGTTTTATAGTTCATATACGTTGTTATGTGCCATCGAGTCAGACCCAACTCACAGCGACCCCTCCTTGGTTTTCCGAGGCGGTATCATGACCGAAGTAGATTGCCCAACCTTCCTTCCAAGGAGTGCCTTAGTCACTATGCTACCAGAGCTCCTAATTCATATATATGTCTATATATTGTTCTTACCAGAACAATGAAAATACTACTCAAAACTAATTTATTTGATTTTATTTCACTCCTGATATGCTCACATTTAATCAGCACTTTCTATCTTTGACTTATTGAGGAATATGGAAGAACCCATTAAGCCATCATTTTCAGCATATGCGCTGGGCTGATACAAGGGTGCTCACCACCCATCTGGCAGTTTGTCATACTGTGGTGACTTGTGGGTTGCTATGATGTTGGAAACTATACCACCAGTATTTCAATTAGTAGCAGGGCTACCCATGGTGAATGGGTTTCAGTGGAGTTTCCAGACTGACAGACAAGAAAGAAAGGCCTAATGATATATTTTCAAAAATTAGTTAGTGAAAACCCTGTGGATCACAATAGAATATTGCCTGGTATAGTGCTGGAAGATATGTCATCTAGGCTAGAAGGCACTATACAATAGCTGCAAAAATCGTCTCAAACATGTCAATGATCATGAAGATGGCACAGGACTGAGCAATGTCTCATTCTATTGTGCATGGAGTCTCCATGAGTTGGAGATGGCTTAACAGCAACTCACAACAACAGTAATATAGGGAAGTGACATGAACAAAAAACGATTTGATGGGCTTTGGTCATTCATGCTTCTTAGAACAAACATCCTTGGGTTTAAAGCATATTCTGATGTAAATGAAAATTGCGATCTTTAGAGGTTCTCAGAACTCTGGCTTACTTTGTTTTGTACTTACTCTGAGTTCCACATATTGTGGGTCCACAGGGATTCTGTGCTTGGGGGCACTGAGAGCCCTACCTGCAAAAAAAGGTAAGGATAAGAGGACATACATATTTCACTGTCTCCTCTGCTCATATGCAAGCTATGTTGTCCCACTGGACTTCACCTATAAAACACAAATTCAAAATAAAACTATTTAGAATTTAATGATGGTGATAGGAGAACATTAAAACAAGCACAGGGTTCTTCTGTGGCACTGCTCAGGTTGTATACCCTTGAAGCTGTCCCTGCTATATCTATATCCCTCTGGAGCATAGATAGCTCCTCTGAATTGCTCCAAACTGAAGTAAAAATGAAAAAGGGCCTTTGTCTGTATCCCTGTATCAAGCAGTCACTGTAATTAACAGGGTATTATAATGAACTGGTTACCACTGTAGATGGCTGTTCTCAGTCCCACAGGGGAGCTCGGGAAAACCATGTAGAACATACAATAATTGCACGGAGCTGTCTCAGAGTTGTCCAAGATGAGGAAACTGACAAATTTATCCACCAACACTCACTTGTGGTTGGTTCAGCAATACTTGCAAGGTGTTAACTTCTTACACATCCAGCCAGTTCGGTGAGGGCTTAGCATAGTCCTTGAAGCCAGAGAAAGCCCTCAGTACAGAATTGCAGGTACACACAATGGGATGAATTGGCATGTATGGGAACAATGAGGGCCATGGAGCACTAGTGGAGCATCCACAGCTTGCTTTTGCTACAAACAGCTAATGTGTGTAAAATTGAACCTGCTCCATCCTAGGTTCTCAGCAAATGGTAACAAACATTATCTTACACTTGGTGTTTGTCATTTATGTTTATTTGTGCACACATTAACACTCACATATTATCACAGATGCATACATGTACACCATGCACACATACTACATACCACACCGCATACACACACGTACACACACACCACAACCACACACACATATACTATTTAAAATGTATATTTGAGCTCTTGGAAAGTACTTGTTTTTCAATTTTTATTTTTCCAATGCTCTGTCTTGTTTTCTTTCCATAGTACATATATAATGGAGGGATTAATTCATTTTCACTTTCTTTCTTTTTTTTTTTTTTGCATAGGTTTATTCACTTATTCTCCAAGTTTTTTTTCTTTCACTCAAGTTAATATATGTCTAACCTCTAGTTAGTGATTTACCTCTCTTTCTCTCCTGCCCCAAGTAACCATCAAAGCATGTTTCCTTTTATGTGAAACTCTTTCCTTGACTTTTACAATTATGGTCTCATACAATATTTGTCCTTTTTGATTGACTAACTTCACTCAGCATAATGGACTCTAAGTTCATCCATGTTATGAGATGTTTCACAGATTCATCACTGTATTTTAATGTTGCATAATATTCCATTGTGTGTACTGCTGTTTGTTGATCCTTTCCTCTGTTAATGGACATTTAGGTTGTTTCCATCTTTTTGCTGTTGTGAGCAGTGCTGTGACAAACATGGTTGTGCATATATATGTTCATGCCACAGCTATTATTTCATAGTAGTGGGATTGCTGGATCATATGGTTTTTATATTTCCAGCTTTTAAAGGAAGCACCATACCATTTTTCATACTGTTTCACCATCTTACAGGACAGCCATCAGTGTATAAGGGTTCCAGACTCTCCACACCCTTACACAGCATTTGTTGTTTTCTTTCTTTTTCAACTTTGCTATTAGTGCTGGGGTGAGATGATATCTCATTTTTGTTTTGATTTTCATCTCTTTGTCTAATGATTGTGAGCATTTTTTTTAATGTATTTGTCAGTTGCCTCAACATCTTTGGTGAAGTGTCTGTCCATGCTTTCTGCCCATTTTTAAATTAGATTATTTGTCTTCTTGTATTAAGTAGTTGCAATTTTCTATAAATTTTAGAGTTTAGCCTGTTGTCCAATATGTTTTTACCATTTTTTTTCTTCCCAAATCTAAGTGCTCTTTTTTTTTTTTTTACTTTTTTGGTTAAATCTTTTGATGCATATAGTGCCTACTTTTTAGGAAATCCCAATCATTTACTCTGTCGTCTGGTGTTTGTGCATTTTTAGTCATACTCAATAGTGTATTTATACCCTGAATTAGGGTCCCTAAGTTTGTCCTTTTTTTTTTTTTTAGTTTGATGGCCTTTAAGGTTTTAGGTTTTATGTTCAGGTCTTTGATCCAATTTGAGTTATTATTATTATTATTATTATTATTATTATTATTATTATTTAATGTGGGGTGAGAGATAGGTCCTGTCTCATTTTTCTGCAAATAGACATCCAGTTTTGGCAGCATAGTTTATTAAGCAACTATCTCTTCCCCATTCAATGATTTTTGGCCCATTGTCAAAGATCATCTGCCCATAGATGGATGGCTTTACTTCTGGGTTCTAAGTTCTGTTTCATTGGTCTACTAATCTATCATTATACCAGTACCAGACTGTTTTAACTATCATGGCTGTATAGCAGCTTTTGAGATAGGGAAGTGTGAGACCTGCTGCTTTGTTCTTCTTATTTAATAGTGCTTTACTTAACCAGGATCTCTTATCTTTCCATATAATGCTGATTTATTTTTCCATCTCTTTAAAGAAAGATGATGGAATGTGAATTGAGATTGCATTATATCTATAGATAACTTTGAATAGTATTGACATTTTCATAATGTTAAGTCTTCCTATTCACAATCATGGTATAGTATCCCATCTATGTGTTGTTATTGTTGTTATGTGCCATCCAGTCATACCCAACTCATAGTGACTCCTCCTTGAATTTCCAAGGAAGTATCTTTATGGAAGTAGATTGCCCAACCTTCCTTCTGAGGAGTGGCTGATGGGTTTGAACTTCCAGCCATCTGGTTAGCGATCAAGTCTTCAGGCACTATGCTGCCTGAGCTCCTTTCCATTTATGTCTTTTATATCTTGTGGTAGCATTTTGCAGTGTTTTTTTTTTTTTTTTTTTGTATAGGTTTTTGGTGACTCTGATTAAATTTATTCCTAAGTACTTCACCTTTTGGATGGTTACTGTAAATGGTATTGCTTTCCTGATTTCATTTTCAGAGTTCTCTTCATTAGTGTAAAGGAATCTGACTGATTTTTGTATGTTTATCTTGTATCTTGTTACTTTGCTGAAGCTATTAATTAGTTCCAGTAAATTTCTTAATAAGTTTACAGGATTTTCTATGTAACAGATCATAAACTCAAACAAAACTCACTGCTTTTGAGTCGGATCTGACTCATAGCTACTCCTCCTTGGGTTTCTGAGGCAGTATCACTACGGAAGTAGATTATTCAATCTTCTTTCTGAGGACTGGCTGATGGGTATGAACCACCAGCCTTTTGGTTAGCAGTTAAGTGCCTCAGGCACTATGCCACCAGAAGTCCCATATCAGACCATATCACCTGCAAATAGAGATAGTTATAATTCTTCTCTGACAATTTAGATGCCTTTTATTTCCCTTGCTTGCCTGGCAAGGATTTCTAATACAATATTGAATAAGAGTGTTGATAAAGGACATCTGTGTCTGGTACCCATTCATAAGGGGAATGCTTTCAGTCTCTCCTCATTTACAATAAAGTTGGCTGTTCTTTTTGGATATATGCCTTTAATTTTATTGAGTAGTTTCTTTCTGGTGATGTTTTGCTCAGCTCTTTTATCATGAATGGATGTTGGATTCTTCAAGTGCCTTTTCTTCATCAATCTATTTAATTGCATGGTTCTTTTCTTGATTTATTTATGTGATGAATCATATTGATTGTTTTTCTAATGGTGAACCATCCTTGCATGCATACCAGGTATGAATCCCACTTTCTCATGATGGAATATTTTTGATATGTTCTTGAAGTATATTGACTAAGATTTTCCATCTATGTTCATGAGGGCCATTGATCTATAATTTTCTTTTATAATGGTGTCTTTGCCTGGCTTTGGTATCAGGATTATTGCATTATAAAGTGAATTTGGGAGTATTCTATCCTTTTCTATATTCTGGAATATTTGGAGTAGATTGCTGTCAGCTCTTCTCTGAATGTTTGGTAGAATTCACCAGCGAAGCCAGGACTTTTCTGTTGTTGGTGGTATTTATTTATTTTTTATGACCTATTCTATTTCTTCTTTTGTTATGGAACTATTCAAATTTTCTGCTTCAGTCTGTGTTAGCTTAGCTGGGTAGTGTGTTTCTAGAAATCCGTCCATGTCTTCTATGTTTCAAATGTGTTTGAGTACAATTCTTCATAGTATCCTGATATTATCCTTTATATTTTTATTGATTCAGTTGTGATGTTGATCTTTTCATTTCTCATTCATGTTAGTTGCATCTTCTCCTTCTTTTCCTTTGTTAAATTTGTCAGTGGTTTGTTGATTTTATCAATCTCTTCAAAGAACCAACTTCTAATCTTTTCATTCTTTTTATTGTTTTCCTGTTTCATTTATTTCCTCGCCAATCTTTATCATTTTTACCTTGGGTGACTGTAGGTTTTTTTGCTGCTCTTTTTCTAATTGATACAGCTGTCAGGTTAAGTTGTTGACTTTGGATCTTTCTTTTTTGATGTGTGTATTTATTGCTGGTAGCTCTGGTGGTGCATTGTCTAAGGCAATTGACTGCTAACCAGAAGGCTGGTGGTTCAAACCCATCAGCCACTCCTCAGAAGGAAGATTGCACAATTTACTTCCATAGAGATACTTCCCCAGAACCCCAAGAAGGGGTTGCTGTGAGTCAAATTGACTCAATGGCAGTGAGCTTGTTTTTTGTTTATTGCTATTAATTGCCTTCTAAGCTTTGCTTTGGCTGTGTCCCAAAGATTCTGCTCTTTTATATTTTCATTCTTGTTTGATTCAAAGAATTTTTTTAAAATTTCTTCCATTACCCAGTAGTTTTTAAGCAATGTGTTATTCAGTTTCCATGTATTTTTTTTCTTTCATGTTCCTATGCATGATTTCTAATTTTATAGCATTGTAATATGAGAAAATGCTTTACAGTATTTTAATGTTTTTTAATTTATTCAGGTTTGCTTTGTGGTCTAACATATGGCCTCTTCTGGAGAATGTTCCATGTGTGCTGGAAAAGAAAGTATAATATGCTGTTGTTGGATGAAGTGCTCTGTAGAAGTCTGTAAGGTCAATTTGGTTGATTGTATTGTATTGGCAACCAACTTCCATAGAGATACTGCCTCGGAAACCCAAGAAGGGGTCATTATGAATCACAGTCAACTTGATGGCTGTATTTTTTTTTTTTTTTTAATATATGTTTTGCTATAGTTTGTTTTGATATATGTCAGTGATCAGGGCTGGTGTGGTACTATATTTGCTAGTTTGGCAGCAGTTAGGCACTTACAAACTGTCTCTTGGTGGCTATGATAGAGGATGAGAATATGTGCACAGATCTCTGTTTGCTGTTTATGTAGAGTAGTTAAGGGCAGGTTGAGCTGGTATTGGCTGCTGTCTTTTCTTGGTGCAAAGGTAGGTGGTGGTCCTTTCCAAGTGGGTGGGGCTGAAGGAGGTACAGATGTGGTTGGGTCTTGTGGATACAGTTTCTGTCTCCTGTCAGGAGGGACAAAAAAACAACCAACAAACAAACAAAAAAAGAAAACAATAACAACAAAAAAAATGAAAAATAAGAACAAAAACCACAAATAGCATAAACAACAATAACCACAAAAAGAAAAAAGAAAGTGGAAAAAAAAAAAAAAAAAAGAACAGATGACAGAGACCAAGAGAAAAAGAAGAAATCATCTTGGGAGGGAGGGAAAAAGAAAAGAGAACAAGAGAAAAAGAATAGTAAAGAAGAAATAAGAAAAGTACAAATAGGAAAACAGGTAAGAAAAACAAAAAGAGAAAAATAAATAAAAAGAAATGAGGGAAGAAGAAAAAAAAAAAACTGTAACCATGGAAGAGAAAGAAAAAAATGTAAAGAAAGTAAGAAAGGCAGAAGATAAAAATGAGTAACAATGATAAAAAGAAAAGTGGGTGAGGAAAAGGTACAGGGCACCCAGGTGGCATTTCTACTGACCAAACAGGTGGCAAGGAACAGGGCACCTGGTTCCAGAAGGTGGAACCTGCAAGCCCAAAAAAACAGATGGGTAAGATTTTCTAGTCCCATAAGGAATTCCTGCTGTCCCAAAACATGGCGGAGTGTAGGGTGCCCAGTCCCAGAAAAAGTTCCTGCTGTCCCAAAATGTAGCTGGTTATAGGGTGCCTGGTTCCAGAAGAAATTCCTGATAGCTGAAAATGTGGCTGGAGTTTGGACACTTGGTCCCAGAACTAGTTCCAACTGGGGGCAGGTAGCCTGATGCCAGATGAGTTCCTAATGGTCCAGAAAATGTCTGGGGGCAGGACACCTGGACCCAGAAAAAGTTCTTGTTGGCCCAAAAGACAGCTGGGAAGAAGATACTTGGTTCCAGAAGGAATTCCTGCCAGCCCCAAAAAGCAGCTGTGGTCAACATTGGTCCCACAAAAAGCTCCTCACATTCCAAAAGATGACTCGACACAGAGCACTTGTTCCTAGAAGTTCCTCCCATACCAAAAGGCACCTGAGTGTAGGGTAGCTATTCCCAAATAATTTCCTGCCAGCACAATATGTGGTTGGGAGCAGGATGGCTGGTCCTAAAACTAATTCTTGCCTACCCAGAAAGCAACTGGGAGCAGGGTGCTTGATCCCAGATGAGTTCCTGCTGGTTCACAAGATGTCGGCCGACAGGGCACCTGAACCTGGAAGAAGTTCCTGCCAGCCCAAATGGCAGCTTGAAGCAAGGTGCCTGTTTCCAGAAATAGTTCCTGCTGGCCTGGAAAGCAGCTGGGGCAGGGCATCTGGTCCCAGAAAAAGTTCCTACTGTCCTAGTAGATAGCTGAGAGTAAGGTGTCTGGTCTCATAGAAAGTTCCTGTGAGCCCAAAATATGGCTGGGACCAGGGAAGCTGGTCCCAGAACTAGTTCTTAACTACCCAGATGGCAACTGGGAACAGGAAATCTGATCCCAGATGGAGTTCTTGTTGGCTCAGAAGATATTTGCAGGCAAGGTGCCTAGACCCATAAGAATTTCCTGCTGGTCCAAAAGGTAGATGGGAGTAAGGTGCTTGGTTTCAGAGGGAGTTTCTTTCAGTTCAAAAGGCAGCTGGGGCAGGAGATGTGGTCCCAGAAAAATGTTCCTGCTATCCGAAAAGGCAGCTGGGCTGGGTGTAGGGTGCCTAGTGTCAGAAAAATGTTCTGCTGACCCCAAAATTGGCTGGTTGAGAGCAGAGCACCTAATCCTGGAACAACTTCCTCCTTGCCCAGAAGGCAGCTGGTGACATTACACCCTGTGTGGGACAGAATTCCAAAAGGTGAGTGAGAGTCCAGGATGACCACAACTCCACTCACTAGGAGGGTGTAATACAAGAGGAATATCTCACATTTCTGGTTGCCAGCCACCTGTGTGGGTGTCCAGGTAGTCCTTGGCGAGCAGAGCCAATTATCAGATGGCTACCCCAATCAGAATGCCACTTGCAAATATTCAAAATGGCCACACTCTCAGGCCAGTTAATGGTCCAAAGCTCCATTTGTCTCGTTATTTGTTGTTTTCCTTCAGTGTCTGTTTCAATTGGTTTCTCATTTCTTTTTTGTAGACGGTCTGACTAGCTTGTCTGCCTATTCCAACTTCTTACTGGATATCCCCACTTCTCACTTTTTTGTTCTTGCTATTTTTTTTTTTTTTTTAATCAACACTTTTGGAACATATCTCCATTTTTAATATTTGACTACCATCCAACAAGTTAACTACTTTATCTTGAAGGCATTCTTTTTAGAATGGTAACTTGGAAAAAATAAACTCAATGGAAATACCAGCTTAACATTTCAGGAAGCAGAGCATGATTATTTTATTGTTTGCTCACAACCTTTAGTGATAATGCTACTTTTTAAAGGAAAAATTTCATGAAGGTTTAAAAGCCTTAAAAGTAAAAATAATTGTGTCCATTGCAAACAAACACCAAGACCAACTGCTGTCCATTTGACTCCTTCCCTGGATGACTCCATGTATGTCAGGGTACACTGAATTCCATAGGCTTTTCAAGGCTGTGATCTTTTGGAAGGAGATCACCAGGTCTTTTTTAGAAATGTCTCTGGGTGTGTTGAAACTGACAACCCTTTGGTCAGGAGTCAATAACTTAATCGTTTGCTCCACCCAAGGCCTCTCCATTATACTTAGTATCCTCTTTACAGTAAAGGTCTAGAAATAACTGTGAAGGAAGTTCACATTCCCTGGTATGTAGCATATCCATCTCTTTCACTCTGCCTCTATGCTTCTTTTTTAACAACTGACAGAAGATCTGTGTAAATATCTTCAGAAATTTCAGTTTTGGCTGTGTTTATTTTTTAAAAATTCTTTTTGCATAAAATCAGGATGGCTTATTTCACTTTTAGGCTTTGGTTGGCTGCATGAATATATCCTTCAAAATTAGACCCATTTCTTAAATATGCCTGGAACACTGTCAAAAAGGCATCTGAAGCCAAGGTTAGTGTGTTTTTGAAGCCTTACACAGAACATATCTCTGAGGATTTCAGCTATGTTGAGGCAATATTTCTGTGGAGAAAACTTGTATCCAGGCTGACATTTTCCATCCTGGGTTTTCTACCTGCTGTGAAGTGGAATGGCCAAGAATGAAACCACTATATTCGGAGTTATAACAGAACTTTACTAGCCTCCGAGGGCTGGTTTTGCTCAGCCATTTTTCACAGATGCCAGATGATCCAAGAAGATCATGGAAACCTGGCACCTCACTGTGTTTTTGGCTAATCCCAGCAAAGAAAATTAATTGTTATTGATTTTGGAAACTTTCATACACAAAATAGTAATATCAGCAATTATTACTTTTCCCCCATTTTGGCAGAGGTTGGAGGTGGTGTGGATGATAAATGCTGAGATATTATTGTGTGTTTCCCCCACATGACTAGTTTTGGGGCAACACAACAGTGTTATATTCCTGTGGCTAAGAAACTTATAAAGCTGTAAAGCAAAAAGGTGTCACTAATTCACCAGTTGGTGAGATGTAAAGATCTTGAGCCTCTTGTCTGACTTAGTGGGGCTTGAATTTCTGATAATTTCTTGTCACATGACTTTTTTGCTCATTGGCCTATTGAGAATCCAGCCTTAGGTTAACCAAAATTCTATCTTTCTGCCAAACCAATTTTCTTACTCAAGGTTACCTCCAGCCTCATGCTCCTAACTTTGAGACTTTGCCCCAAGTCATGGTATACCCTACCTTCACTGTGGCCATCTAAGGACTTTATCCCTTTCTTCTCTTAAAATTATAGTACTGTATCATCCAAGAAGTTCCTTTGCATTGTACCATCATTTCTCATGATCAGTATAATCTCTGTCTTATATCAATTACTACAAAAGTATATTTTGGCTGCTATAGTAGACAACCAGCAAAAGTGAAGAAATCTTCAATGAGATAGATCGACACAGGAGCCAACACAATTGACTTAAACATACCAACAATCATGAAGATGACACAGGAGTAGGTAAGGTTTCATTCTTTTATAAATAAGGTTATCATGAGTTGCCATCTCAGTGGTGACTAACACCTGTCTCTTTATGCTCTTTGACTTTTTCTCTCTATTTTGTCTATCTGTCACTTCTATCCTGTTTCTAAGATTATCCCAAACTTAGTCTTCCAAGATATCATTTATTTCAGAGTCCAGTACTGTGTTCATTAAGTAAGCACAAAGTAAGGTCCTACTGACAGCTTTAGTCTGGGACAGCAAGTTCTTTTTTTCTGTTAAGGCATTGGCAATTATACGCTGATGCTTCATGAAGTTGAGTTAATCTAGTAAGTAACTTTATGAGTTAAAGAATCTGGAAATCCTAGTCTGGTTATTGTATTCTAGTTATTTTTGGTTATGACTATTACCTTTCCTTGACAACATCTTACTGATTTTTGGGAAACTACTCTTGTCCCACTGAATGCATTCTTGGAATGACAGGCAATCTACACAACTCCCTTTCTCACTGTGGAAGCAAATGGAGGTGCCTAAAGCCCCTTCCTCCAGCTCTTTTCACTTACTACTTCAGAACAAATCAAGAAGCTGGCAAGAACTCAAGCAAGAGACAGCCAAGACTTTTACTTCTGGTATGTTTAATGTTACCAAAGATGCACCTGAAGGGAAAAAAAAAAAAAAAATGCTGTACTTCATTAATTCTAAAGGTATACAGATGAAGTGTTCAATTAATTCCTTGCTGTTTAGGTACACAGGGTTTCTTACATCCCATCCTGGGTCCTGCTTTGTTTTTCTAGTCTCCATCCAGACTGTGAGCCACAGGATACTCCTTCAATAAATACTTGATCTCCCCTTAAACATAAACTAGATATGGTTTCTTTTTGTTACTTGCAACCAGTGATTCCTGATATACATAATTTTCTACTGTTAGCTTACTGTTAGGAATCTCAAAATTTTTACTTTGTCCAACTCAAAAGGAGTCTGGCATAGCAGAATTTTTGGTGGAAGAAAGGCTGATTTTGCTTGAATTCCTTCAAAGATTGTACACAGCATTTGAGAATCTGATTACTTTGTGAAAACAAATCAAACTCATGAATATTATTTTTGTATGCTTTACTTTTTTAATTTTTCTTGCAATTTGGGTGAAAGTTTATAGAGAAAACTCACTTTCCATACAGCAGGTCACATACACTTTGTCTCATGACATTGACTGCAACTTCCCACAATGCAGTGCAATTTTCCACTTCCTCCCCATAGTTACCTCTTCTCTGTGTCCTTCCCTCCCATGCATGATTGACCCCTGAGCTGTCTCCCTGTGCATATAAGCCCTTCTATTCTATCATAATGGATCTCTCCAAGGAGTGTATCTACCTAATGGAAATATTCAGCTCATATGCCAGTTTTTTGTTTGGCTGGAAGTCACAGGAGTGGGTTCAGTTCCAGACCTGAATGGCAGCTATGGGCCATAGTCTCAGTGGATACATCAAGCTCTATAAGACCAGCAAATCTGGTCCTTTTTTTTTTTTAATGATTTTGAGTTTTGTTCCACATTGTTCTCTCACTCTATCCAGGATCTCCTATGTAGATCACCCTCCAAGTAGTTGACAGTGATAGCTGGGCACCAGATAGTTCTTCTGGTCTCATAGTCATATAGGTTGAGGATCACATGGTGTTCCAGTCGCTTGGACTAATTATTTCCATGCATCTTTGGTTTTCTTCATTCTTCTTTGCTCTGGATGAGGAGAGATCCATTGTTGCATCTAGATGGCTGCTTACAAGCTTTTAAGATCCCAGTCACTACTCACCAAGGTAGGATGTGGAACAATGTTTTAGTGTACTATGCTATGCCAATTGATCTTGAAGTCCTCTGTGACTATAGTCCCGAGCCCACAGGTCCAACTACTCATTCACTTTGGGTAGCTGGCTGTGGCCAAGAAGAGACTGCAATCTTGTCCTTTGTCAGCTCTACTATATACCTGGGAATTCTCACAAAACAGACAAATACAGTTGTACAAATATTGTCTGCCAACCATATACATGGTCAAGGACACACTCCCCCCTGCATAAACATACCTAATTGTTCAGCCTGTCCAACCATCTATTCACCCATAGATCAATGTTTACCATCATTGTCAATGCAGTACTGTATGTGCAAAAGGATTCATTATTGTTGCCTGTACCTCCCATGAACCTCTCTATGTCTTCCTCTTCCTCAATGCCACTGTGTTGATCACTCACATTTGGTACATTGCCCTTCCCTTCACCCAAATCAATACTTGTCTTTACCTATTTAGCAGTATTCCTTCCCCTCACCTCCTATCCCTCATAACCAACAAAGAAAAGTTCCCTCCATATATAAACCTTTCACTGACTTTTCACAATAACAGACTAATACAATATTTGTCCTTCTGTAATTGATTTATTTCACTCAGCATAACGTCCCCCAACTTCATCCATGTTATGTGGTGTTTTGCAGGTTCTACATTATTCTTTAGGGTTGCATAGAATTCCATTGTGTGTATGTATCATAGTCTGGTTATCCATTCTTCAGTTGATGGACACCTACATTGTTTACATCTTTTTTCTATTATAAATAGTGCTGTGATGAACACGGGTGTGTGTAAGTGTGTTCTTGTCCTCAGTGTGCCTTCCTTTTGAAATATAGCTCTAAGGCCATGGAACTGTCCAATAATTACTTGTTCAAGTGATTTTCTGAGTGGATGGATGAGAGAAAATTGACTGCGATACTGAAAGTGTCCAGTCATTTACCCACTATCTCAGGGAGAAAGACATGAAGGGCCTGTGGAAGAGGTTGGTTATGGAGAGGGAAAAAGTCAGGAAGGGTCTTTCTCCCCTAACATACATACTTCCTAGAGCCTATTAGTCCTTTCTTTCTATAACAATTATCTCTAGACAGGAACCCTCAGTAGTTAAAGTACACACAGTCTTCAGATTCAGGTCAGGTATTCTTAGGGGCTGGCTAGGAGTAGAGACCCCATACTCCCTCTCTGATACTCTTGGTGAAAGGTACAAGACTAAACTGAGGAGATTACAAAGCTTTACAGACTTCTGGAACCAAAAATCTCCCTACCCACGTTGCTTCTGAAAATTCCACATCTGAAAAAGCACCAGGACTCTTGCAGTTGCTGTGGCACTGCCAGGAAAAATATGGCCAGACCACTGTGCAGACAGGGCTGTCCAGCAGTGTCCAAGAGGATGCTGCAACAGCCGCTGGAGTAGCACTGAATAAATGATCCAAGGCTGAGACAAATATTCAACCTGCCTTGTTACAGCATCTCTCACCAATCAGTTATGAAAGACACTAGGCTCAATGAATTGTTTATGACTAAGGGAAGTTAAAGAAAAGTCAAGACATTGAACTTGATGGCATGGCTAATTTAGTTAAAGCTGTAAGATAGTCAGGAAAAATAAAACCACCACAATTATATGTAACATTTAGTTATTCCTTAAAAAAAGTCCATTTTTGTTTCCCATGTTATTTCCCAGATGAAAATGGGGAACATTTTTTTTTTTTTT
>NW_006921856.1:1842170-1844358 GCF_000298275.1 Orycteropus afer afer
TTTTCTAGGTATAGGATCATATCATCAGCAAATAGGGATAGTTTGACTTCTTCCTTACCAATTTGGATGCCTTTGATTAGGGAACAATTCTTAATCGATTAATTAGCTATGTTCTTTTTAAAATTTGTACAATTAACTATTGAACACTGGTTTCCACTGTATGCGTCCCCTTACACATGGATTTTTTACATAGAATTTATGACATCCAGTCAGAGAAATCTTTCAAGATATTGTGGATATGGCAAAAAAAAAATATGGGAGGTGAAGGGTTTTGAGATGTGGAGATTGGAGAGACTCAAGAGGTAATTCAATACAAGAGAAATTAACAGAAGATGACATCATGGACATAAGTGTTTCCAAATAAGTGACAGATGATGAAGAATGAGAAATAGAAGAAGTACTGCCAGAAAAAAAGAAATGGAATTAGACAGTCTGATAGAAAGAAGTGTTCTAATTATTCAAGACTGCTTTTGACTTCTTTTATGAAATGGACCTTTGTAAGATATAGGAACTGAAACTAAAGCAATTTGTGCAAGAATGATTGGTAGGAGATAGAAGAATTTTTAGAGAAGTGTAAAAGCAAAAATGTCAGAGAGAAATTATTATTTATTTCCATAAATTTACCCTGAGTATGCCTGACTCTCCTGGCTCCCATTCCACCTTCACTAACTCTTCTGCCCCTTTGACCTTTGAAACAGCATGATCAATCCCTCCTCTTCCTTCTCCTCCTCATCCTACTCAACATGAAGAAAATGAGGATGAAGACCTTCTTGATGATCCACTTCCATTCAATGAATAGTAAATAAGCATCATGCTGTGCAGTTAATAAACTTATCTGTTGTGTATGTGGGTGATTGTCCTCATGTGATAAGCTAATAATTTTACAATAAGAATTGAGTTAATTGAGTGTTTATGTTATCAGTAAGACTTTGGGTCAACAGTATGCTATTGTTGTTGTTGTTGTTAGGTGCCATCGACTCATTTTCGACTCAGAGACCTTACGCACAGCAGAACGAAACAGTGCCTGGTCCTGTGCCAGCCTCATGAAACGTGCTATTTCTGAGACCCTCCTTACAGCCACTGTGTCTGTCAATCCATCTCATTGAGGGCCTTCCCCTTCTTTGTTGACCCTCCACTTTACCAAGCACGATATCCTTCTCCAGGGAATGGTTCCTCCTGACAACAAGATCAAAATAGGTGAGATGAAGTCTGACTATCCTCACTTCAAAGGGTCATTCCGGCTGCACTTCTTCCAGGGAAGATCTGTTAGTCCTTTTAGCAGTCCATGGTACTCTTAGCATTCTTCTCCAACGTCACAACTCAAAAGCATTGGCTTTTCTTCTGTCTTCATTGTTCATTGTCCAGCTCTCACATGCGTAAGAGGTGATTGAAAATACCATGGCTTGGGTTAGGCATATCTTAGTCTTCAAGGAGATATCTTTGCTCTTCATCATTTGAAAGCTATCTTTTGCAGCAGATTTGGTCAGTACAACACATCATCTGATGTCTTGACTGCTGCTTCTTTTGGTGTTGATTGTAGAACCAAGTAATATGAAATCTTTGAAAACTTCAATCTTTTCTCCATCCATTGTGGAGCTGTTTATTGGATCAGTTGTGAGGATTTTTGTTTTCTTTATATTGAGGTGTAATTCTTACTGTGGGAGCTCTGGTGGTGTAGTGCCTAAGGTATTAGACTGCTAACTGGAAGTCTGGTGGGTGGTTTAAACCCACCAGCCACTCCTTGGAAGGGAGGTTAGGCAATCTACTTCTGTAATGATACCACCTCAGAAACCCAAGGATGGGTCGCTATGAGTCAGATCCGACTTGATGGCAGTAGTTTGGCTTTGGTTTAATCCACACTGCAGACTGTAGTCTTTAATCTTCATCACTAAGAGCTTCAAGTCATACTCACTTTCAGTAAGCAAACTTTTATCATCTTGTATATCACAGGTTGTTCACCAATCTTCCTCCAATTCTAATGCCACTTTCATATAATCTAGCTTCTCAGTTTATTTGTTCAGTATACAAATTGAATAAGTATGGTGAAAGGATACAGCCCTAATACACTCCCTTCTTGATTTTAAATCATGCAGTATCCCCTTGTTCTGTTTGCACAATAGCTCCTGGTCTGCGTACATGTTCCTCATGAGTACAATAAAGTGTTCTGTAATTCCCATTCTTCTCAATT
>NW_006921856.1:1844893-1848342 GCF_000298275.1 Orycteropus afer afer
TCATTCAATATTTTGCCCACAGAATCTTTCAATATTGCAACTTGAGGCGTGAATTTTTTCATCGGTTCTTTCAGGTTCAGAATCGCCAATTGTGTTTTTCCCTTTTAGTTTTCTAACTCCAGATCTTTACCATTTCATTATAATAAATGAATTGGCTTTGTCTTCTTCAGCTGCTCTTTGAAATCTTCTGTTCAGCTGTTTTATCTTGTCATTTTTTTCTATTTGCTTTAGTTACTTCACTCAAGGGCAAGTGTCAGAGTCTCTTCTGACATCCATTTAGGTCTGTTCTTCCTTTCTTGTCTTTTTAATGACCTCTTGCTTTCTTCATGGATGATGTTTTTGATGTCATCCCACAATTCCTCTGATTTTGCATCATTGGTGTTCAATGCATCAAATCTATTCTTTAGATGATGTCTAAATCCAGGAGGGATATTATCAAGGTCATATTTTGGCTCTCGTGGACTTTTTTAAATCGTCTTCAACTTCAAGTTGAATTTGTATATGAACAGTTGATGGTTTGTTCCACAATCAGTTCCCGGCCTTGTTTTTATTTTAATTTTAATTTTTATTGTGATTTGGGTGAAAGTTTACAGAGCAAATTCACTTTCCATACAGCAGCTCACATACACTTTGTCTCATGACATTGACTGCAATTTTCCACAATGCAACAACTCCCCTCCCACTTCATCTCCATTAGTGCAATGTGTCCTGTGTCCTTCCCTCCCATGCACCCCTTCCCCCCAACTGTCTTCCCATGCATACTCACCCCCTCCATTCTCTCATTATTGATCTCTCCAAGGAATTAGTCTGTTTAATGTAAAAGTTCAGCTCATATGCCTGTCTTTTGTTTGGCTGGAAACCACAGGAGTGGGTTCAATTCCAGACCTGAAGGGTAGCTAAGGGTCATAGTTTCAGTGGCTCCATCAGGCTCTATCAGACTTCAGACCAGCAAACCTGGTCCTTTAAAAAAAAATGGTTTTGAGTTTTATTCTACATTATTTTTCCACCCTATCCAGGATCTCCTACATAGATCCCCCTCTGAGTTGTTAACAGTGATAGCCAGGCACCATTTAGTTCTTCTGGTCTCATAGTCATATAGGCTGAGAATCACATGGTGTACCAGCCACTTGGACTAATTGTGTCCTTGTGTTTTTGGTTTTCCTCATTCTTTTTTGCTCTGGACATGGAGAAACCCATCATGGCATCTAGATGGCTGCTTGCAAGCTTTTAAGATCCCAGTTGCTACTCCCAAAAGTAGGAGATGGAACAATGTTTTTGTGCAGTATGCTATGCCAGTTGAGCTTGATATCCCCTGTAACTAAGGTCCCGAGCCCACAGGTCCAACTACTCACTCCCTCTTGGTAGCTGGCTGTGCCCAAGAAGTGACTACAACCTTATCCCTTGTCACTCTACTATATACCTCATATCAGTGCTGGGTCTAATGTTTCCATCCTTTTGCTATTGTAAATAGTGATGTGATGAACATGGTTGTGCATATATCTATTCTTGTCCTGGCTCCACTTCTTTAGGATATACACCTAGTAATGGAATGGCTGGGGCAAATGGTAATTCATACACAACTTTTGAAAGAAGCGTCATACTGCTTTCCACAGTGGTTGTATCATTTTACAGTACCACCCTGGGCTTGTTTTGGCTAAAGGTATTGAACTTCTCCATCTCTTCTTGCCACAGATGCAGGCAATCAGATTCCTGTGTATTCCATTTGGTGAAGTCCATGTGTATATCCATCGGTTATGTTGTTGAAAAGGGGTATTTGCAATGAATAAGTCATTGGTCTTGCAAAATTCTATCATGCAATCTCCAGCATTATTTCTATAACCAAGGTTATATTTTCTAGCATGCTATTAGCAGTTACATTTTTGGAGAGCCAAAAGTTATATGTGGATTTTTGACTGGTGGGAAGTCAGTTCTCTAACCTCTGCTTTGTTCAAGGGTCTATTATCCTTTAAAATTTTTCCACAACAATTATTTTTAGCAGGGGAAACATCAAATATTTTGAACAGTGAAAGTAATCAATCAAAACTTGGGATAAATAGAAATTAATGGACAATTTAGGAAAGCATAAGTTGTCTAAATAACATTTTTCATTGGTGGTTGGAGAGCCCAAGCCTTCATGACCCTTTGTAGTAAGCTGTCTTTGTAAACACCCCTGATTCTCTCATAGGAAAGAGAAAATAAATGATTACTGGAGGTACAGGTTTTTCTAGTCTCTGTTTATTCAGGTTATTCAGTGGTATTTAAGAAGACAGGAATAGGGGAAATGATACTCAGGAGTTGAAGATTCCAGTGATTTACCCAAAAACCCACAGGAAGGAGGGAACAACAAAGAACATTGCATTAGCTATCTCAGCTCCACTCTGATGTCCTTGGATAGGTTCCTTTGAAAATGAAGTCCCTGTTCAAAGGAAGATATTTCTCCTTAAAACAAGGCACATCATTTGGGAAATGTCTGATATAAGGAAATATCTTCCTTGTTAGTGCTTCTCATGAAATTCTTCTCATATCAGTGTTGGATCCAATGTTGGATACTGGACTAGTCCTCAGCGATGTCAGGAAGTATGTTGTGAACATCTTCCACACCTTTCGTTCCCCCATGTGGACTTGTTTTAATCGTCTTCAACTTCAAGTTGAATTTGATTCAACATTTCCACTTTTCATATCCTAGCCTAATTTACTTCCTTGTTCTATTTCTAGGGATTGGTCTTGGCTGAAGGTGAACTGTTGTTTTTCCTGTAGGCTTGAAAAGACCTACACCAGATTCTCAGGTGACACAGCAAGGCCTGGAAAATCAGTCAGTGTCAGAGAGATTTTCCAATACTCAGTACCTGGGGTGGTCACAATGAATGTCATTTTTGTTAGATGCCATAGAATTGGTTCCAACTCAGAGTGACTGTATGTACAACAGGACTAAACAATCCCTGGTCCTACATCATCTTCACAATCCTTGCTATGCTTGAGCTCATTGTTGCAGTCACTGTGTCAATCCATCTCACTGAGGGTCTTCCCCTTTTTAATTGACCCTCTCCTTTACCAAGCATGATATACTTGTCACTGGTCCCTTCTGACAACATGACAAAATATAAGAGATGAAATCTGGCCATTTGCATTCTTAAAGAATATTCTATCTCTACTTCCTTCAAGACAAAATTGTTCATTCTTCTAGCAGTCCCTGATACCTTCAATGTTCTTTGCCAACACCACAATTCGAAAACATCAGTTCTGTTGTCTTCATTATTTACTGTCAAGTTCTCACATGCTGTTATATGGAGTTATTAAAAATACCATGGCTTAGGTCAAGTGCATCTTAGTCTTCAAAGTGACATCTTTGCTCTTAAACACTTTAATAAAGAAGTTTTTGCAGCAGGTTTTCCCACTGCAATTGATCATTTGATGCCTTGATTGCTGCTTCCACAGACATTGATTTTGGA
>NW_006921856.1:1848472-1861939 GCF_000298275.1 Orycteropus afer afer
AAGTGCGTCAAGTCTTCTTCACTTTCTGCATGCAAGGTTGTGTCATCTGTGTATCACAGGTTATGGCAATGATTAGAGTTGGCAAAGGAGTATGTCACTGGATGAATAAACACATGAGGGAGGTACAGGAGAAGGTCAGGACAAGTAGCTATAGCACAAAGTCAAGCTGTGCTGGTAAAGTGATTACTCTCATAAAACTCAAAACAACAACAGCATTTTCTAATTTCCCTTCTGTGAATACTCTTACTGTGGCACCACAGCACATTTCTGGCCATCACAATATTCCCCAAGATATAATTGTTGGCTCTCCTTACCTAGCAGGAACTATCTCTAGCACACCACTGTTTCCTTAACCAAGTACCTATGGATTGAACTTTGCTCAGACCATTATATCAAGAATCTAGCAATTGAAAGAATGCCAAGTGCAAGATGAATGAAACATAAAAACAGATGAAACTCATGTGTAAGCACCATAGCAAAACAAGAACACTGTCTCCTTTCTAAGATTGTGGAAAAACTCTGTGAAGCAGGGACAGATTAGCACTAGATAGATGCCACAAAAGAGAAAGTGAGGTCCTAGAAGGTTGAATATTATGATCAAAGATACAGTTTTTTAAAAAACAGCTAACATTACGTCAAGCACTTAGTATGTGTCCTACACAGTCCTACACACTATCCCTTTGCTAATTCATTTGACCCAAAACAACCTTATGAAGTATTATTATTATTATTATCCCATTTTAGGAGTGAAGAGTTTATGTAGAGGAGTGGGGAAAATAATTTTGGATTTGTTAAATGTATACCACCTCTGTTGTCCAGCCATGACTTTGGCCTGGAGAAAGTCTGTTCAGGGCTCAGGACTCAGTTTTAATCCTTGTGATTCTTTCATTAACTGTATTATTAAAGGAGTAAGGTAGGAAACCTCACCTTTATCACTAACTGCATGACAAGGTTCAGCATGAATCCAATTGCAATCTGGAAATAAGTGCAGGCTCCTTGCACACCCCCAAAGTCCCAAATGCTAGCCACTTTCCTGGCACTTCTCCCTTACCCTAACTATCCAGATAGGGCTGACTTCATCCCCAGTCATTTTGAGCCAGTTCAAAACATCTCTGGCTACCCTCTACCAGGTCAGTAGGTACCAGCTATTGGCTCAAGAGTCTGCACAATTCCCTGCAATTCAGACTAGCCAGCCTTTCTCTTTCTCTCCCCACTAGGGCTGGGTACAAGCTAGAAGGATTCTGTCCTTCTTCATTGACAACCAATGCAGACTTTTTCTGTCACTTAGTCTTCCAAACCTGGTTCCTCACAAGTTAAGACTCTATCCTTATGACTGTGTAGGAAGCCCTCATCTGAGTTATCAACCCTAAATCAGAGTCCTATTGTCCTTTGTGAATTCATTAATCCTCTGTAACTAAATTAATGGAAGCTATTACTTATACTAGGGAGACTTGGTGGCACAATGGCAAAGTGCTTGACTGTTAACTGAAAGATTGACTGTATGAACCCACTCAGTGACTCTTCAAGAAAAAAAAGACCTGGCAATCTGCTCCTGTAAAGATTACAACCTTGGAAACCTAATGGGACAGGTCTACTCTGTCCTTATAGGGTTGCTATGAGTTGGAATCAACTTGGTGACACATAATAACAACAGCAACGCAGCTGTATCTGCCTGCTCACAAAACTCATATCCTCTTCTTGACTCTGTTGCATTTTATTTATTTAAGGAGAATAAATGAAAACAGTCTTTCTTCTTTTTTGTCTGATAGGTGACTAAAGAGGGAACCACAGAAGAGAGGTCATATAATCCGGACTTCAGCGGTTGGCACACAACAATAAAAACAATGCTATTTGTAATTACAGTTACCCATATATTATAACCAGAAAGGGTGCAAAGAGATGCATTAAGCAAGGTTTAGAAGAGGTACAGACAGCACATGCCTTCCATTGTCCCCAGGAACATCCCATACGTGGATGTTCTCACCAATCCAGGAAGCCCCAAAAGAGAGAGCTCCAAGGTTCAGGGACCCATAGTCATTGGGGCTTCAAGGAATGTGTATGACTGAGGCCTTAAGGCATAGCTATGAATTGATTCAATCAATGAATATACATTATGCCGTCCTACCTTCCTGAAGTTGGTCCGTCAAGTTGGAACCTCTGGAGCCCCTATTTGCCTAGCTATTTTTTGAGAGGGGGAAAAAAAAAACAAAAAAACTCATGCCATTGAGTTGACTCCAACTCATAGTGACTCCCATTGAGTTTCTGAGGGTGTAAATCTTTACAGAAGTAGATCACCCCATCTTCCTTCTGCAGAGCAGCTGATGGGTTTGAACCATTGACCTTCTGGGTGGCAGACAATTGCCTTATCTACTCTGCCACCAGGGCTCCAGAGCACTTTAATTGCTTTAGCAATTACAAAGGCTATATTCAGAGACCAAAGGCAGAAACCAAGATTTCTGTCCTACACAATCATCTTCCAGAAGTTTTTTTATCCTGAGACTAATGTGAGTACTCAGAAAATAGTCATTGAACAAACAGAACTCTTGAAGGAATAAGAAAACTATGAATTGAATGTCTCCAGTTTAATTTGACTTCTAGTACATCTGAAAGATCTTGTCCAGAGAGAAAACCTGAAGAGTTTTGCTCTCATTTTGTTAATGCATCAGTAAGGATCCTGCTTTGAAGAGATCTTTATTTGAGTTTCAGATTAAGGACAAGAATTGGGCAGTGGGTTTTAAGCTGCAATCATTTGAGCTAGTAGCTGATTTTGCAAGATGGTTCTAGACATGGCAAAACCAAACCAAACCAAGCTCACTGCTGTCAAGTCAGTCCTAACTCATAGCAATCCCTCCTTGGGTTTGCGAGGCAGTATAACTATGGAAGTAGATTGCCCAACCTTCCTTCTGAGGAGTGGCTGATGGGTTGGAACCACCAACCTTCTGGTTAGCAGTCAAAGGTCTTAGGCACTATGCCACTAGGCCTCTCGAACTGCTGAGAAAGTGACAGTCTGAAGGAAAGTAAATGAAAGAAAGTAGCTCCAACATTTTGTTTAGAAGAAAGTTAAAATAATTTCAAATAGATAACAAAATCAAAACTATAAAACCCCAAGTATTCTAAAGATGAAATACACTAAGGTATTTGGGCATGAAAATTATGTAAATAGTAAAATATTTTTATAAGCATACAAATTGAAAAGTTTATACAGAAGCTTTTTTTTTTTTTTTTGCCTGCTATTTCTAGTTGTATTTGTTTGAGTTGTGTTCTGGAGAGAAAAGGTGTGAGTAAGCAGTCAGGTTGGATGCATCTTCAAGGCCAACTGATGGGCATCCATCTGTCATGAGAATCAAGTATTGAGTGGGAGAGTGAAACCATTACATGTTTTCTCACAGATGATAGAAGTTCATTGGAGGCATTAAATTGCCTGTGCTGAGAAGTAGCAAGATGAAACTCTCTTACTATCTTTGCAAAATGTATACAACATTAAACAGATACAGATGAGAAATTTACCAGTAGAGAATAAAGAGGTATGAATGTGTGTACCTGTGGGTTTACATACATGTCTAGGGGGGTGTAGGTGATGACTTTATTAATACTCTTTTTGCTTTTATTGAAGTTTCCAGGTGGTGCAAATGGTTATTGGGCTCTGCTGTTAACTGACTCTCCTTGACTTTTTACAACAATGGACTCATACAATATTTGTCCTTCTGTGAGGTGACTTATTTTACTCAGCATAATGTCCTTCAAGTTCATCAATGTTCTGAGTTGATTTGCTGATTCTTCATTATTCTTTATTATTGCATAGTATTCCATTGTATATATGTACCATAGTTTGGTTATCCATTCATCTGTTAATGGGCACTTAGTTTGTTTCCAGCTCTTTGTTATTGTAAATAGTGTTATAATGAACATGGGTGTGAGTATATCTATTCGTGCGTTGGGTCTCACCTTTTAAGGATATATTCCTTGTAATGGGATAGCTAGATCAAATGGTATTTCTATTTCCAACTTTTTCCATAGTGGTTGTACCATTTGACAGTCCCCCAGCAGTATAGCATTCCAATATCTCCACTCCGTCACCAGCACTTTTTTATCCCCCCTGACCTGTTGAAACTGGCTAAATTGCAAGGGAGAGGTGACTTCTCATTGTTGTTTTGATCTGTATCTTTTTAATGGCTAAGGATCATCAGCATTTCTTCATGTGTTTTCTGGCTGCCTGAATATCTTCTTTGGTTCATTTCCTTTCCATATTTTTAATTGGATTGTTTGTCTTTTTGATACTGAGGTTTTGAAATTTTTCTAGATTTTAGAGATAAGTCCCTTGCTGGATATGTCTTTGATAAATATATATTTTTTCCCTATCTGTAGGTTCTCTTGGTGTGGTTATTTTTGTTTAAATTCAACTGTAATTTTTCTATTTTTCACTATTCTTCAGCTAATTTTTACCCTTTATGTTATAGTTGAATTCAACTGAAAAGAAAATAACAACATAATAATATTTTCACTAATAAAAAATGACCTGAAAAAAAAAAAAAATAGATGTGGATCTGAAAGCAGAAGATATACCACTGGTTTCTAACCCTGAATTTAAACTCACCTGCTTTAAAATTTCTTTGGCCTGGCTACTTTCAAATAACTTTCTTTGCTTTCTCTGGCCTATATGTCATTTCTGAAATAGCATGAAAAAGTTTTCTCATTGTATTTCAAAATGAAAAATGTTCCATCTACATCTGTAAATACTAAAAAATGTGCTTTCTTACAGTATTTTTTTAACTAGGTATGGACAAGGTTCTGACCCTTATTATTGGAACTCAAATCCAGATGGAATTGGGTAAGGTTCTAATCATTTGAGGGATCTTCCTTTTGAAGATTTGTACATCTTCAGGGGAATTTCTACTTTAAAGAAGTTATCATTTGTGGGAGGTCCGTTATGAAGATTTTAAATCATTTGAGGGGATTTCTCTTTCTTTGAAGGTTTCTATAATTCAGTAAAAACATTTGCTAACTGAAATGGTCACATTTCCCTACTACAAAAACCACTCTCTCAAAAATGAATCAAAACATTCTTTTAATGTATTGGCTGTAAGTAAGCTTAAGGATTTTCTTTCTTAATGTTGGAATCACTGAAAAGAACATTCTTGTGTTTGGGTGAAAGTAACATTTAAAATGGTACAAGGGAGACTATCAAAATATCAAAATAATAAGCATATACTTTAATATCATCAAATGGAAGATTAAAATAGCAATGATCAAAGGCAAGGATGATACAATATAGGTTTATTTCTTGCAACTTACTCTGTCTTTATGGAAGCCTTATTGTATGCAAAAAAAATTGGTTCAAAGGAAGTTTTAAAAGTGGTTGTTGTTACATGCCCTCAAGTCAGCCCTGACTCATAATGACCCCTTCTTGGGTTTCTGATGTAATATCACTACCGAAGTAGATTGCCCAACCTTCCTTCCGAGGAGTGGCTGGTGAGT
Organism: Orycteropus afer afer; assembly: GCF_000298275.1. Lineage (NCBI taxonomy): Eukaryota > Metazoa > Chordata > Mammalia > Tubulidentata > Orycteropodidae > Orycteropus > Orycteropus afer. The sequence goes on from NW_006921856.1 coordinate 1,853,948, forward strand.
TTGAACCACCAGGCTTCTAGTTAGCAGTCAAAGTGACTTAGGCTCTATGCTACCAGAGCTCCTATTCTATTAAATAGAGAGTGATAGAAAAGTGGTGACTGCACTCTGGCAGAGGTAGAAAAATGTGAGTCCTGGAAAAAAAAGGCAGTTCTTTCAGATTCCAGGTCTCACAGTTTTCACTTTACATATGCACACACAGACTGGATTTATTTTGCTAGCATTTGGTTGAAGATTTTTGTATCTTTGTTCTTAAGGGATATTAGTCTATAGTTCCTTTTCTTGGGATAACTTTAACTAATTCTTGTATCAAGGCAATACCATCCTCATAAAATAAGCTTTTTGGAAGAGTTTGTGAAGGATTGATGTTAATTCTTTAAATGTTTGGTAGAATTTAGTAGTGAAGTCATCTGGTCTTGAACCTTTCTTTCCTGGAAACTTAAAATATTATTATTGCTATAATTATTATTACTAATTCAGTTGCTTTACTTGTTATGGATCTATTCAGATTTTTCCACTTATTCTTAAGTCAATTTTAGTATTTTTTGTCTTTCTGGGCATTTTCACGTTTTTTCAAGGTTATCTAATTTGTTGTTGATAGGTGCCATTGAATTAATTCAGATTCATAGCAACCCTATGCACAACAGAATAGTGATAATGGTCCTGCACAATTCTCACAATTGTTGCTGTGCTTGAGCCTATCATTTCAGCCGCTGTGTCTATCCATCTTGTACAGGTTCTTCCCTTTTTTTTGCTTACTTTCTACTTTGTCTAATTTGTTGCTACAAGGGTCTAATTTGTTGCTACAAGGGTCAAACTTGTTGCCATAAAATTGTTCATGATATCTCCTTAAAATCTTTTTCATTCAGACACAGACCCATCATCTATGGACAATGGATCTTTGATAAAGGCCCAAGGCCCATTAAATGGGGAAGAGACAGCCTCTTTAACAAATAGTGCTGGCAAAACTGAATATCCACCTGTAGAAAAATGAAACAAGACCCTTACCTCACCCCATACACAAAAACAAACTCAAGCTGGATCAAAGACTTAAATGTAAAACCCAAAAACTATAAAATTCATCAAAGATAAAATAGTGGCAAATCTAGGAACCCTAATTTATGCCATGAGTAAACTGTTAAGCATAACCCAGAATGTGCAGGAGATAGAAGAGAAGTTAGATGACTGGGACCTTTTAAAATTTAAATTCTTGTGTGCATTGAAAGATTTCAAAAGAGTAAAAAGAGAACCTGCAGATTGGGAGAAAATATTTGCCTATGGCATATCTGACAAAGGACTTATCTCCAAAATCTACAGAAAACTTCAACACCTCAACACCAAAAAGACAAATAACCCAATTCACAAATGGGCAAAAGACTTGAACAGATACTTCACCAAAGAAGATATACAAGCAGCCAACAAACACATGAGAAATTGCTCATGATCATTAATCATTGTTGTTGTTGTTGTTATTTGCCATCGAGTCAGCCCCGACTCATAGCGACCCCTCCTTGGGTTTCCAAGGCAGTATCACTACGGGAGCTCTGGTAGCATAGTGGCTAAAAGCACTTGACTGCTAACCAGAAGGCTGGCGGTTCAAACCCACCAGCCACTCCTCGGAAGGAAGGTTGGGCAAGAGTGGCAGGTTGGGCAATCCTACTTCTGTAGTGATACTGCCTCGGAAACCCAAGGAGGGGTCGCTATGAGTCGAGGCCAACTCCACGGCACATAACAACAACAACACCACTACGGAAGTAACAAATGCTGGGAGGGGGTTGTGGAGAGATTGGAACTCTTGTGCACTGCTAGGGGAATTATAAAATGGTACAACCATTGTGGCAAAAGGTATGGTGTTTCCTTAAAAAACTGAAAATAGAAGTACCATTTGACCCAGCAATTCCATTACTAGGAATATATCCTAAAGAGGTGAAAGAGAGCACACAAACAAACATATATACACCTATGTTCATTGCAGCACAATTCACCATAGCAAAAAGATGGAATCAACCTAAATGCCCATCAACAAATGAGTGGATAACCAAATTATGGTATATCCACACAATGGAATACTATGCCATATTAAAGAACAATGAGAGATACGTGAATCATCTCATAATGTGGATGAACCTGGAGGACATTATGCTCAGTGAAATAAGTCAATTGCAGAAGGACAAGTACTGTATGAGTCCATTACTGTAAAAAGAAAGAGAAGGGTTTGCTTCGGAAAAGGAACTCACCTAGTAGGTTACCAGGATGGGGAGGGAATGGGAGGAATTAATTTAGGGTTAGTCGGGGCTTACATGTTGACATGGGTAGAGGGAGGAATATATGGGAAGGATATAGGACCATGATGATAACATTGGGAAATGAGTGGACACTGAACTGTGGACATAATAGATAGATGACAGATGTTAAAACCAACCAATGTGTCCACAATACCACATTGTCTTTAACATCAAACACTAGGCTATACAGATAAACACATACACACCTGAGATGATCAGACAGGGGCTAGTGAATAGAGTATACTCTAAAGCAAGGATAGATTCAGCTGAGGCTAATCTTGTACAGATACCAGTGATAAAAAATACCTGCAGTCCTTACAGAAACAATAGAAGACAGACACAGGGCAATCCCTCACAGACATTCTGACACTATGGGAGAGAGATCCAATAGATCTACTACCTCAGGACCATAGTACTGGGGTACACCAGACTCAATTGGCACAACAAAATACATAAAAGCATTGCTCCACATCCTACATTGGTGAGTAGCAACTGGGGTCTTAAAAACTTTCAATCAGCCATCTAAGATGCAGCTAATGGTCTCCTAGCGTCGGAAGTGAAGAAGAATGCAAAACAACAAAACAACAACAACAACAACAAAGTGTATTTAGAAGCAATCAGCCCTAGGACATGGTGGCCCTCGATACCAGAAGAACTGGATGGTGCCTGGCTACCAATGCCAACCACTCAGGAAAGGATAAAATCTGGAGATCCTGGATAGAGTGGGAGGGAAAAGGTGGAACAAAATCCAAAAACTCAATAATGACCAGAATTACTGATCAGAAGAAATCTGGTGAGACTCCCAATACTATGGCCCTGAAATACATTCAGTGCCTGGAATAAAACTCACCCCCAGGGGCAGTCTCTAAGCCCAATACCCAGGATGCCACACCCACACACTCAATGGTAATATATCCCTTAGAGCAATAGACCATGAAACACCAGAGGACCAACATTCAAATTGAGAAAATGCAGGACAAACATAAGTGCATAATTATGAAGGGCACAAAGGGAAGGTTGCAGGGTAGGGAGGGGGAGGAGACTGGGTTAGTGTTGGGCATGGTGAATGGAGAATGAAACTAAATGTATGCGTGACATTGAAACAAGCTCTTAAAATAAAAATAGTATTTTAAAAAAATAAATAAATAATCTTTTTCATTCATATAAAGTCAGTAGTAATACCCCCTGTTTCATTACCGATATTAGTAATGTGAGTCTTCTTTCTTTTACTTTATTTTTTCAATTTTTATATTCTTTATTTCATTTATTTCCACTCTAATCTTTATAGTTTCTTTCCTTCTGTTTGGTTTGGGTTTATTTTACTCTTCTTTTTCTAGTTATTTGAAGCAGATAATTAGATTGTTGATTTGAAATTTTATTTTTATTATTTAATGTTGGTTCTATATTAAAAATTTCTTAGCACCTATACGTTTTAGTATATTTTGTTTATATTTTCATTCATATCAAAATATTTTCTGATTTCCCTTATGTTTCACTCTTTGACCCATTTGATATTTGTAAGTATTGTTTAACTTTCACATTTAAAAAAAAAAATCCAGTTTTCCATCTGTTATTGACTTCTAATTTCATTCCCTATGGCCAAAGAATATACTTCGTATGATTTCAATTCTTTTAAATTTATTGAAACTTGTTTTGTGGTCTAACTTATGATCTATCTTGGAGAATGTTCCAAGTGTACTTGAAAAGAATGTGTATTTTGCTGTTCTTGATGCAATATTCCATAAATCTCTGTTAGATCTCAGTTTAAAGGGGAGTTCAGGTCTTCTACTTTTTATCTATCTTTTGTTTAATTGTTTTATCCATCACTGAGTGTGGAATATTGAAATGGTCAGCTATTACTGTTTAATTATATATTTCTTTCTTTGAGCCTTTCAGTTCTTGCTTCATATATTTTGGGCTTCTGTTGTTATGTGTATATATATTATTGTTATATCTTCTGGATAAATTGACACTTTCATAATGATAAAAATTCCTTTTCTGTCTCTAATAACAATTTTTATCTTAAAATTTATTTTGACTGATAGTATAGCAGCTTCAGCTGTCTTTTGCTTACTGTTTCCATGAACCATATTTTTCTATCCTTTCATTCTCAATCTATTTGTATGTTTGAATCTAACATGAGTACCTTGTAACTAGAATATAGTCATATCATTTTTTCAACCCATTCTGCTAATTTCTTACTTTTAATTGGAGAGTTTAATTCATTTACATTAATATAATTACTGACAAAGTAGAATTCATGTCTGCCATTCTCTATTTGTATTCTATATGTCATATCTTTTTGGTTCTTCAATTCCTCCATTACTACCTTATTTTGTATACTAGACCATAGAGTCAGACCCTACTCACAGTGACCCCTCTTTAGTATCACTATGGAAGTAGATTGTCCAACCTTCCTTCTGAGGAGTGGCTGGTGAATTTGAACCACCAGCCTTCTGGTTAGTAATCAAATGCCATAGGCACTATGCTATCAGAGCTCCTAGGCATTTCCTGGTCTACCATTACAATTCCCTTGTTATTTATTTTACCATATTTCAGAGTTAATTTCTTTGTGGTTGCCCTGGGAATTAAAATTACAATATTAATTTGTAGTAATACCAAAAAACAAACTCACTGCTGTCAAGTTAGATCTGACTCATAGCTGTCCCCTCCTTGGGTTTCAGAGGCAATATCACTATGGAAGTAGATAGCCCAGTCTTCCTTCTGAGAATTTTCAACGATAGGGAGGAGAAAAAATGGTTTCCTAGTGACACACTCCATGAAATCTACTGAGTGAAACAAACACAGAAATGATCCTGGAACCCTGAGCATTAAATGAGAGGATAAGAAATTAGATTGAGTGCTAATAAGAAAGGAAGGAGAAAAGTACCTGGTGAGAGAGAAGAAGCTGAGGTACAACGAAGTGTGGTCATTTCAAGACACAAAAGGCATTATATATGTGTGAGGAGAAACCAACTTCACAGAATCCACACTGGAACAGAGACCCAGTGCGGACAGATCTGGAAGAAATCCAGGTGGTAAAATGCATACTGGGTCTGTAAGAGGAAAATGCAGGGAAACAGGCAAAATTTCCAGTGGCACAGGTAGATCACAGAGATAGGAGGGAGCCAGTGAAGGGGAGGGTGGGTGTGGTGACTCATTACTATGTGATCATTAGATGATTGGGTTGAAGGCCATGGGAAGAGAAAGGCCTGTAGGGTGGTGGTTGGAGATGCTGGACTCTGGGCAGCCTGTGACATGATTGAGTCTGGATGGGAGCTGGATAAGTGCCTGGGGCCCATGCCAGTGAATTGGAACTGGAGAGGCTTCAGCACTTTCATAGCCACACCTTCCCAGTGACAGGGGGTGAGCCCTCTTCCTGCCTTCACCAAACCAGTAGCTGGATATGGCCCCTGGCAACTCCACACTTGCCTTGTTCCTTGAACCTCATCTTCCCACCATTAGCACGGACACTTATTACACCATGCCTAGGCAGACAGAGTCAGTGTCTGTGGCTCATTCTCCCTACATCTGCATCATTGACAATGCTCCTACCACTGATTGCAAGAACGTGTCACCACTGCCTCCTCTGTCAGAGGCACATGTGCACACAACAGGCTCCTGACTCTTCCCAGGTCACACACATTCCTATAGATCACATCACAACCCCTACTATCACTGTTTCTGGCTGACCATAACTGTGATAGTTGGAGCTGTGTGTCAACTTGGCTAGACCACAATTCTATGTGGTTTATGCAGTTGTGATGTGGGTTATTTCCATGATGGGATCAGATGTATATGTTTTGAGCAGCCAATCCATTGAAAGGGAGTTTCCCTTGGAATGTGGCTTGCTTCCAATATATTTATGGACAACCTGGGAAAAGAGACACTCTTCTGTGGACTGGGATTCTGTTGTGCTGCCTACAACTGTCCTTAAGTGAACAATCCAAAATTCGGCCTGGTGATCTTGGATTCATCATTTGTCAGCTCGTATGCTGCCTGGCAACCTTGAGCTCGTCAGCCCCTGCAGCTGCGTGAGTTGAGAAAAGCCTCCAGCTTTATGTTTAATTCAACAACTTGGGACTTCCAGCTTCTATAAGTATGTAAGCAATTTTCCTAAGATAAATATCACTTTGCTTATATGTATACATAAGCTTTATTGGTTTTGCTTCTCCAGAGAACCCAGCCTAACACATTTGTTACTGGGAGTGGTTCTAGAGAGTCAAAATCATAAGGATGGGCTCCCTTAATTAGTTCTCATCTTTTTTTTTTTTTTTTTCGCTTCTCCAATTTGATTAATTGTAAGGCACTGGTGACTCTGCCTCCATTAGTAAAGAGGGCACTGTTAATCCATGGCATGGCATGACAACATTGATATGCATAATAGCACCACCAATAGATCAAATACTTTTGAGAAGTGAGGCTCTGGGTGATCACATATTTGATAGTTTTCTGCAATTTTGTCAGCATGAAGAGTATAAGGAAGCTGGTGGTTGGTCCTACTTACATGAGACAAAGTGATGAAAGAGTGAGATGAGTTTAGGGCTGCTGAGTCACACACAGTTCAAGCACCACATAAAAAACTTCAATGTATCCAGTTCAGCTCTGAAAGAAAGCCTTCTTTCTTCTAGTATCAGAGCTGATATTGCCAAAAAACAAACAGTCTTATTGTAAGGGTGACTCAATTACAATGCCAATTTAATTGCCAAACTAGAATATTGTTAAAGTTAAAGTGAGGACATTGATTTGGAAAAAGTGGGATCCTGAAACCAATATGGGGACATATGGGCAGACAGTCAGGAAGAAGAGGATATGGACATTGTAAATTCCATTGAATACCTACCATCTGAAGGGATTACTATAAAACCGTTATCTCTTCCACCTCGGTTTGATGGGATTAACCCAACTGTTCCTGCTGGGTCAATGCCTGAGATAGATGCCATGGAAGACATTGCTGAATGTTCTCAGGAACTGCCCCAACCCCCATAGTTGCTGCTAGACCTATCACTAAACCTAAGTCCAAACGAGTCCCAAAAGGTGAAATACAAAGTGTGACTGAGGAGGTGGTATTTTACACCTGAAAAGACCTACTTGATTTTGCTAACATGAATAAACAGACAGAAACCTGTAGAATATGTATGGGAATGGATAGTGAGGGTGTGGGATAATGGTGCAAGGAATGTAACATTGGATAAGTTTGAATTTGTTGAACTAGGCCCACTAAGTATGGATTCTTCATTCAGTTTTGTCAGCATAAAGAGTATAAGGAAGCTGGTCCTACTTCAGCTCAAGGAGTTAGGAAAGGATCTAATTGTTTATTTAGTTGACTTACTGAAGCATGGACTATGCGGTGGCCTACCTTAAGTCAAATTGAAGTACCAGACCTGCCTTGGTAAAATGTAGAAGAAGGTATCCAAAGGCTTAGAGAAATTGGCCTGTTAGATTGGATTTATCAGATGAGATCCGTAGAGACAGAAATTGAGAGTCCAGAGGACATGCCTTTCACAAGTAAGGTGAGGAATATATTTGTGAAAGGAGTCCCAGCTTCCTTGAAGACAGCTGTGATTGTTATTTTATGTAAGCTGGATTTGACTGTGCTGTTGTTGTTGTTGTTGTTAAGTGCCGTCGAGTTGTTTCCGACTCATAGCGACCCCATGCACAGCAGAATGAAACACTGCCTGATCCCGTGCCAGCCCCACAATCCCTGCTA
>NW_006921856.1:1865735-1872162 GCF_000298275.1 Orycteropus afer afer
GATTGCCCAACCTTCCTTCCGAGGAGTGGCTGGTGGGTTTGAACCGCCAGCCTTCTGGTTAGCAGTCAAGTGCTTTAGCCACTATGCTACCAATTCTAGTTCATGTGAACAAGAGCCTAGATTGAATCACCAGAATACAGACTCACAGCTGCTCAATCAATTCCCAGACTTGAGTCAGTTTACAGACCCAACCATTTGAATGAAGGGGAGGCTGGGTTTCCTTGAGGAAGGGTCCCACTACATTGCCAAAATGTATAATGTCAATCTTTCTCCCAGCCTTCTCCAAAGCAATCTGAGCCCTTTTTCAAGAGTGTTCATGGAGGAAAAGTAAATAATCAGATTTTCAGGGATAACTGGACACAGGCTCTGAACTGACACTAATTCCAGGAGACCCAAAATGTCATTGTGACCCACCAGTCAGAGTGGGGGCATATGAAGTTCAAGTTTTTAATGGAGTCTTAGCTCAGCTATGTCTCACAGTGGGTCCAGTTGGTCTTCAAACCCATCCTGTAGTGATTTCCCCAGTTTTAGAATGCACAATTGGAATAGATATACTGAGCAATGGGGAGAAATTCCACATTGGGTCCCTGACATGTGGGGTAAGGGCTATTATGGTAGGAAAAGGCAAGTGGAAGCCACTAGAACTGCCTCTATTTACAAAAATAGGAAACCAAAAGCAATACCGCATCCCTGGAAGGGTTGCAGAGATTATTTCCACCATCGAGGACTAGAAGAATGCAGGAGTGGTGATTCCAACCACATCCCCATTTAATTCGCCTATTTGGACTGGGCAAAAAAACAGATGGACCTTGGAGAATGACAGTAGATTATCATAAACTTAATCAGGTGGTGACTCCAATTGCAGCTGCTGTTCCTGATGTGGTTTCATTGCTTGAGCAAAATAGTACATCTCCTGGTACTTGGCATTGATCTAGCCAATGCTTTTTTCTCAATACCAATTTCAAAGGACCATCAGAAGCACTTTGCCTTCAGTTGGCAAGGCCAACAATATACTTTCACAATGCTTCTTCAGAGGTATATCAACTTCTCAGCACTATGTAGGGATCTTGATCACCGTTCCCTTCCACAAGACATCACATTGGTCTGTTATATTGACATTATGCTGATTGGACCTAATAAGGAAGAAGTATCAATGACTGTTGACTTATTGCTGAGACATCTGCATGCTAGAAGATGGGAAATTAACCCCCAAAAAATTCAGCCACCTTCCAACTCAGTGAAATTTCTAGGGGTCCAACGGTGTGAGGCATCTCAAGATATTCCTACTAAAGTGAAGGATAAGTTATTGTATCTGGCTTCCCCCACAACTAAAAAGGAGGTGCAGCATCTTTTGGGCCCCTTTGGATTTTGGAGGCCTATTTATCAAGTGACTCAGAAAGCTGCTAGTTTTGAGTGGGGCCCAGAACAACAGAAGGCTCTGTAACAGGTTGAGTCTACTGTGAAGGCTGCTCTTCCACTTGGGCCATATGATCCAACTGATCCAATGGTGTTTGGAGTGTCTGTAGCAGATAGTGATGCTGTTTGGAATCTTTGGCAGGTCCCTATTAGTGAATCACAAAGCAGATCCATTGGATTTTGCAGCAAAGCTCTTCCATCCTCTGCAGGTAACTATTCTCCTTTTGAGAAACAGATTTTGGCTTGTTTCTGGGCTTTAGTAGAGACTAACCATAGGCCACCAAGTCACCATGAGGCCTGAACTGCCCATCATGAACTGGGTGTTCTGTGTCTGACCCACAGAGTCATAAAGTTGGACATGCACAGTAGCACTCCATCATTAAATGGAAGTAGTATATCAGAGATTGGGCTTGAATAGGACCTGAAAGTTCAAGTAAGTTGCATGAGGAAGTGGTCCAAATGCCTATGGTCTTCACTTCAATCACATTACCTTCCCTCTCCCAGTCTGCACCTATGGCCTCATGGGGAGTTCTTTATGATCAATTGACTGAGGAAGAGAAAAATTGTGCCTGGTTTACAGATGGTTCTGTGCTATATTCAGGCACCACTCAAAACTGGACAGCAGCAACACTGCAGCCACTTTCTGGAACTTCCCTAAAGGACAGTGGTGAAGGGACTTTAACAATCAGTTAGATAGGATGACATTTCAGTGAAAACCAGCCATCCTTTTCCTCCAGCTACTCCTGTCATTGCTCAATGGGCTCGTGAACAAAATAGCCATGGTGGCAGGGATGGAGGTTATGCATATGCATGCTCAGCAACATGGGCTTCCACTTACCAAGGCTGATTTGGCTACCACCATTGCTGATTACCCAATCTTCCAGCAGCAGAGACCAATACTGAGACCACAATATGGAACCATTCCTCAGGGTTATTCCTCCCTGCTCCCCTATGCTCTGTATATTTGGAGATCTTAGTCCCAAAGAGAACACTCCCACTTGGAGATACAATACTGATTGTTTTGAACTGGAAGTTAAGAATGCCACCCCGTCATTTTGGGTTCCTCATGCCTCTGGATCAACAGACAAAGAAGGGTGTTACTGTACTATCTGGTGTAATAGATCCTGATTACCAAGGGGAATTTGCATTAACATTGCATAATGGAGGTAAAGAAAAATATATCTGGTATACAGGAGATTCTTTAGGATGTCTCTTAGTAGTACCATACCCTGTAATTAAAATTAATGGAAAATTACAGTAGTCTAATTCTGATATGACTACTAATGGCCCAGACCCTTCAGGGATAATGGTTTGGGTCACCTCACCAGGCAAAGAACCATGACCCGCTGAAGTGTTTGCTGAGGGCAAGGGAAATATGGAATGGGTGGTGGAAGAAGGTAGTTCTGAATATCAGCTATGACCACGTGACCAGTTGCAGAAATGAGGACTGTGATTGTTACATTTCTTCATTGTATATGTGCATCAAATATTTTTGTGTCCTTCTGTTAGCAGGCTGTGAAATGTAAATAAGATTAAAGCGTTTCAGTTGTATGTGTGTTAGCGTATCATGTTAGGCACAAATATGACTTTATAATTGTCCTTATTTAGAGATTATACATGGTTAAGAAGATGTGTACAACTGCCAGGTTCACAAGGTCTGAGACTGTGTTAGTTGGAGCTGTGTGTCAACTAGGCTAGACCACAATTTCGTGTGGTTTAAGCAATTGTGATGTGGGTTATTCTCATGATGGGATTGAATGTATATGTTTTCTGCAGCCAATCCATTGAAAAGGAGTTTCCTTAGAGGTGTGGCCTGCTTCCAATATATTTATGGATATCCTGGGAAAAGAGACACTCTTCTGTGGATTGGGATCCTGTTGTGCTGCCTACAACTGTGCATGAGTGAACAATCCACCATTCGGCTTGCAGATCTTGGGTTCACCGTTCATTGGAGTCAACAGCTGGTATACTGCCTGCCAACCTTGAGCTCGTCAGCCCCTACAGCTGCATGAGTTGGGAAAACCTCCAGCTTGACATTTGATCCAAGAACTTGGGACTTGCCAGCTTCTATAAGTATGTGAGTGATTTTCCTAAGATTAATTTCTCTTTCTCTCTATGTACATACAAGACTTATTGGTTTTGCTTCTCTAGAGAATCCAGCATAACACAATAGCTTTCATAATGTCCTCCTTTTTCTTCTTTTTCCTTTTATTTTATCCACTTTTTCTTCCTTCTTATTTGTCTATCTCTCCCTCTTCTGCTTCCTCTTCTCTTCTTTAAAGATTTTTACTAATTTTCCTTCTCATTCACCTTTCCTCTTATTTTTAATCTTTTCTTGCTGCTCAACTAAAAGAAGACATATTAATTTTGTACTAGTCAGCCATAATTAACACGCCTACCATATATCACCTCACAAAATGGGAAAGAACCATCACCCACTCCTGCACCACTAGATCAACAACAGATGGTGGACAACACTTGCTCACTTCACCTGCAACTCCTCCTCATGACCAACAAAGTCCTACATTCACATTCCCACCAGTTACTTCCCCAACCTGGAGACAGATAGGGAGCACCCCTGTGCTGACACTAACAAACAAGCATGCATATCCCACCCACCTGGACATAGCAAAACGAAATAAAACAAAAATTCAAGATGAAACAAACCAACACATAATCAACAGATAAAAATGACAATCCCAAAATGTCTCAGAGACAACAGAAAACTTCAGTTCAAAGTAATAGGACAAGATAGTTCAAGAAGTAACTAAAATAAAAAATGAAGAAACCTCTCCAGGGAGAGCAGGCAATAGAAATACCTGATAAGGAATTCAAAAGATAAACATATAAAGAGACTTTCAAGAGCTCAAGGAAAATGTAAACAAGAGAAATGAAAAGACAGACAATAACCTAGAAGAGTTCAGTAAAACAATGTAAGAACAAAATGACAAAATAAATAGATAAATAGAAATTGTCCAAAAACAACAATTAGAAATCCAGAAGATTAACAGTAAAATTATGGAGATGGGTGACATATTGGAAAGATGAAACAGTAGAATTGAATTGACTAAAGATTGTATTAGCCAGCTAGAAGACAAATCCCTTGACACTAGTTTATATGAGGAAAAATCACAAAAAAATAATTTAAAAAAATGAATAATGTCTAAGATTTTTTGAAACAATATCAAGAGAAATAATACAAATATGACTGGAATTCCAGAACAGGAGGAGGCAAAATACATACACTCAGAGAAAACTGTCAAAGGCTTACCTAATATCATGAAAGATGAAAGAATACCCATCCAAGAAACTCAATGAATCCCATACAGAATAGACTCCAGAAAAAGTCATAAAGATGTATCATAAACAAAATTTCCATAACCAAAAACAAAGAATGAATCTAGAGAGCAGCTAGGGAAAAATTAATTGTTACCTATAAACAGGAATCAATAACATTGTGCTCTGATTTCTCAGCAGAAACCATGGAGTCAAGAAGACAATGGGATGACATACATAAAGCCTTGAAAGAAAAAAATTGCCAAGCAACAATATATATCCAGCAAAACTATCCTTAAAATACAATGGTAAAATTAAGATTTTTACCAAAAAAAAAATGAAATGGTTTTGTAAAAACTAGACCAACCTTAAAAGAAATGCTAAAGGGAGGGAATTAAAAATGGAGTCTCATCAGTAAGCACCATGCTACTTCCCTCTAGCACCTAAGTGCTCATAAAACTAGGTACAGCAGTTTGAATTAGGAATTTTGGTGCTCTGAACAGCTCACTGAATCAGAGTGCACCACAGAAGAGCAGAATGAGAAGAAAGTCAAAAGGAAATGATTTAAGAAAGAGCTACCTGGCGGAGTACGGATGGGCGACCAAGAGAGGCCATTGGAAACTTCCCTGGGGCAGTCACTGACTGGCAGGTGAGGGTGGCTACCTAAGATCCCCAAGCTAAGAAAGAAGACACCTTATATCAGCATACCAGTGACCACTCCAATATTCCAGCAGGCAGACCCAGGGATCTGCCTCCAGCACCTGATTTTGTCAGTAATGTGGGTCATCTGGGTGCAGGTGAATGCATGCACCACCACTGAGACTCAAGCGGAGAGCTCACTGTTGTGCCAGGAAGGCAAGCTCCCTCTCCTCTCAGCAGGTCACTGAGTGGGCTTGGGTCAGCCTGGGAGACATTGTGTTTATCTTTGTCACAGATATCGGGACTACAGTTCACTAGCAGGTACTCCCCTGACTCCAACACAGCTGAAATTCTGCACATCTTTGGCATCGCAGGTAGGCAGTATTACAGAAAAACTCCAGAGTCAGTCATTAGGGGTCTGGTGGGATTGCATCAGCACCACGGACAGACAGGGCAGGGAGAGAGAGGAAGCCGTGACTGAGTGCGGTCCCAGGAATTTGCCTTGGATCAGTTCTTTGTCACTGTGGGGCCTTGGAAACAGGGTCTTTGAGTGTACCTGAGCTTGGTGGAAAGTTGCAACTCCCTAACAATAGTAATCTTTTCTGAGATTGAGCCGTGGTCTTGTAAATAACTACGTCATCAATAATAGCCTGAGCAAAGCCCTAGAAACTGACCCTAGCAACACCAAGCTTTCCTTCTTCTGCTTCCACCTTCTCCACCAATAACTTTGCTTATTCAATAGAAGAAACCATATTCAGCCAATTACCATAAAACCTCTTGCTTCGAACTCTAAACCCTCTTTACAACAAATAGAAACACATATCCACATTCCACACAATGATTCCACCATCACAAAGAAACAGCAGAGTGACTCAACACACCTGAATCAATAATAAAAATAAACAAGCTTCACCTTTTCAAAATATTAAACCATAAAACCAAGACAAAACAAATCAACTTGTAACCAGCAGCTAGAGACAACCTAAAGAGACAGCGCTCTACCAGATTCTAGGGGTTTAAGAAGACGTTCTGCTTTCCAGTAACCCCTAGAACACTCTGGACATGCATGGTCCTAGTTTACACATTTTTTTTTTTT
>NW_006921856.1:1876987-1879120 GCF_000298275.1 Orycteropus afer afer
TACACAAAAATGAACTCCAGATGGATCAAAGACTTAAATGTGAAACCTAAAACTATACAGTTCCTCAAGGAAAACCTAGGGGCAAATTTAAGGGCCCTAATATATGGCATAAAGAGACTATCAAGCATAATTCAAAATGCACAAAAAGCAGAAGAGAAACCAGATGAATGGAACCTTCTAAAAATTAAATTTTTATGTGCTTCCAAAGACTTCTCCAAAAGAGTCAAAAGAGAACTTACATATTGGGAAAAAATATGTGGTAATGAATTATCTGACAAGGGACTTATCTCTAGAATTTATAGAAAATTCCAACACCTCAATAACAAAAAGACAAATAATCCAAGTACAAAATGGGTAGAAGATATGAATAGACACTTCACCAAGGATGATATTCAAGCAGCCAACAAACATATGAAGAAATGCTCACAATCATTAGCTATTAGAGAGAAGCAAACCAAATCAACAATGAGATGCCATCTTGCTCCAGCATTAGCAGCAAAGTTGAACAAGACAGAAAATAACAAATGCTGGTGAGGTTGTGGAGAGATACACTGTTGGTGGGACTGTAGAATGGTACAACCATTGTGGAAAGCAGTATGCCAATTCCTTAATAAGTTGGAACTAGAAATACCATTTTACCCAGGTATTCCTTTACTAGGTATATATCCTAAAGAAGTGAAAGCCATGAGAAAAACAGACATATGCATACCCAAGTTTATCATGGCACTATTTACAACAGCCAAAAGATGGAAACAACCTAGGTGTCCGTCAACGGAGGAATGGATATCCAAACTATGGTACGTACACACAATGGAATACTATGCAATGCTAAAGAATAATGTAGAATCAGCAAAACACCGCATAATGTGGACGAAATTGGAGGACATAATGCTGAGTGAAAAAAGTCAATCACAAGAGGACAAATACTGTATTAGTCTGTTATTGTAAAAGTCAAGGAAATGCTTATCCATGGAAGGGCATTTTCTTTGTTGGTTACCAGGGGTGGGAGGGTAGGGTAGGGAATAGGGTTAGATAGATAAGAGATGAGGTTTGATTTGGGTGAAGAGAAGGGCAATGTACCAAATGTGAGTGATCATTATAGTGGCATTGAGGAAGAGAAAGACATAGAGAGGTATGTGGAAAGTACAGACCACAAAGATTAACCCTTTTGCATATACATTAAGGCATGGTCAGTGAAGGCAAACATGGATATATGGGTGGATAGATGGGTCTCCAGGCTGAAATATTAGGTATGTATATGAAATGGGGAGTGCACCCAAGAACATGTATAGCATTGGCAGACAGTGGTCCAATAACTTTATGTGCATGATCTGAATTCCCAGGTATATAATCGGGCTGACAAGGGGCAAGGTTGTAGTCACTGCTTGGTCACAGCCAGCTACCCAGAGGGACTTAGTAGTTGAACTTGTGAGCTGAGGTCCATAGTTGCAAAGGACATCAAGCTCAATTGGTATAACATACTACACAAAACATTGTTCCACCTCCTACTGTTGTGAGTAGCGACTTGGATCTTAAAAGCTTGCAAGCTGCCATCTAGATGCAACGATGGGTCTCTCCTCATCCACAGCAAAGAAGAATGAAGAAAACCAAAAATTCATGGAAAAAATTAGTCTTAGCGACTAGTACACCATCTGATCTGCAGCCTATACGACTATGAGATCAGAAGAACTATATCGTGTGAGGCTACTACTGTAGCCTTCCACTTGGAAGAGGATCTATGTAGGAGATCCCGGATATATAAGGAGAACAATGTGGAACAAAACTCAAAATCTTTTCGAAAAAAATAAAGGGGGGGGGGCCAGGTTTGCTGGCCTGATAGAGCCTGGTGGAACCACTGAGACTACGGCCCCTAGCTGCCCTTCAGGTCTGGAATTGAATGCACACCTGCGTCTTCCAGCCAAACAATAGACAGGCATATGAATTGAACATTTACCTGAGATAGATAAACTCCTTGGAGAGAACAAGCATGGGAGAAAAAAGGGCTGCTTATGCACAGGGAGACAGCTCAGGGTGCAGGAGTGCATGGAGGGATGGACACAGGGAAGAGGTAACTATCAGGAGGAAGTAGGAAGGTAGATGTTGCATTGTAGTAAATTGTGGTCAATGTCATGA
>NW_006921856.1:1879230-1881393 GCF_000298275.1 Orycteropus afer afer
AAAAAAAAAAAAAAAAAAAAGGGGGGGGGAAAGAAGTGCTAAAGGGAATCCTTTGAGCAGAAAACCAGCAACAGAAGATAATAACCTAAGATTAAGACACATGACAACTTCACTCAGAAATCAACTGAGAAAAAGAATTTTCAAAATTAAAATAAACTTAAAAAACTAAAAATAGTGAACTAGAGGCATCAATCTGTAAATGACTACAATTATAAAGCAAAAAGAAAGACCAAATGGTATAATTACAGTACTTCCCAATGGAGAGGAAATTAAGACATTATCAATATAAACAGATTGTTTAAAACTTAGAAAGATGAAACTTAACTTTAGGGTAACCACACAGAATATTAGTAAACTTTCTAACTGTAATAAGAAAAAGGAAAATCATAAGGACTCAGTAAACATAAAATCAACAGAAATGAAGAAAATGAAAAGAAAATCTGACAAGAAAAAAAAAAAAAGAAAAACCTCAGTACAGAGCAATATTCAGAACAAAGAAACCATCAACACCAGAATAAAAATATACCAAAGAATGACAGCAGTGAACTCATACCTATTATTAACTACATTGGATATAAATGGATAAAATGCATCCGTCAAGAGAAAGAGTGGCAGAATAGATAAGAAAATATGACTCATCAACATACTACTTACAAAAGACATACCTTAGATACAAAAATAAAAATGAGTTAAAAATTAAAGACTGGAAAAAATATGTCAAGCCAATGACAAAAAACCAAAAAAAAAAATAGAAGTTCCAATATTAATTTATTTGCCAAGTAAAACTGGCATTAGTGACAAGGAAGGACATTATATAATGATAAAATGGTCAATCCAGCAAGAGGACATAACCATAATAAATGCTAATGTACCCATGAAAGAACCCCACAATACATAAAGCAAACATTAACAGAACTGAAAAGAGAAATAGACATTTCCAGAATCATAGTAGGAGAGTTAACACACCACATTTAATGAAGGACAGAACAACTAAAAAGAAACTCAACAAAAGATACAGAAGATTTCCACAACACACTCAAATGTGACCTCTTAGATGTATACTGAACACTCCACCCAACAAAAGCACAATACACGTTCTTTTCCAGTGCACATGGATATTTCTCCAGAATAGACTACATGTTAGGCAAAAAAGCAAGTCTCATTAAATTTAAAACTTCAAAATATTACAAAGCATTTCTTCTCAAATCACAATGTTATGAAATTAGAAATCTGTAATGGGAACAGGAAGGGGAAAAAACAAATTCAGGAGTTCGCAAGATGGCGGACTAGGCAGAAAGACTGCACAGACTCTCTTCAACAAAGAAAAGGGAAACCAATTAAAACAAACACATAAGATAATCTTGGACCTCTGATCTTTGAAGGGAAGGATATAGAAGTGGACTAAACCCCAACAAGCAGAAGAATTTGCATGAAAATCCCAAAAAAGGAGACATACGGAGCTGTGGTCTGGCAGCGATCCTGAGCTATCCTGATGGCACAGACAGCTGAAATTCCCGAGTGGTTGTTGTTGTTGTTGTTATGTGCCGTCGAGTCGGCCCCGACTCATAGCGACCCCTCCTTGGGTTTCCGAGGCAGTATCACTACGGAAGTAGGATTGCCCAACCTTCCTTCCGAGGAGTGGCTGGTGGGTTTGAACCTCCAGCCGTCTGGTTAGCAGGCAAGTGTCTTAGCCACTATGCTACCAGAGCTCCCAGTAGGACCTAAAAATTAACCTAAAAATCATCCTGCTAACAAGGGACTGCACGGAGGACTGTGCACGGTGGCTAGGGAACAAACGGAAAAGGTGAAGAGAAAGGTGGCTGAACTGTGGACTTTTGCCAGGCTGGAGGTGCCGCCATCTTGAAGGTTTAAAAAGCGGCTTGACTATTTTGGATATTTAAAGAGACAGTGCTCTCACAGACTCCTGGGGCTTAAGAACACGTTCTGCTTTCAAGCAACCCCAAGGACACTCAGGACCTGCAAGACTGACAAGGTACAACATTACTCTTGTTACTCTTATACCCCACATGCACTTGGTGAACAGAGGTGTGGCCACCCCCCACTCCCACCTACCTTCTGGGCCCACAGGAACTCCATCACAGTCTGTGTGCTCAGGCGGAGCCTGGGTGCCCTGCCCTGTCCTCCACTGATTTTTTTTTTTTT
>NW_006921856.1:1887115-1896437 GCF_000298275.1 Orycteropus afer afer
TTATATCTTCATGTTCAATTGATCCTTTAATCATTATATAATGTCCTTCTTTGTCTCATATGGTGGCTTTTGTCTTAAAGTCCATTTGATCAGAAATTAATATTGCCACTCCTGCTCTCTTACAGTTGCCATTTGCTTTATATATCTTTTTCCAACCTTTGATTTTTAATCTATTTTTCTCTTTATCTCTCAGGTGTGTCTCTTGTAGGCAGCATATTGATGCCTTGTGTTTTCTTATCCAATCTGCAACTCTCAGTCTCTTGAGTGGTGAAATTAATCCATTAACATTCAGGGTATTTATTTATAAATTTGAATTTGTTGCTGTCATTTTGTTATGTGTTTTTTCATTGTGTCCCTGGTTTCTTTGTTCCATATTATTTTCTGTGCTGAGCTCATTATGTTTATGAATCATGTTATCATTTACTTTGTTGCTGTTGTTTTAGTATATGCTGAATATTTGTGCTTGTACTCTTTTTTATTGTGATGTGAAGATTTATCATTTATCAATGAGGTTACCCTATGATTTATAATTTTATTCCCAAGTTTAGAACAGTCCATTCTATCTTGCTACTCTCTTAACTGCCTCACCATTTAGAAGTTCTATAACTACAAACTGTTTTCTCTCTTTATGTTTGTAGTTGCCCTCACTTGCCAATTGATGTCTCTGGTTCCCTGTTTACAATCTTGTAAGCTCATTTTATTTTGGATATGTCCATAGCTGTACTTTCTGGGTTGTGCCATCCTGTGTATTAATGGTTGGTTGTTAGTTGCTATTTTTGGTTCTCTGTTCAAAGGACTCCTTTTAGCATCTCTTGTAAGGATGGTCTAGTTTTAACAAATCCCCTTAGTTTCTGCTTTTCTGGAAATCTCCTAATTTCACCATCATATTTGAGGGACAATTTTGCCAGGTATATGATTCTTGGTTGAAAATTTTTCTCTTTCAGGGTTTTATATATAACATCCCATTGCCTTCTTGCTTGCATGGTTTCTGCTAAGAAATGAGAGTTTATTCTTACTGGCTCTACTTTGTAGATAACTTTTTGTTTTTTCCTGCAGCTTTCAGGATTCTGTCTTTGTCTTTGGTTTTGATGAGTTTGATGATGATGTGTCCTGGTGATTTTCTTTTGAGGTCTATCTTGTTTGGGGTTCATTGGACTTCCTAAATGGATATATTCTCCTCTCTCATCATTTCAGGGATAATATACTGCTGCAACCTATTTTGAATTACCTTGAGTAAAGTTTTACTTGTGTGTGATATTAATGATAGTGTTCCATAATTTCCACATTATGTGAGATCACTAGTGTTTTGAATGGGTGCAAATATGGATCTTTTTCAGTCAGTTGGCCAGGTAGCTCTCTTCCAAATCTCCTGGTATAGCCAAGTGAGTGACACCAGCATGGCATCTGTTTGTTGAAATATCTCAATGGGTAGTCCATCAATTCCTGGAGACTTGTTTTTTGCCACTTCCTTCACTGCAGCTTCAACTTCTTCTTTCAATTCCATTGCTTCTTGATCATGCGCCACTTCCTGAAATGGATGAACATCAACCAATTCTTATTTTTGTAGGTATATAGATATTATCTTGACTCTGTGCATTCCTTCCATCTTCTTTCGATGTTTCCTGCATCATTCAATATTTTCCCCATAGAATTTTTCAATCTTGCAACTCGAGGCTTAATTTTTTTCTTCACTTGTTTCAGCTTAAGAAACACTGAGCATGTTCTTCCCTTTTGGTTTTCTAACTCCCTGTATTTTCACATTTCATTATCATAATTGACTTTGCCTTCTCGAGCTGCTCTTTGGAATCTTCTATTCAGCTCTTTTGTCATTTTTTCCATTTTCTTTAGCTATTCTCTGTTCAAGGGCAAGTTTCAGAGTCTCTTCTGACATCCATTTTGGCCATTTCTTCCTTTTCTGTCATTTTTATGACCTTTTGTTTTCTTCATAGATGATGTTCTTGATGTCCTTCCACAATTTCTCTGATTTTCAGTCATTGGTGTTCAATGAATCAAATCTATTTTTTAGGTGGTCTCTAAATTTAGGAGAGATATATTCAAGGTCATATTTTGGCTCATGTGGATTTGTTTTAATTGTCTTCAACTTTAACTTGAAAGTGCATACGAGCAGTTAGTGGTCTGTTCCATAATCAGCTCCTTGCCTTGTTTTGGCTGATGATATTGAACTTTTCCATTGCCTCTTGCCACAGATGTAATCAATCAGATTCCTGTGTACTCCATCTGGTGAAATCCATATGTATAGCCACCATCTGTGTTGTTGAAAAAAGGTATTTGCAATTAATAAGTCGTTGGTCTTGCAAAATTCTATTTCCAGGGTTATTTCTATCACCACAGCCATATTTTCCAACTACCAGTGATTCTTCTTTGTTTCCAACTTTTGCATTCCTGTCATCAGTGATAATTAACACATCTTGATTGCATGTTTGATCTGTTTCAGACTGTAGAAGTTGATAAAAATCTTCAGTTTCCTCATCTTTGGCTTTGGTGGTTGGTGCATAAATTTGAGTAATAGTAGTAGTAACTAGTCTTCTTTTTAGGTGTATAAACATTATCCTATCACTGACAGCATTGTACTTCAGGACAGATCTTGAAACATCCTTTGTGATGATGAATGCCCTGCCATTCCTCTTCAATTTGTCATTTCCAGCATAGTAGATCATATGGTTGTCTGATGCAAAATGGCAAAAACTGGCCCACCTCAGCTCACTTATATCTAGGATATCAATCTTTATGTGTTCCATTTCATTTTTGACAACTTCCAATTTTCCTAGATTCATGCTTCATACATTCCATGTTCTGATTATTAATTGATGTTTGCAACAGTTTCTCCTCAGGTTGAGTCATATAAAAAAAAAAAAAATCACTGTTGTCAAGTTGGATCTGACTCATAGCAACCCCTCCTGGGTTTCCAAGTCAGTATCAGTATGGAAGTAGATTGCCCAATCTTCCTTCTGAGGAGTATATATATATATATATATATATATATATATATATATATATGACTAATTTGTCTGTCAGTTTGTCATACTGTGGTGGCTTGCATTCTGCTGTGAGGTTGGAGGCTATGCCACTGGTGTTTCAAACACCAGCATGGTTGTACATGGTACACAGGTTTCAATGCAGCTTTTAGATTGAGACAGACTTGGAAGAAGGAAGAGGCCATTCACTTTTCAAAGAATTGTCCAGGGAAAACCTTATGAATAGCAGAGAAACGCTGACTGATAGATTACTGGAAAACTTTATGAATAGCCCTGAAACATTATTCAACACAGTGCCAGAAGATGAGAACCTTAGGTCAGAAGCACTCAAAATACAGCTGAGAAAGAGCTGCTTCATTAGAGTAGAACCAACCTTCATGATATGGATAAAGTCCAGTATTTTCAGGACCTTCATTTGCTGAAGTGGTATGGCACTTCCTTAAAAAGATGGTAGTAGAAACACTGTTTGATCCAGCAATCCTACTACTAGGTATATATCCTAAAGAAGTGAGAGCCAGGACATGAGCAGACATATTCACACCCATGCTCATCACAGCACTATTTACAATAGCAAAGAGATGGAAACAACCTAAGTGCCCATCACTGGTGACTGGATAAACAAACTATGGTACACACACACACAATGGAATACCATGCAACATTAAAGAATAATGAATCTGTGGAAAACCTCATAATGTGGATCAACTTGGAGGATGTTATGCTGAGTGAAATAAGTCAATCATAAAAAGAAAATATTGCATGAGTCCACTATTATAAAAACCCAAAGAAAGTTTTACACATGGAAAGAAACATTCTTTGATGACTATTAGAAGTGGGAGAGGAGGGGAGGGAAAATTACTAAGTAGGTAAAAGACACATATTAAAGGGAAAAGCAAATATGTGGGTGACCAACACAATATCACTAAGGAAAAGGTAGACATAGAGAAGTGCACAGGAATTACTGACAAAAAAATGGTAAAATCTATTACATACACAATCCTACCTTACCAGTAATAGCAAATATTAAACAATTGGTGGATATACAGATAAACAGGCAAGATGATTAGGTGTGGGTAGGTGAATGAGTATATATACCAATGACCATATATAGTTTTGGCAGGTATTTCTATGTAAATATATGTATGAACTGTAAAAATGTCATGTGTACCGTAAAGTTAACAGAGATCAAAGATTTGAAAACTTCTTAGTCGCAGTCAAACACATTGAAGGGGTGGGTAACTGGGCTTATGATCTCAGGACCATAGTCATCGGGGACATCAAGATCAATAGGTGAAACAGTTCAAAAAGTCATTGTTGTACATCCTACTTTGGTGAGAGTGAATGGGGCCTTAAATGCTTGAGAGTGACCATCTAAGATGTAACTATTGGTCTTTCCTTGTCTAGATCAAAGAAAAGTGAAGAAAATCAAAGACATGGAAACAATTAGTACAAAGGACTAGAGGACTATGTGAATCTCCACCTCCATAACCTTGACAGCAGAAGAATTAGATAGCACTATTTTCAACCACTTTGACAGTGATCACAATAAGAGATCCTGGATAGAATGAGAGAAAAAATGTGAAAGAAATATCAAAATACTAGAAAATACCAGGTGTAATGGTCTGATAGAGACTGATGAACCCCAAGAATATTGCCCTTAGTCACTCTTCAGGATTGGAACTGAACTCACTCCCTCGGCTCAACTTTCAGTCAAACAATAGGCAGCTCTATGAGGTGAACAATAACACCAGAGAGATATGCACATCTTAGAACAAGCAAATATACAATATCAAAAGAGAAGCATTTGCCCAGGATAAAGTTCAGAAGGCAGGAATGGATGAGAAAGAAGGACAAAGGGAAATGGTAACCACCAGGAAGAAGTAGGAAGACTGCTACTACATTATGGGGATTGTAATCAATGTCAAGAAACAAAATGTATATGAACTGTTGAATAGAAAACCAATTTAAAATCTACTCTGTAAACTTTCTCAATAAGACATCACAATAAAAAGCTAGTAATAATAATAATGAACTATGACAATAATAAAATAAGCTTTATAACAATATAGGTCATATGTCTACCAACTTAACTTCAATACAAGAACTTTTCTCCTATACAGCACCATCCCCATTCCTATATGCTGATATTGTCACAAATTGCATCTTTACACATTGAATGTCCACCAATATAGATTTATAACTAATGCTTTATGCAATTGTCTTTTAAATCAGATAAGAGGAAAAAACAGACTTACAAACAAACTTATACATTTATACTCTTTAATATTAACCTCTGTAGTTAACTTTACTGGTACTCTTTATTTCTTCATCTGAATTTGAATTACTATCTAGTGTCTTTCATTTCAATCTGAACAACGTCCTTTAGCATCTCTTGTAGGCCAGGTCTTCTACTGTAAAACTTTCTCAGCTTTTGTTTATCTTGGATGTTTTTAAAGGATAATTTTGGTAGACAGAGAATTCTTAGTTGTCAGTCTTTTCTTTCATCACTTTTCATGTCATCCAATTCCCTTTGCTTTCCATAATTTCTGATGAGAGTTCCATGTTACTATAATTTGCTTCTCTCTTGCTGTTTTCAAGATTTTAAAATTTATGTTTGGTATTTCACAGTTTGTTTATGGTATTCCAGGTGTAGATCTCTTGGATTTTCTTACTTGGAGTTGATTTAGCTTTTCAGATGTGTGGATTAATATTTTCATCAAATTTTGGGGGTTTACAGCTGCAAACATCCATTAATAATTGTGACATGGAATAGATGAAGTATCAATCTAGGAAAATTGGAAGATACTAAAAATGAAAATAGAATGCATAAAGATCTACATCCTAGGCAAAAACAAAACAACAACAACAACAACAACAACAAAACCTCACAGCCTTCAAGTCAATTTTGACTCATAGCAACCCTTTCTTGGGCTTCCGAGGTGGTATCTCTACAGAAATTACAATGTGCAGTTTTCCTTCTGAGGCGTGGCTGGTGGGTTTAAACTGCTAGCCTTCTGGTTAGCAGTCTAATGCCTTAGGCACTATGCTAATTTTGGCCATTTTGAATCAGACAACTATATGATCTACTATGCTGGGAATGACAAATTGAAGAGGAATGGTGTGGCCTCATTGTCACAAAGAATATTTCAAGATCTATCCTGATGAACAATGCTGTCAGTGATAGAATAATACCCATACACCTACAAGGAAGACCAGTTAATACAACTATTATTCAAATTTATGCACCAACCACCAAAGCCAAAGATGAGGGAATTGAAGATTTTTGCCAACTTCTGCAGTCTGAAATTGATGAAACATGCAATCAAGATGTATTGATATCACTAGTGACTGGGATGACAAAGTTGGAAACAAAGAAGAATCACCAGCAGTTGGAAAATGTGACTTGATCATAGAAATAAAGCTAGGGATCGCATGATAGAATTTGGCAAAACCAACAACTTATCCATTGCAAATATCTTTTTTCAACAAAGTAAATGGTGGCTATGCACATAGACTTTGCCAGACGGAGTACACCGGAATCAGATAGACTACATCTGTGGAAAGAAATGATGGAGACGCTCGGTATCTTCAGCCCAAACACAACCAGGAGCTGACTGTGGAACTGATCATCAACTGCTCATAATCAAGTTCAAGTTGAAGCTGAAGACAATTAAAACAAGTCCACAAGAGCCAAAATACAAGTTTGATTATATCCCCTCTGAATTTAGAGACCACCTAAAGAATAGATTTGATACACTGAGCAACAATGAAGGAAAACCAGAGCAATTGTGGGATGACATCAAGAATATCATCCATGAAGAAAGCAAAAATCCATTAAAAAGACAGGAACGACCAAAATGGATGTCAGAAGAGACTCTGAAACTTTCCCATGAATAGATAACAATCTTTAGGAAAAAGGGGAAACAAAAAGAAGAAATAACCAGAAAACCTGCAATATCTGGGGATAGGGCACTAAGAAAAAAAAAATGTAGAGAAGGAGAATAATAAATGAAAATGGTAGAAATGACAAGATAAAAGAGCTAAACAGAAGATTTCAAAGAGCAGCTCCAGAAGACAAAGACAGTTATTATAATGAAATGTGCAAAGATCTGGAGTTAGAAAACCAAAAGGGAAGAACACACTGGGCACTTATCAAGCTGAAAGAACTGAGGAAAAAAAATTAAGTCTTGAGTTGCAATATCAAAAGATTCTATGGCAAAATATTGAATGATACAGGAACTTCAAAAGAAGATGGAAGGAATATACAGAGTTACTGTACCAAAAAGAATTGGTTGATGTTCATCCACTTCATGAGGTGGCATATGATCAAGAACAAGTGGTATTGAAGTAAGAATTCAAAGCTGCACTAAAGGAATTGGTGAAGAAAAAGACTCCAAGAATTGATGGAATACCCACTGGCATGTTTCGGCAAACAGATGCTGAGCTGGAGGCACTCACTCAGCTAAGCCAGGAGATTTGGGAGATAGCTACCTAGACAACTGACTGGAAGAGATCCATATTTTGTACACATTGCAAAGAAAGGTGATCCCACAGAATGTGGAAATTATTGAACAATATCATTAATGTCACACACATGTAAAATCTTGCTGAAGATAATTGAAAATGGTTGCAGCTGTATATTGACAGAGAACTTCCAGAAATGCAAGCTGGATTCAGAAGAAGACATGATATCATTGCTGATGTCAGATGGATCTTGGCTGAAAGCAAAGAATATCAGAAAGATGTTTACTTGTGTTTTATTGTCTATGATTGTGTGGATTATAACAAATTATGGGTGACATTGAGAAGAATGGGAATTCTAGAACACTTCACTGTGCTCATAACGAATCTGCACATAGACCAGGAGACTGTCATTCGAACAGAACAAGTGGATACTGCATGGCTTAAAATCAGGAAGGGTATGTGTCAGGATTGTATCCTTTCATCATGCTTATTCAAACTGTCTACTAGGAAATAATCTGATAAAGTGGACTATATGAAGGAGACCTTGGCATCACAGTTGGAGGAAGACTCATTAACAACCTGTGATATGCAGATGGTACAACTTTGCTTGCTGAAAATGAAGATGACCTGACATACTTACTGATGAAAATTAAGATCCCTGTCTGAAGCATGGATTATACCTCAATATTAAGAAAACAAAAATCCTCACAATGCTCCAATAAACAATTTCATGATAGATGGAGAAAAGATTGAAGTTTTGAAAGATTTCATATTACTTGGTTCCACAATCAACACCAATGTAAGCAGCAGTCAAGACATCAAATGACGCATTGCACTGGGCAAATCTATTGCAAACCACCTGTTTAAAGTGCTGAAGAGAAAAAATACCTTTTTGAAGACTAAGGTGAGCCTAACCCAAACCGTAGCATCGACAATTACCTCTTATGCATGTGAGAGTTGGAAAATGAATAAGGAAGACCAAAGAAGAGTTGATGCTTTTGAGTTCTGGTGTTGGAGAGGAATACTAAGAGTACCATGAACTGGTAAAAGGCTAACAAATAAATCTGTCCTGGAAGAAATGCAGCCAAAATGCTCCTTGGAGGTAAGAATGGCCAGACTTTGTCTTACCTATTTTGGTCATATTGTCAGAAGGAACCATTCCCTGGAGAAGGATATCATGCTTGGTAAAGTGGAAGATCAACAAAAAAGAGGAAGGCCCTCAATGAGATGGATTGGCACAGTGGCTGCAGTGATGGGCTCAGGTATAACAAGAATAGTGAGACTGGCACAGGACCAGGCAGTGTTTCATTATGTTGTGCATAGGGTCGATATGAGTCAGAGACAGCTTGATGGCACCTAACAACAACAAACCAATATGTGGTATTTTCAATCACCTCATAAGCATGTGAGAGCTGGATAATGAATAAAGAAGACTAAAAAAAGAGTTGATGCTTTTGAGTTGTGTTAGCAAAGAATACTGAAAATCCCATGTCCTGCCAGAAGAACTAACAAATCTGTCTTGGATGAAGTACAGCCAGAATGCTCCTTGGAAGTAAGAATGGCCAGATTTCATCTGACCAACTTTGGTCATGTTGTCAGAAGGGACCATTCCTTCAAGAAGGATATTATTCTTGGTAAAGTGGAGGGTCAACAAAAACAGGAAAGGCTCTTAACAAGATGGAATGACACAGTGGCTGCAACAGTGGACTCAGGTGTAGCAAGCATTATAAGGCTGGCACAGAACCAGACAGTATTTTCTTCTGTTGTGCTGTTGTGTTGTTGTCAGGGTCACTGTGAGTTGGAGACAACTCAATGGCCCCTAACAACAACAACAGCTATTATTTTGTCAAATATTCTTTCTT
>NW_006921856.1:1897669-1898505 GCF_000298275.1 Orycteropus afer afer
CCTATATATGTTCTTGCATACCCTCCCCCTTTCATAGACATACCTAATCATTTAGCCTCTGCACCCATCTATCCACCCATATACCCATGTTTGCCTTCACTGACAATGCAGTACTGTACGTGCAAAAGGGTTCCTATTTGTTGTCTGTACCTCCCATGTACCTCTCTATGTCTTTCTCATCCTCAATGGTGCCATATTAGTCAGTCACATTTGGTACATTGCCCTTCTCTTCACCCAAATCAATACTTATCTCTATCTATCTAACAGGGTTGTCTCCCCTCCTCTCCCACCCCGGGTAACCAACAAAGAAAATTTCCTTCTATAGATAAACATTTCCCTAACTTTTACAATAATGGACTAATACAATATTTGTCTTTTTTGTGATTGACTTATTTCACACAGAATAATGTAACAGTCCATTCTATCTTGCAACTCTCTTAACTGCCTCACCATTTAGAAGTTCTGTAACTACACAGTCTTGTCCCTCTTTTTGTTTGTAGTTTTCCTCACTTGCCAATTGATGTCTCTGGTTCCCTGTTTACAATCTTATAAGCTCATTTTACTTTAGATATGTCCATAGCTGTGGTTTCTGTGTTATGTCATCTTGTGCATTAATGGTCGGTTGTTATTTGCTATTTTTGGTTCTCTGTTCAAAAGATTCCCTTTAGCATCTCTTGTAAGGTTGGTGTGATTTTAACAAATTCCCTTAGTTTCTGCTTATCTGGAAACCTCCTAATTTCACCATCATATTGAGGGACAATTTTGCCAGGTATATAATTCTTGGTTGAAAATTTTTCTCTTTCAGGGTTTTATATATACCATCCCATTGCCTTCTT
>NW_006921856.1:1902035-1905608 GCF_000298275.1 Orycteropus afer afer
TTGACTGCTAACCAGAAGGCTGGTGGTTCAAACCCATCAGCCACTCCTTAGCAGGAAGGTTGAGCAATCTACTTCCATAGTGATAGAGCCTAGGAAACCCAAGGAGGGGTCACTATGGGTCGGATCTGACTCCAAAGCCGTGGTGCTTTTTTTTTTGTGTGTGTGTGTGTGTGTGTAACTTTACATATTTCTGAGTTCTTTGGAATTGTTGATATTCAAAAGGAGTATATTCACAGAATTTTCCTCTATGATAATGGATTTTTAAATTTTCCCTTTTATTTATATCAATTTTGCTTCCTATGTTGTAGTAACATATGATCATTTACCATGATTAAGGATCACTGGTGGTGCAATGGTTAAATGTTCAGGTGCTAACTGAAAGATTGATTGTTTGGACCCATCCAGTGACTCCATGGGAGAAAAGACCTGATAATCTATTAAATCCCATAATATTACAGTCTAGGAAAATTTATGAGGCTATTATAGTCTGTCCTATAGAGTTGATGTGAGTTGAAATTGACTCAATGTCACACAACAACAACATATCATAATTAATTACATTTTCTTATAAATTACACAATTTAACAGTATGTGATATTCCAGTTATTCTTGCCTAGGCTTTTATTTTTGTCTAATAGCACTGCTACACTTTCTTTGACTTACACAGACAAATATAGATTTAGATATAAATATTTCCTAGTATTGCCATTTTGTACTAAGTGAATCACTTATAAACAGTATATAACTTATTTTCTTTTTAATCCAATATGAGAAGTTCTTCTTTCAAATAGGTGAATTCATCCCTTTCCTATTTTGTTCCAATTACTTATTATTATTATTATTTATTTGAAGATTTACTGTATCCATTTTTTTAAGCTGATACATCTTTGAGGTGGAGGCTAGAATGTTTGACCTTATTGTACATATCTCTTTTCTTTCATATTTTCAGTCTTCTGATCTTTCACACATTGTTCTATGAGCATACCCTAGGTCCACATCCCAGCCCACTAATTCTCTTTTTAGGTAATTATAAATAAATAAATAAATAAATAAAATTGTGGATTTTCTTTTACCCAAAAGTCTTTAATTAGTTATATTTTCATAATATCCTAATTTTGTTTCATAGCTTCACTATCTTTTTATGGATATCTGAGACCATTAAGTGTAAATAAGTGAACACACACACATACACACATACTAAATGTATATAATAAACATGTATATGTTCTGTGTGTTTTATTACCTCTCTTCTTCAGGCATTACTCCTTCTCTTAGATTTGAGTTCATTACCTCTCCTTTCTTTCTCCCTTTCCTTTAATGTTTCTTGATTCTTGATCATGTCCTCATTATTATAGTTGAGAGACTGTTCTCTTGCCAAGTAGCTCTGGTGGTGTAGTGGTTAAAGCATTCAGTTGCTAACCTAAAAGATCAGTTTCACTCTGTTCTATGATTGCTATGAGAAGAGTGATAATTCCAGAACACTTCACTTGGAAAGGACTTGAGGGCAGTGGGTTTGGTTCTTGTTTAATCTTTTGTCTGTGGATGTTGTATACATTTGTCACTGATTCCCTGTGTGTATGGCATATGTGTTTGAAGAAAAAACTTGGGGAGAGCATGAGGTTCTGCTGAGTTATTTGCATTAGTCTCCAGCTTTCTGTGTTTGCAGAACTCTTTGTTTCTCCTTATTTTGCTTCTGCAGCTCAGTCCCATGTCTAGTGCTCCCACTTCTAACTGTACACCCTATGTGGCTCTTGCACATGATGGAGTGGGGGAAAGAGAAAGAGAAACTCATCTGGCTATATGTATTTTGGTTCCTAATAATTTATCTGTCAATTTTCCCTACCATTTTGATACAATCTATTTGCTTGATAGAAACCATTTATGTTTATCTTCTTTTTTCATTTTTTAGGATGAGTTTGCAAGCTATTGCTGTGCTTCAAATCTGACCACTGCCTGTTTTGTAAATAAAATT
Source organism: Orycteropus afer afer (assembly GCF_000298275.1). Lineage (NCBI taxonomy): Eukaryota > Metazoa > Chordata > Mammalia > Tubulidentata > Orycteropodidae > Orycteropus > Orycteropus afer. The sequence continues at coordinate 1,904,008 of NW_006921856.1, forward strand.
TTATTGGAACACATTCATGTTCATTTGTTTACATATTGCTTTTATGTTATAATAGCAGAAATGAATAGTTGTGACACAGAATTTATGCCTTGTACTGCCTAAAATATTTACTATCTTGTCCTTAACAGAGAACATATGTGGACTACTGCTTTAGGGATATTTTAATACTATATTTATATCTCCACCACTGGTCGGTCTGTCATTCTGTGGTGACTTGTGTGTTGCTGTAATGTTGTAACTATGCCACTGGTATTTCAAATACCAGTAGGGTGACCCATGGTGGAAATTTTTCACCACCATTTCCAGACTGAGACAGACTAGGAAGAAGGATGCAGTGTCCAGTTTTGGACAGAAGGGAGGACACTAAATTCCCCTTGAATAGCAGAAAAAAATATTGTCTGCTACAGTGCCAGATTATGAGACCCTCAGTTTTGTGCAATGCCTAAGGCACTTGACTGCCAACCAGAAGGCTGGTGGTTCATACCCACCAGCCACTCCTTGGAAGGAAGATGGGGCAATCTACTTCCATAGTGATACTGCCTCAGAAACTCAGAGGGGTCTCTATGAATTGGGTCTGATTCAATGGTACATAACAACAACAACAGCTGTCTTGAAAGCACTCAAAATATGTCTTCAGAGGAGTTGCCTCCCCAAAATAGAGTTGACCTTAATCACATGGATGGAGGCTTTTGGGCCTTTCATTAACTTATGTGTCATGACTCAAATTAGAAGAAACAGCTGCAAATATCCATTAATAATCAGAACTTGGAATGTATGACATATGAATCTAGGAAAATTAAAAGATGTCAAAGATGAAGAGGAATGCATAAAGAGTGATATTCTAGATGTTAGTGAACTGAAAAGGACTGGTTTTGGCCAAATTGACTGGTATTGGACAATCATATGATCTCCTATGCTGGAAATGACAAATTGAAGAGGAATGGTGTCATATTTATTGTCAAAAAGAACATTTCAATATCTATGCTAAAGTACAGTTCTGTCAGTGATGGGATAATATCCATATGTCTACAAGGAGACCAGTTACTACTATTATTATTCAAATTTATGCACCAACCATTAAAGGCAAAGATTAAGAAATTGAAGACTTGGACTAGTTTCTGGAGACTGAAATTGACCAAATATGCAATCAAGATGCACTGATAATTTCTGGTGATTGGAATGTGAAAGGAGTTAGAAAATACAGCATTGGTAATAGAAATGATGCTGGAGATCACATGATAGAACTTTGGAAGACAAATAACATATTCATTACAACCACCTCCCCTTTTATTTTTCCCAACTGTTATTGAAGAAATATACACATGGACTGCACCAGATGGAATAAACAGGAATCAGATAGACTATATCTGTGGAGAGAGATGATGGAGAAACTCAATATCATCAGTCAGAACAAGACCAGGGACCAATTGTGGAACATACTATCAATTGCTCATATGCAAGTTCAAGTTGAAGCTGAAGAAAATAAAAATGAGTCCACACTAGCCATAATATGACCTTAAGTAAATCCCACCTGAATTTAGAGACAATTTCAGGAATAGATTTGACACATTGACTAATGACTGAAGACCAGAGGAGTTGTG
>NW_006921856.1:1906098-1908948 GCF_000298275.1 Orycteropus afer afer
GGGTCGCTATGAGTCGGGGCCGACTTGACGGCACCTAACAACAACAACAACATGGGCTAAATATTAAGTGATGCAGAGAGCATCAAAAGATGGAAGGGATACAGAGTCACAGTACCCAAAAGAATGGATCGACATTCAACCATTTCAGGAAGTAGCATATGATCAATAACTGATGGTAGTGAAGGGAGAAATACAAGCTGCACTGAAGGAACTGGCACATGCACACACACACATACACACACAGGCTCTAGGAATTGATGGAATAGTCATCAAAATGTTTGAAAAATGGATGAAAATACAATGCTAGAAGCATTCATTCATTTATGCCAAGAAATTTGGAGGACAACTACTTGGCCAACCAACTGGAAGAGATAAATATTTGTGTCTATGACAAAGAAAGGTGATCCAAAAGAGTGCAGAAATTATTGAATGAAATATTTAATATCCCACATAAGTTTTTCTGGTGATAACTTAAAAAACAGTTGCAGTAGTACATAGGTATATTACAGCTTAAATTCTAAAGCACTTGTTTTGTGGAAGCCTGTAGTCTACTGTGGAAACTCTAACTTAATTTTGAATCTTGACGTAAGTTCAGGCATCATTTGAGTTCTTTCTGACTATTAAACCTCTAGTGAGGCTATACATAGAGAAGTCCAGAACAAAATTAGAGAGGGGCAGTTTGCCCCTATGCAGGATTTGGTTGAAAGTAAATTATGCTCACACAAAGAACTAGGGAACTTGCCTGCATGTGGTCTTATGTAATTTGAGTTAATGTTGGAGCCCTGGTATTGTCTTGTAGCCACCTTGTAGCTATGACTCAGGGCTGCATGTTATGAGGCATAGCCTCACCACATCATAGCCAGGTGGTCAAGCCACAGAACCCAATCCTGTACCCTTTTAAATCTTCAGTTATGTACATATACCAGGCATGGTTCTTTCCCTGCTCCTGTAGTCCCGCCTGTGACAGTGATGAGTTGACCTGCTTCCAAACATGATTTTGTGATGATTTCTTTTGTACTCTATCAAATATAATGAACACTATGGTTGTGACTCAGTGAACTCCATTCAACTTCTGTAATGTGTACTTGCTGATGGTTTCCCTCATCCTGGATGATTGTCTTTGTTTTGTCTTTGTCCTGTCTAAGGCTTAATAAAAGAAGTCACTATGGAAAACGTCTGAATGTGGGGTCTTGCCCCCCCCCCCAACCTACAGGAAACTGCCAGAAATTCAATTCGTTTCAGAAGAAGACATGGAATGAGGGATATCATTGCTCATGTTCCATGCAACTTGGCTGAAAGCAAAGAATACCAGAAAAAAATCTACCTGTGTTTTATTGACTATACAATGTTATTTGACTGTGTGGATCATAGCAAATTATGGATAACATTAAGAAGAATGAGAATTCCAGAACATTTAATTGTGCTCATGAGGAGACTACATAGACCAAGAAACAGCCTTTCTAGCATCACAAGGACACTGTATGGTTTAAAATCAGGAAAGTTGTGTGTCAGGGTTCTATCTTTTCACTATATTTATTCAGTCTGTATGCTGAGCAAATAAACTGAGAAGTTGGACTATATAAAGAAAAGTGGAATATCAAGATTGGAGGAAGACTCATTAACAACCTGAGATATGCAGATGACATCAGCTTGCTTAGTGAATGTGAGGAAAATTTGAAGCACTTACTGGTTAAGGTCAAAGACTATTCAGCCTTCCATATGCCCTACACCTTACCATAAAGAAAACAAAAACCCTCACAACTGGATCAATAAGCAACATCATGACAAATGGAGAAAAGATTGATGCTGTTAAGGATTTCATTTTATTTGGATGTACAATCCATGCCTATGGAAACAGTAGTAGAGAAATAAAACTGTATTGGGCAAATCTGCTGTGTTATGGGAATTTTCAAAGGAGATTAAAACTTTCTCCAGAGGCTAGGGCTTTTGGTTACACCCAGCCAAAGGCCCAAGGCCATATGCATAGAATGGGACAGTAATCAAGGTGAAGAGATGAACCTGGAATGTCTTTAAAAGGATTATGTGTTTTGGATTATGTGTTTATCTGAATGCACTATGTCTACTGAATGTTTTCTTACCTGCTTGTACATTAGAAATGATTATGGGGTATGTGGATAACAGAGCGTATGTAAGTCCGCCTTCAGCCAATACTTGCTTAGATAAGTTAATAGTGGAAATAGAATTTCCCCAGAAGAAACACAGGTTTTTGTTTCAAACCCTGTGTGTAGGGTATAAAACGCTTAGGTAGAAAACCTGAGCCCCACCCAGGACTACTGAGGGAAGGGAAGATTTGCATTTGAAGAATGGACCTGAAGGGAAAAAAAAAAAAAAAACCTGTTTGACTTTTTTAATTTTGAGCAAGCATTTAGGCTTTGGGTGCATCAAGGCAGGAAAGTCATGGTCCATGAGAGAAACCCCTTCCAGGACTGAAAGTTAAAGGAAGTCAGTGAGTACCAGGCTTGTATGCTGCTTGCTTATGACCACCTAGGTCTACCTGAGTGGAAATGGGGAAGTGCAGCAAAGAAGAAATGGGCTGAGTTTGGTACTCTTTAACCTAGGCCACAGAGGCTGAGGATGAGAGGAAGAGCTGGCTGGTCTGAAGTGCAAGGAATTGTGAGCCTACAGTCATTGAAATAGTCCCTGAGGACTGAAGATGTGAGAGAAGGTGCTGGCTGGTGTGAAGTGAAGGGAAGAGTGTGACTCCCAAACTTGGCAGCTGGTACCCATGACCTGGATCTCTGGTAGCATAGTGCCTAAGGCATTTGACTGCTAACCAGAAGGCTGGCAGTTCAAATCCACCAACCACTCCTCAGAAGGAAGATGGGGCAA
>NW_006921856.1:1909248-1917229 GCF_000298275.1 Orycteropus afer afer
ACCTCCCACCCAAGGAGGGGTCACTATGAGTCGGGTCCGACTCGACGGCACATAACAACAACAACAACAACAACAACTTTGTAGGTATACTTATATCTGAGTTTGTTGTAGGGAGAAATTGGGGATGGGGCTGTGTGACTGGGAAAGGAGAGTTATGTGGCTGGTTTCAGACTTGTTGCTGCTGAGTCCCAATCAAGAGGAGGCCTTGGGCTGTGCCTTATGACCACCATCTGTGTATGCTCTGATAAGATGTTGCAATTAGCAAGTTTCATGGTTTGAAACTATTCTAAAGACTAGTTAATACATTACAGGGAAGGTGGTTAATACCTGATGGGGGGAGCAGGGGATTAGGTCACAAGGGGAGATAGGAGAAATGGCTTATAGTTCTTATATGCTTGGCAAAACAAGATGGAGTCTGGGAGCCATTTTGGGGAGTTTCAGTTACTGACGGTACGCTGCTGCAAAAGACCTCTTTTTATAGAGTTAAAGGGCACTGAAGACCAAGATGGGCCTGACCATGACAATGTCTTTTCAATGGCCTCATATTTACAGGATTTGTATGTCTTTTTGGCATTATTTTAGAGTCAATGTCCTGAACAATGGATGAGGAAGACTGTAGAAGAACTGATGCAGTTGAATTGTGGTGTTAGCAAAGAATACTGAATATACCATGAACTACCAGAAGAATGAACAAATATGCCTTGGGAGAAATACAGCTGGATTTTTTCTTATAGGTTACAATAGCTGGATTTCATCTCTTGTACTTCAGTCATGTTATTAAGAGGGAGCAGTCTCTGGAGAAGGCTACTGTAATTGGCAAAGTAGAGGGTCAGTGGAAAAGGATAAGACCCTCAACCAGATGGATTGACAGTCACTACAACAATTGGCTCAAGCATAGCAATGATTGTGAAGATTGTGATGGACCAGGCAGAGTGCTGTCTGTTGTACATAATGTTGATATGAGTCTAAATTGATTCAGAGGCACTTACCAACAACATATTTATGTCCAAAATACTACAATGACCAAAAATGTATTAATGATGAGTTTTTCCATGAAGATAGAAGATTCTCACACTGTAAAACATTGGTAGATTTTAATACACTTAATTTTCTGCCATGCCTTGTTTAGTGGACTGACAAGTATGGGAAAGGCATCACATGCTGGTCGAGGATGTAGTTGCTGTGAGTATATTAGAACAGTAGAAAGCATATTCCATATGTGATTTTGTTGTAGAGAGGACACTTTTATTAGCTAGAAAACAATAACTAAAAACATTTAACTAAGAGCTCTTTGATATGTCACTGTCTAAATATGCCATGAGAATACTCTAAAGGAAAAGACATCTTAAGGTTTAATAATTTAGGTGATTTTGATTTGGATACTGAAAAATTTTAGTATTCATTTTATCCTCAACATATATCAAAGGATATCTTTAAGTATCATGTAACCAGTAGTAATATATGTCCTTATTTATCTCATTTAAAAAATATATTTCAAATAGCTTTAGTCTAATAAAATATATCTCTACCATTTCCAGATTGATAAATTAATAATATTTGAAAACTCAAACATCACATTCCCCCCTATTTTTTTTTCTATTTATATTAATATAATTGAAACAAAAATATGACTCTCCAGGTCTATAGCATATAAGGTCAAAGAGTTCAAGTAGAAATAATTGACAACTAGGGGTTATAGGAAGAGGTCTGGTGGTGCAGTGGTTAAAACATTTAGCTGTTAACCCAAAGGTCAGTGGTTTGAACCCACCAGTCACTATGTGGAATAAAGATGAGACAGTCTTTTTCCATAAAGATTTACAGACTTGGAAATTCAATGGGGATTGCTATGAGTCAGAATTGACTGGATGACAGTGAGTATGATTTTTGGTTTAGGGGTTATAGGGCTCTATTTCTTGGGGGAGATGATGGTGGTTTCATGGAGGGCAGGAGTGGATTGTTAGTCAAAGGAAGGTTAGGTAGGAATTAGGTACATTACTAAGAAGCTGAGTCTGCTTTCTTTTCGTATAACATAAAGTGTGCAAAAAGGCCATTGAAATGTTTTCAGAGAGTGGCTTTTCTTGGAAAACGTCTTCAAACATACCATGGAGCAACATAATGTAAAATGCTCTAGAAATCTTGCAATTTATGACTTAATGGCACATCTGTGGATTATGAGGTTTTTTTTTTTTTTTTTCCATTGACCTGTGGTAGCCAATGACTGATTTAGCAGAGAGAAAGCAAGATGGATCAGATCACCTTTTAACATTTGTCCTGTCTTGCTGACTTCAGAGATTTAGGGTTAGAGCATTTACAGGATTTGTATGTCTTTTTGGCAATATTTTAGAGTCAAACTCAAGTGATAAAGAGGAAGAATGGGTTCTTAAATACTCATAAATATTTCATTATTTGCAAATGAGATTACTTTGGGGATATAAAACTTTTTATTGCTTGGCTGCTTTTAGTTCAATGAACTTCTTTTGGAGGTGTAAGGGCTTCTTGATATCATGTTTCCTCTGTTAATACATTGACCTGAGAACTGAGAAGCATGGAACAGTGGCATTTGGGTTCAAATTTAGGATCTGCTCCTGAATTTCCTTCTCCAACCTCAGTTTTGTTTCTTTGTTTTAATCTCTAGGTAGGAATGATGATAGCAGTACTTTTCTTATAGAGTTGTTGTGAGGATTTTGTGCTAATCATGTAAAGTACCAAGTATATATTTAGCACTGCACCATGTTTGTTATTTTAATATGCATGTAACTAGCTATCTTTCCTCTATGGAGTCATCTGAATAAAAACAATTTTGAGATTCATCTAATATTCACATATTGCAATCAAAACCTCTTTGTACATGTTACATTTCAATCTGTATCATTCTAATGATGTTATATCAGTCTCTATTTTCAGAAATTATATTATTTTATATTGTTCTTTTAATTTTTTATATATGCATCTGTGTGTATATATATGTGTGCATTTATCAAGAAGAAAAAAAAAAAAAGAAGTAGATGGTTCAGCGATATCTAGGTATTCAAGCGTTGTGGTTGTTAATCACTATTACCACCAGCAGCCCTGCACTGACTTGGACACTGCAAAAAAGAAAGGCACTCTTTTTCCTGAAACTAGGATGCATTTCCAGAGCATTTCTGGAATAATGAATCTAAAATAAAAAATTTGGAATGCTGGATCTTAAGTGTAAATTTTTCTTCAGCATTATACGTCTCTCCTCATGACCTTATATTTCACTGAGTTCCACAGAAAACATATTTTGAATTGCTTGATTTGGTAGATCAGTGAGGAAAGATGACTATGGTAGTTCAAACTTACTCATTGTACTGATATACCTCAATTCCCTTTCATTGCAGGTACGGTTATAGGCACTAATACTATATAGTTTTCTGACATCTGTTCTTAGAATACTCTCTTCCCACACTTACAATGACAATTAAATTAAATACCTTGAGTTTTTAGTGGTAGTCTAGAAAGAAAACTATATCTCAATTATCTGGGTACATATTTGCATCGCTTATCTGCATGATAGGTTCAAAATCTCTTACGAATATGAAGCACAGAAAAGACACAAGTAATGTGAATGAACACTCAGAACAGAAAGTATTGAAACTGAACACATTATAAAAGTGCTCAAAGTTACATTTAATAAAGAAATCTAAAGAGAAACAGCAACAAAATATCTTTCTGCCTATTGATTTATTAAAGATTAGAATATGTGTTCAATAGAAAGTGAATGAATTCCAAAGAAATGGGCACTACTCGTATTGTTTTGTGGTGTTCACTACAAACAATGTTTTGGAGATCAATTTGGGAGCCGGGATCAAAATCTTAGGAAAAGTGCTAAGTGCAAAATCTTTCTCTTCTAGAAATTTAGTCTATGGAAATAATCTGTGGAAAGATGCAGCTATAAGGAATGTTAACATAGTTATGTTTATAATATAAAACCCTTCAAAATAAGTGCTGTATCTAACAGGAGATTACTACCATGCAACGGAATATTGTAAAACCATTGAAATTATACTTTAGAAGAATGGAAAATGTTTATAAAATATGAAGCTAAATGTATAGGTTTCATAACTGTCTTGCTGTTTGACGCACTTCAATAAGAACAAGGGGTGGCATCCTCCTCTGACCTTCAACCTCAAAAGGGGAAAACAGAGTCATCAATAGCAGCCCAAGCCTTATTCCTATGAGGTCAAACATTCTGTCACCCTCTAATCATTTTACCAATTCTGACATCAGCTGTCTATCCCACAGCACTCACCACTTCTCTGCTGAGTTTGAAAATTGTTGTAATGGTCACACAGAACTCACAGAAAATACTCACAATTATAGAATTTATTAGGGAAATAACAGGCTACAATTGATGTTCAGGAACACTCAGAATACAATTCCTCCATCAGGACAGTCTCCCCTCAGCCATGCCCTCAGGCATGCCTTTGACCTCTTGGCCTGGCCTCTTCATTGCTGGGACAAGTGTTGCAAAGGTCTTTTAGCTCTGATGATAGGTACACCTACACGCACTTCACTTTAGCCAGCAAGGCTTCTGCCCATAGGCACTCAGAATTCTTGCTCCATGGTCTGGTAGGTGTGCTGCTTTGTGTCATGCCAGCCTCTCAGTTATGCTGCCACTGTTTCCCTGCCAGTTGTGCCTTGCATTTGTTTCTACCAAGGAAGTCTGGTGAAGGGGTTTGGGGTCCAAATATGAGCTTCATTCCCCCTCCAGCTCTCCTCTCTTGATGGCAGTGACATCCCACCTTCTGCCTTTAGAAGGGCTCATTGTAACCCTAACCAATTCCCACATTAGAGTTCCATGCACATTATTTCCATGGTCCCACCCCAACAAGGATGCTATATACTTTATTTACATCACTAACAAGCTATCTAGCACCCTTGGTGGGCCACAAACACCTTACATTTGCATAGGTCCACCCAGTAATCTGGTGAGAGTCACAAAGACCAAGACTAGAAGAGGGATATCAAGGAATTCCCTGCATCACTTATTATAGTTACATAGGATATTTGTGTATGTGTGAGTCTGTGTATGTGTGTGTGTGTGTGTGTGTGTATGAGGGCAGTGGTGTTTCAATGGTAGAGTTCTCAATTTCTACATCAGAGACCTGATTTCAATTAACAGTCAATGTACCTCATGCACAACCACCACTAGTCTGTCATTAGAAGTTTTTATGTTGCTATTATGCTGAATAAGTTTCAGCAGAGCTTCCAGATGAAGATAGACTAGCATGAAGGCCAAGTGATCTACTTCTGAAAAATCAGTGCATGAAAAATCTGTAGATTACAATGGTCAGGTTTCATTTTACATAGTATTTCCATGAATTGGGGGTCAAATCTATAGCAGCTAAGAACAATAACACACACACACATATATCTTATCTATCTATCTATCTATCTGTCTGTCTACCCACCACTCATCTTTCAGTTTGCTGTACTGTGGTGGCTGCATGTTGCTGTGAGGCTGGAGGCTATGCCACTAGTATTTGGAATACCACCAGGGTCACCCATGGTGAATAGGTTTCAGAGGAATTTCCAGACTAAGATGGACTGGGAAGAAGGAAAGGGCCATCCACTTCTTTAATTGGCCACTGAAAACTCTATGAATATCAGTGAAACACTGTCTGAATACATTACTAGTAAACTTTATGAAAAGCTGTGAAATAGTGCTGGAAGATGAGCCTCTCAAACTGGAAGGCACTCAAAATATTACTGGGAAAGAGCTGCCTCCTGAAAGTAGTGTCGATATTAATGATGTTGATGGAGTAAAGCTTTTGAGACCTTCATTTGCTGATGAGGCACGACTCAAAATAGGAAGAAATAACAGCACATATTCATTTAATAATGAGAATGTGGAATGTACAAAGCATGAATCTAAGAAAATTAGAAGTTGTCAAAAAAGAAAAGGAATGCATAAAGATGGATATCCTAGGAGTTAGTGAGCTGAAATGGACTGATATTGGACATTTTTTAACCAGACAATCCACTATGTCAGGAATGACAAATTGAAGAGGAGATCTATCCCATACTACCATGCTGTCAGTGATAACGATAATATCCATATGTCTACAAGGAAGACCAATTAATATGACTATTATTCTAATTAACCCATTAACCAACAAAGCCAAAAATGAAGATATTGAAGAAGTTTTCCAACTTCTGCAGTCTGAAAAGACCAAAGTGGATGTTAGAAGAGACTCAGCAACTCCCTCTTGAATGGAAAGTAGCTAAAGCAAAAGGAAGAAATGTTGAAATAAAAGAACTGAACGGATTTCAAAGGGTGGCTTGAGAAGACAACAAGAAGTATGAAAATGAAAATGCAAAGACCTGGAATTAGAAAACCAAAAGGGAAGAACACACTTCACATTTCTCAAGCTGAATAAACTGAAGGAAAAATTCAAGCCTCTAATTGCAATACTGAAAGATTCTATGGGCAAAATATTGAGCAATGCAGGATGCATCAAAAGAAGATGGAAGGAATATACAGAGCCACTGTACAAAAATAATTGGTCAATGTTCAACTATTTCAGGATGCAGCAAATGAACAAGAATCAATGTTATTTAAGGAAGAAGTCCAAACTGCATAAAAGGAATTGGGCGGGGGGAGCCTCCAGGAATTGATGGAATACCTATTCAGATGTTTCAACAAACAGATGCAGCACTGGAGGCTCTTACTTGTTTATGCCAGGAAATTTGGAAGACAGCCACCTGGCCAACCAAATGGAAATGGTCCATATATACACCCATTCCAAAGAAAGGTGATCCAACATATTCCAAAAGAATGTGGGAATTATCAAACAATATCACTATCTCACATACAAGTAAAATTTTGCTAAAGATAATGTTTACCTCTGTTTTATTGACTATATAAGGGCATTCCACTGTGTGCATCATAACAAATTATGAGCAACAATTTGACAAATTCCAAATTCCAGAACTTTTAATTGTGCTCATGGGGGACCTGTATATAGACCAAGAGGCTATCATTCAGAAAAAGCAAGAGAACACTGCATGATTTTAAGTCAGGAAGGGATTGTGTCAGGGTTGTATCCTTTCATCATACTTATTTCATTTGAATACCAAACAAAAAATATGAGAAGCTGGTCTATACAAAGAAGAATGAAGCATCAGGTTTGGAGGAAGACTTATCAAAAATCTGTAATAGGTAGATGACACAACCTTGTTTACTGAAAGTGAACAGGACTTGAAGAATTTACTGATGAAGATCAAAGACAACAGTGCAGTATGGATTACACTTCAACATAAAGAAAGCAAATAATTTCACAATTAGATCAATAAGCAACATCACAATAAATGGAGAAAAGATTGAAAGTTTTCAGGGATTTTATTTTACTTGGATCTGCAATCAACACCCATAGAAGCAGCAATCAAGAAATCAGATGTTATATCGTATTGGGAAAATCCGCTACAAATGACCTGTTTAAATTTTAAGAAGAAAAGATGTCACTTTGAAAACTAAGTGGCACCTAACTCAAGCCATAATATTTTCAATCACCCCATATGCCTGTGAAATGAACAATAAGGAAGACTGAGGAAGAATTGATGCCTTTGAATTGTGGTGTTGGTGAAAAATACTCAAAATATGATGAACTATAGGAAGAACAAACAAATCAAGATGAAATGCAACCAAATGTTCCTTGAAAGCCAGAATGGACAGACTTTGCCTCACCTACTTTGGTCATGATGTTAGAAGAGAGTACTCCTTGAAGAAATATATCATATTTGGTAAAATGGAGTATCAGTGAAGAATGGTAAAACCCTCAACAAAATGGAATGACACACTGCCTGCAATGACAGTATCAAATATAGCAGGGATTGTGATGGTGGTGTAGGACCTATTATTAATGCTTCGTTCTGTTGTGCATAGAGTCACTATGAGTCAGAATCAACTTAGTGGCATCTAACAATAATAATAATAATAATAATAATAATAATAATA
>NW_006921856.1:1921769-1923100 GCF_000298275.1 Orycteropus afer afer
CCTCTGTCTGGCTTCCTGGCTTTTAATCCCCTTTCTCCTGCTCTTCTGGCTTGCTGCTTTGGGCGTCCTTGAGTTGTCCCTCGGGCTGACTGCTCCTCTGTCCAGGTTGCTGGCTTTTATCCCCTTTCTCCTGCTCTTCCGGCCTGCTACTCTGGGCGGGCTGTGTTTCCTCTCCTCACCTAATCCCTTTGGCTGATTGCTCTTCTCTCTGGATCCTGACTTTTAATCCCCTTTCTCCTGCTCTTCCCGCCTGCTACTTTGGGCGTCCCTGAGTTGTCTCTCCTCACCTGTAACCCTGGGGCTGACCATATAGATAGTTCTTAAAAGAGTAGAATGTTCAATGTACACATTACTTACCAATTAAGCTAAACTATTTTAGGTTTTAAGAAGATTTCAGGGGATGTTTTTGGAATGTTTAAAGATCATTTCAGGCCAATACTTTTGGATGTTCATCTAGCATCCATGACTCTAGAAAGTCTGGATTCTGTGATAATTTGAAATTTTGTTCCACATTTTCCTCCTTTTGATCAGGATTCTTACAGAATCTTTGATCAAAACTTCTACAATTGTTTCCAGGCACCATACATTTCTTCTGGTCTCATGGCAAAGGTGGCAGTGGTTCACAGAGGGAAGTAGCCATGAATTCCATTTCTCATTTTTATTCTTGACTCACTCTACTTCTTCCTCTGTTGTTCAAGGTAAATAAATACCAATTTTTGTTCTTTGGATAGCCTGTATAAGGTTTTAAGATCCCAGGCACTATACGACTAACTACTAAGTAGAAGCACTATACACATATTAGACTGATTAAGTGGGATGTTCCATGAAATCATGACCCTAAATCTCCAAACCAAGAAATTAAATCCCCTGATGTGTTTGGTTGTACATAAACAGCCTCAGCAGCATAGCTGCTCTGTTGTTATAAATATATCTACCACAAGGCTTTTGCCAATTCAACTTTTTATAGGTGTACAACTTATTGAGAGCAATTGCATTAATAGGCTGTGCAGCATTCTCCTTAATCAATCTCAATTTTAGAAAATCATACCAAAATTCAGTGTTCCATAAACGATACCCCCCACTTTTCTCCTATCTCTTGCCCCTGGCAATCATTAATAAGTTTTGGTCTCCAAACATTTGTCTATTTATATAAATGAGTGTTTGTACTTTTGTAGTTGACTTATTTCACTCAGTATAATATCTTCAAGCTCCATCCAACTTGTAGCATGTAGCAAGACTTCATTTAATTTTCTGGCTGAGTCATATTCCTTCATATTTATGTACTGCCTTTTCTTTATCCATTAATCCACTGATGGGCATTTAAGTTGTTT
>NW_006921856.1:1923222-1923918 GCF_000298275.1 Orycteropus afer afer
AGCAAGACTTCATTTAATTTTCTGGCTGAGTCATATTCCTTCATATTTATGTACTGCCTTTTCTTTATCCATTAATCCACTGATGGGCATTTAAGAGTTGTTTTCCTTTTGACCATTGTGAATAATGCTTCAATGACCATTGATGTAACTATGTCTGTTCATGGCACTGGTTTCAATTCACTTGGTATATACCTAGAGTGGAATTCCTGGGTCATATGGTAGTTCTGTTGGCACAGCACCTAAGGCATTTGACTGCTACCCAGAAGGTCAGCAATTCAAACCCACCAGCCACTCCAGGAAGGAAGAAGGGGCAATCTAGTTCTGTAAAGATTTACCACCTCGGAAACTCAAAAGGGGTTGCTATGAGTCATAATAAACTCAATGGCAGTTGAGTTTGGGTTTTTGGTATGGTAGTTCTAGTTTTAGTTTTTGAGGAACTGCCACAGTATTCTACAAGAGTTCTATCATTTTACATTACCACTGGCAATCCACATAGCTTCCAATTTCCTCACATCTTTGCCAACATTTGTCATTTTCTGTTTATTTTTGCCATCCTGTTGTTATTGTTGTTATGGGCCATCAAGTCAACTCATAGTGACCCATCCTTGGGTTTCTGAGGCAGTATCACTATGGAAGTAGATTGCCCAACCATCCTTCTGAGGAGTGACTGGTGGGTTTGAACTGCCAGCCTTCTGG
>NW_006921856.1:1924928-1927027 GCF_000298275.1 Orycteropus afer afer
ATAAGCTCTGGTGGCATAGTGCCTAAAGTATTTGACTGCTAACCAGAAGGCTGGCAATTCAAACCCACCAGCCACTCCTTGGAAGGAAGACTGGACCATCTGCTTCTGTAGAGATACCACCTCAGAAACCCAAGGAGGGTTTCTATGAGTTGGATTCAACCTGCCGGCAGTTATTTTATTTATGTATTTAATTTGGCTTCTGTGTGTGTGTGTGTGTGTGTGTGTTATTAGATGATTATAAGATATTTTGTTTCTGAAGATATTCTCCAGGTAAACTCTTTTAATGGAAAAAAAATAATTTTATGGGGTCATATTTATTTATTTTGTATTTTGCTTTTTTGTGCTTTTCTTATTATAATTAGATAATCTATTATTAAAAGATAAGCCCAACAGTGTTGCCTCAGTGTTTTCTTGTAATATTTTATGGTTTTAATTTGTATTTTTATATGATGTGAGGTAAGGATACAGTTTCATTTTTCTGCATGTGAAAATCTCATTTTCCCAATACCATTTGTTGAAGAGACTTCTTTTCCCATCGAATGGCTTTAGAAGCCTTGTCAAGAATTAGTTGATCATTGTTGTTTGTTATTTGCTGTTGAGTAGGTTCTGACTCATAGCGACTCCATGTATAACAGAATGAAATTGCCAGCTCTTGCACCATCCTGAAAATTGTTGCTATATTTGAGCCCCCTGTTGCAGCCTCGGTGTCAATCAATCTTCCTGAGTGTCCTCCTCTTTTTCACTGATCCTCTACCAAACATGATGTCCTTCTCCAGGGACCAGTCCCTCCTGATAGGATTTCCAAAGTATATGAGACAAAATCTTATCATCCTTGCTTCCAAGGAGCATTCTAGCTGTACTTCTTCCAAGACAGATTTGTGTCTTCTTGCACCTTAGTTCTTATAGTGACATCTTTTCTCTTTAACATTTTAAAGAGGTCTTTTGCAGCAGATTTTCCCAAAACAATGCATCATTTGATCTCTTATTGTTGCTTCCATGGGCATTGAGTGTAGATCCAAGTAAAATGAGATCCTGGACAACTTCAAACTTTTTTCATTTATCATGATATTGCTTATTGGTCCAGTTGTGAGGATTTTTGTGTCCTTTTTCTTGAAGAATAATCCATACTGAAGGCTGTAGTCTTTGGTCTTCATCAGTAAGTGCTTCAAGTCCTCTTCATTTTTAGCAAACAAGGTTGTATCATCTGCATATCACAGGCAATTGATGAGTCTTCCTCCATAGATGTGTGGATTTATTCCTTGACTCTTAATTCTATCCCATTGTTCTATGTATCTATTATTATACCAGTACCCACCATTTTGGTTATTATAGCTGCATAATATATTTTAAAATCATGAAGTATGGATATTTTGACTTTGCTTTTCTCTTTCAACATTGTTTTAGCTATCTGCGGTCTCTTGCCAATCTATACAGAGTTGAGAATTGTTTTTCCCATTTCTGTAACAAAGCCTCTTTTGATTTGATTTTGATAAGCAGTACATGGAATCTGTAGATTTCTTTGGGTAGTATTGACATTGTAGCAATATTGAATCTTCCAGTCCATGAACACAGAATATCTTTCCATTTTTTAAAAAGTCTTCTTTAAGAGGAAGACATACAGAGGTGTATGGGAGGTACAGACAACAAAGATGAACCCTTATGCACATACAGTACTGCATTGTCAGTGATTAAAAATATCAATTTATGTGAATAAACAGGTGGACAAGCTGAATGATTATGTATGTCTATGCAGGGGGAAGTGTGACCATGACCATGTGCAGGGTTGGCAGACAATGTTTCTATAAGTATACTTGTATGTTCTTTAAGAATTTCCAGGTATATAATAGACTGACAAGGGACAATCTTGTAGTCACTTGGCCACAGCCAGCTACCCAAAGGGAGTGAGTAGCTGGACCTGTGGGGTCGAGATCATGGTTGCAGGGGACATGAAGCTCAATTGGCATAACATTCTACACAAAAATATTGTTCCACATCCTACTTTAGTGAGTAGCAACTGGAATCTTAAAAGCTTGCAAGCAGCCATCTAGATGCAATGACGTTGTCTGTCCTTGTCCAGAGCAAAGAATAAAGGTGGGAAA
>NW_006921856.1:1928412-1932096 GCF_000298275.1 Orycteropus afer afer
TATACATATATATACATATATATATATATATACATATATACACACACACATATATTTCTTTTCTTATTGTTCTGGATAGAATTATAATACTATATTGACTAGAAGTAGTAAGGGTGGGCATTCTTGTCTTTTCTCTGATTTCAGGGGAAACTGTCAATATTTATTCATTAGTTATAATGTTTGCTACTAGTTTTTCAAATATGTCTTTAATTGTATTGAAGAACTTCCTTCTATTTCAATCTTCTTGAGGATTTTTATCAAGAAAGAGTATTATTGGATTGTATCATATGCTTTTTCTGCACTGTATTGGTTACCTCTGTGCTGCTGTAACAGAAAATACCACAAATTTGATGGCTTTAACAAATAGGAGTTTATTCTCTTACAGTTTGGAGGCTTTGAGTCTAAGTTCAGAGTGCCAGGCTCTAGGGGCTAGGTGAAAGCCACTCAACCTTGTGCTTCAGCTCTGCCTCCTGCTCCCACGCACTGAAGCTAGAGACATCTCATCATTCAGACAGCTGCTGGCTCCTGAGGCTGACAAACCCAAGGTTAACAAGTGAAAAGGCATAGTCCCAATATTACCAATCCATATGCAGGCCATTGATTCAAGTCCAGTGAAAGTTCTAAAATCAGCAGGGCATGGCAGGTTGCTGAAAAATGACTCAGCTACATGCAAGGTTCAAGCATGCCATAAACTAGAGACCATTCTCAAAGCTGCTTCTTATATATGGGAAGCAAACCAAATCCTTAATGCAGCTACTCAGCTACTTGTGGTAGATCCCATAATGGAGCTGATTGCCAGTCTCATCCTGAGGAATAACTACCACCAGCTGCCCAGCCGCTCAACCAGGCCCAGCCAAGTTGACACACAACCTTAACTACCACATGCATCCATAGAGATGATTATGTTTTCTTTTTTCCCTTTGTTCTATTGACAGGTGTTTTCATGGATTGATTTTCTACTACTGAACCAACAATGCATTCCTGGGATAAATCACAGTTGGTCATGGTATATGACTATTTTAATATGCTGTTGGATTCTATTTGCTAGTATATTTTTGAGGATTTTTGCATCTATTAATAAGTGATATTGGGCTTTTACTAGTGGTTTTCCTTTCTTGTGATGTCACCAGCTTGTTGTCAGTTATATTTGTTTCATGAAATGAATTAGGGAATAATCTTAGGGGTCGCTGTGAGTCACAGCCAACTCAATGGCACATAACAACAATTTTCCCTCTATATCTTTTGAAAGGGATTAAACAGAAATGATGTCAGTACCTCTCTAAATGTTTGGTAAAATACCCCACTGAAACCATCCAAGCAAGGATTTTTATTGTTGTTGGAAGGCTTTTTGTTACAGATTCTATCTTTTCATTTGTTATAGGTCTGTTGAAGTTTTCCTGGGTCAACTTGGGTAGGTTGTGTGCTTATAATGTTTTATCTATTTCACCTGTATTATCTAGTTTGTTGCTGTATAGTTATAACTCATAATTTCATAATTATGCCATAATTTCATTAGTCTTGGGATGGTTGTAATGTTTTTTTAACTTTTCATTATGATTTGTGTGAAATTTTACAAAGCAAATTTGTTTTACATTCAACAGTTCATACACATCTTGTTTTATGACACTGGTTGCATTCCCCTGCAGTGTAACAGCTCTCCTCCCACTTCCTCCCTGTGGTTACCCTTTCCCTGAATCCTTCTTGCCTATGCATTCCTGGCTTCCTACATTTCTCCCTGTGCACATACTTTCTTTCTGATCTGCCATGATAGATTGTTCTGAGGAGTGCATCTCTGTGGCGTAGGTATTCAGCTGTGAATTAAGCCACAGGAGTGAGTTCAATTCCAGGCCTGTGACTCAGGGCCATAGTCTTGGGGATTTCATTAGTCTTTGTCAGACCAGTAAGCCAAGTCTTTTTATGATTTTGAGTTTTGTTCAACACTTCTCTCCCACTCCATATAGGATCTCCAAATTTTATCTCTTTCTGAGTGGCATTGGTACCTGAACATCATCTAGTTTTTCTGGTTTTAGGGTCAAATAGGTTGAGGTTTCTATGGTCCATTAGTCCTTTGAACTAACTATATACATGAGTCTTTAATTTTCTTCACTCTTCTTTGCTCTGAACAAGAAAAGACCAGTAGTTGCCACTTAGATGGCTGCTCCCAAGCTTTTAAGATCCCAGTCACTATTCACAGAAGTAATATGTAAAACATTATTTTTGTATACCATGTTGTGCCAATTGAGCTTGATGTCTGTGACCATGGTCCCCAGCAACATGCCCAGTGACTCACTACTTCAGGGTGCTTATTTATGGCTAGGAAATTATCCTTACTTTGCTTCCTGCTCAGTTGTAATGTTTTGTCTCTAATTTCTTATTTGTTTTTCTTTGTTAATCTAGCTAAAGTTATGTCAATTTTATTGATCTTTTTAAAAACCAACTTCTGGTTTTGTTGGTTCTTTTTATGCTTTTCCCATCTTTCTTTGTATTCGTTTCAGTGATAATAGCTAGACTTCATCTCGTGTACTTTAGTCATGTTGTTAGAAAGGATCAGTTTCTGGAGAAGCATATCATGGTTGGTAAATTAGAGAGTCAACAAAAAAGGGAAGACCCTCAATGAGATGGATTGACACCAGTGGCTGCAGTGATGGGCTCAAACATAGCAATGATTGTGAGGATGGTGCAAGACTGGGCAGTGTTTTGTACTGTTGTACAAAGGGTTATTATGGGTCAGAACTGACTCACTGGCACCTAACAATAAAACAACAAATGATCTTGGTTATTTCTTTCCTTCTGATATATTTAGGTTTAGTTTGCTCTTCAGTTTCCAGTTCCTGGAGAGGTTGAGTTAAGCTGTTGATATGAGACTTTTTTTCTCTCCTTTTTTTAATATAGATATTTATTGCTAAATTTTCCCTCTGAGTGCTGCCTTCACTGAATCTGATAAATTTTGGTATGTTGTGCTTACATTTTCATTTGATCTAAGAAATTGGTGATGTATCTTCTAATTTCTTTCTTGACCCACTGTTAGTCTAATAATTTAATGTGTAATATTTAATATTTAATGTGTAATATTTAAACATGGCAGCTGTGATGATGGGCTCAAGTATAGCAGGGATCATGGAGCTGGCATGAGATTGGGCAGTGTTTCATTCTGTTGTGCATGGGGTTGCTATGAGTCAGAAATGACTCGACGGCATCTAACAACAATATTTAATACACATATGTTTGTGTATTTTCCATTTTGTTTTGTTTTGTTTTGTTTTTCTGAAGTTGATTTCTAGTTTCACTCCATGGTGGTCAGAGAAAATATTTTGTTTTTATTTCTGTCTTTTAATACTTATTGAGCAAGATGGCAGACTAGGCAGAAAGACTTCACAGACCCTCTTCAACAAAGAAAAGGCAAAACCAATCAACACAGACACATAAGATAAGCCTGGACCCCTGAGCCTTGAAGGGAAGGATATACAAGTGGACTAAGCCCCAACTAGCAGAAGAATTTGCGTGGAAATACCAAAAAAGGAGACATACAGAGCTGCAGTGTAGAAGAGGTCATGAGCGATCTAGACAGCTTGGAGATTCCTGAGTGGTGGTAGGACTTAAGAATTAACCTAGAGGCGGGGCAAGATGGCGGACTAGGCAGAAGGATTGCACAGACCCTCTTCAACAAAGAAAAGGGAAACCAAT
>NW_006921856.1:1956287-1963245 GCF_000298275.1 Orycteropus afer afer
CTGAGGTAGATACACTCCTTGGAGAAAACAATCATTGAGAAAGAAGGGCTGCCTATGCACAGGGAGACAGCTTAGGGGGCAGGAGTCCATGGAGGGATGGACACTGGGAAGAGGTAACTATGGGGAGGAAGTGGGAGGGGAGCTGTTGCATTATGGTAAACTGTGGTCAATGTCATGAGACAAAGCATATGTAAACTGCTATATGGAAAGTGAATTTGCTCTGTAAATCTCCACCCAAATCACAATAATAAAAATATAATAATAATATAAAAAAAAACTTATTGAGACTTGCTATGATCTAACATGTAGTCTATTGGGCAGATGTGGCCTGGAGTAGAATGTATACTGTACTGTTGTTGGGTGAAGTCTGTTAAGTCTAGCTGGTTCATAGGGTCATTCAGGTCTTCTGTTTCTTTGTTGATTTTTTTTATGGATGTTCTGCTAAGTATTGAAAATGGTGTTTTGAAGTCTTCAACACATATTTTAATGCTGTCTATTTATCCTTTCAATTCTATCAGTGTATGCTTTATATATTTAATTACTCCTATGTTGGGTGCATATACACTTATGATTGTTAAATATTCGTGATGAATTGACCCTTTTATCACTATATAATGCCAATCTTAAGGGGCCCTGGTGGTACAGTGCTTAAGTATCTGACTTTTAACCAAAAAGGTCCAAATTTCAAACTCACGAGCCACTTTATGGTAGAAAGACAAAGCGCTCTGCTCTGTATAGATTACAACTTGGAAAATCTATGGGAAAGTTCTACTCTGTTCTAGAGAGTCAGTATGAGTAAGAATTGACATAATGTCATTGTTATTTTTTTATTATCCATCTTTATTTCTTCTAATGCATTTTATCCTAAAATCTACTTTGTCTGCTATTAAGGTGATCACCCTAGTCCTTTTGTGGTTATTTACATGGAATAATTTTACCTCCTTTCACTTTCAACTTATTTGTTTCCTTGAGCCTAAAGTATGTCTCTTGTAAACAGTATATAATTGGATCATGGTTTTCTCCTTTTTTAAAAACCCATTTTACCACTCTCTGAATTTTGACTAGAATATTTACTCCATTCACAAGCACTATAATTGTCAATAATAAGTGACTTACACTAACTATTTTTTAAAACTTTTTATTGTAATTTAGGTGAAATTTTAGAAATTATACAAAGCAGATTTGTTTTATTTTCAACAGTTCATATATACATTTTGTTTTGTGATATTGGTTACATTCCCCACAGGGTAACATCTCACCTCCCACTTCTTCTCTGTGGTTACCCTTTCTTTATGCCTTTCTTGCGTATGTATTCCTGCCTCCCTACCTTTCTTCCTGTGCTCATGATGTCCTTCTGATCTCCTATGGTTGATTACTGTAAGGAGTATGTCTCCTGGTCCAGGTGTTCAGCTTATAGGCTTGTGTGTTGTTTGGCTGAGAGCTAAGCCACAGGAGGGAGATCAATTCCAGACCCAAGGGTGACTCAGGATAATAGTCTCAGGGATTTCACCAGTCTCTATCAGATGAGTAAGCCTGGTCTTTTATTATTATTATTATTTTAAGTTTTGTTCCACATTTTTCTCCCACTCTATACAGGATCTCCAATTTTGATCCCTTTCTGAGTGGTTGGCATTGGTACTTAGGCACCACCTAGTTCACCTGGTCTCCTGGTCATATAGGTCATATTGGTTCATATAGGTTCTCCTCGTCCATTAGCTCTTTGCACTAACTGTTTGCTTGCATCTTTGATTTTCTTCACTCTTCTTTGCTCTGGACAAAGACCAATAGTTGCCACTTAGATAGCTGCTCACAAACTTTTAAGACCTCAGTCACTTCTCACGGAAATAACATGTGGAACAATATTTTAATATACCATATTGTGCCAGTTGAGTTTGCTGTCCTTTGTGAGCAGGGTACTTAGGTCATGCTACTCACTACCTCAAGATGCTTATTTATGGCTAAGAAGTTATCCTGACTTTACCTCCTGTTATGTTTAAACTGCGTAAACTCACCTCCATTGAGTTATTCTGACTCATAGTAACCCCCTTTGGGTTTCTGAGGTGGTAAATTTTTACAGAAGTAGATTGACCAGTCTTCCTTCTGTTAAACTGCATATGGACATTTTTATAGCACATACAAATACATAAGTAAGAATATTATGTGTCAATCTTATGTATGGTTGTGGATATATTCTCATTTTTCTATCCATATCTGTCTACCTATGTATCACTTATAAATTAGTGTATGCTGTTACTGATAATGGAGTATTGTGCATGCAGTAGTATTAACCTTTATTGTATGTGACTCTTGTGTGCCTCTCTGTGTCTTCCTTTTCCTTAGTGATATTGTGTTAGACACATGCTTTTGTTACATTGCCTTTCCCTTCGTACATATCAAACCTGTCTCCTAATTACCCATCTGTTTTCCCTCCCTTCCCCTCTCACCCCATCCCTGGTAACCAACAAAGAAAATTTCCTTCCCTGTGTAAACATTTCCTTGACTTTTTACAATGATGGACTCATACAATATTTGCCCTTATGTGATTGACTTATTTCACTCAGAATAATGTCCTTCAAGTTCATCCATGGAAAAAGTGATTCCCTGATTCTTCATTATTCTTTAATGTTGCTTAGTATTCCATTGGGTGTATGCCTTAGTTTGGTTATCTGTTCATCTGTTGATGGGCACTTAGGTGGATTCCATCTCTTTGCTATTTTAAACAGTGCTGCATATAGCTATTTGTGTGCCAGATCTCACATCTTTAAGATATATTCCTAGTAGTGGGATTGTTTGTTCAAATGCTGTTTCTACTTCCAACTTTTTAAGGAAGGGCCACCATACTATTTTCCATAGTGGATGTACCATTTTACAGCCCCAGCAGCAGTGTATGAGAGTTCCAATCCCTCCACTTCCTCAGCAGCCTTTGTTATTTTCTACTTTGTTGTACTTTGATATTATTATTTGAGTGCGATGATATCTCATTGTTGTTTTTATTTGCATCTCTTTAATGGCTAATGATCTTGAGCATTTCTTTATGTGTTTGTTGGCTGACTGAATATTTTCTTTGATGAAGTGTCTATTCATGTCCTTTGTGCATATTTGAAGTGGATTGTTTGTCTTTTTGATGTTAAGGGGTTGAAGATTTTTATAGATTTTAGAGATAAGTCTCTTGTCAGATATGTCACTACCAATTTTTTTCCCCCTGAATCTGTAGATTCTCATTTTCCTCTTTTGGAGAAGCCTTTTGATGTACATGAGAATTTAATGTTTAGAAGATCCCAGTCATCTAGTTTCTCTTCTATTTATGCATTTTGGGTTATGCTGGATAGTCTATTTATGTCATAAATCAGTGTGCTTGTTTGTTCTTATTTTATCTTTCATAAACTTTATAGTTTTGGGTTTTATATTTGGGTCTTTGAACCATATTGTGTTTGTTTTGTATATGATGTGTATGGATCTTGTTTCATTTTTTCTGCAAATGAATATTCAGTGATTGTCTCTTCTCCATTGAACAGGTTTCAGCACTTTATCACAGATTACCTGTTCATATGTGGATTGATCTATTTCTGGATTATCATTTCTGTTCCATTGGTCTATGTGTCTATCATTGTACTAATACCAGGCTGTTTTGACTACTGTGGCTGTACCGTAGGTTTTGAGATTGTGTAGTGTGAGACCTCATACTTTTTTTTTTTCTTCTTCAGTAATGCTTTGCTTATTCATGCTCTTTTTCCTTTCTGAATGACTGGTTTCTCCATGTTCTTAAAGAATGTTGATGGAATTTGGATTAGGATTATGTTGAATCTATATATTGCTTTGGGTAGTGCCTACATTTTCACAATGTTCAGTTTTTCTATCCATGAACATGAGATATTCTTCTATTTATGTAGGCCTCTTATAGTTTCTTGTAGTAGTGCCTTGTAGTTTTCTTCATGGAGGTCTTTTTTTTTGTCCCTAGTAAGATTTATTTCTAAATATTTTATCATATTGGTAGCTATTGTAAATGGTATCATTTTCCTTATTCCCTTTCAAAGATCTCTTTGTTGATATAGAGTAATCCAACTGATTTATTTATGTTGACCTTTACTCTGGCTGTTTGCTGAAACTTTCAGTTTGTCCCAGTATTTTTTTTTTTTTTTTTTCCTGAGTGTCTTGGGTTTTCTATATATAGGATCATGTCATCTGCAAATAGAGATAGTTTTCCTTTTTCTTTGGCATTTTGGATGCCTTTTATTTCTCCTTCTTGCCTTATTGTCCTGGTTACAACTTCCACTACAATGTTGAATAGAAGTATTGATAGAACATATCCTTGCCTTGTTCCCATTCACAGGGGGAATGCTTTGTCTCTTTCTCCAGTGAAAAAAAATGTTGACAGTTGGTTTTGTGTATATACCCTTCATTGTGTTAAGGAATTTCTCTTCTATTCCTATTTTGCTAAGAGTTTTTATCAGGAATGGGTGCTGGATTTTATTAAATGTCTTTCTCCATTTTTTGTTATGATCATACGGTCCTTTTTCTTTGTTTTATTTATGTGGTGGATTATGTTGATTGTTTTTCTAATGTTGAACCATCTTGCATACCTGGTATGATGTATTATTTTTGATATAATGTTAGATTCTATTGGCTAGGATTTTGTTGAAGATTTTTGCATCCATATTCACAAGGGATATTTGTCTGTAGTTTTCCTTTTTAATGGTTTCATTGCCTGATTTTGGTATCAGGCTTATCCTTGCTTCATAGAATGAATTGAGAGTATCCCATCCTTTGTTATGTTCTGGAACAGCTTGAGTAGGAAAGAAGTCATATCTTCTCCAAACATTTGATAGAATTCTCCATTGAAGCCATCTGGGCCAGGACATTTTTTGTGGAGTGTGTTTTATTGCCTCCTGAATTTCTTCTTTTGTTATGGATCTGTTAAAATTTTATACCTTGTTCTGTGCTAGTAGGTAGGTTTTGTGTTTCTAGAAATTTGTTCATTTTATATAGATTTTCTAATTTGTTGGAGTATAATTGTAGTATTCTGTTATTATCCTTTTTTTTTTTTTTCATTTTTAAGTTGGCTCTATTGTGATGTCACCCATTTCATTTATTATTCATGTTACTTGAATTTTCCCTTTCTTTTCCTTAGTTAATTTTGCCAAGGGTCTGTCAATTTTGTTAATCTTTCCAAAGAACCAACTTCTATACTCTTCTTGATTTTCTCTATTGTTTGTTTTCTTTCCATTTCTTTCTGCTCTGATCTTTATTACTTCCTTTCTTCTGGACACTGAAGGCCTCTTTTGTTGCTCTTTATCTAATTGTTGGAGTTGTTGGGTTAAGCTTGATTTTGGTTCTTTCTTCTTTTTTAGTGTGTGCATTAATTGCTGTAAACTTGACCTCTGAGTACTGCTTTCACTGTATTCCAAAGGTTTTGGTATGTTATATTTTCATTCTTGTTTGTTTCTAGGAATCTTTAAATTTGATTTTATTATTCCTCACTATATTTCTTCTGTTACCCAGTGGTTCTTGAGCAGTGTGTTATTCAGTTTCCATGTATTTGATGTTTACACCCTGGTCTTCCTATTGTTGATTTCTAATTTTATAGCATTGTGCTTGGTCTATTGAACCTGTTTTCATCATGTAATGTCTTTCTTTTTCCCTTATTCTGTATTTTGCCATGAAGTTTATTTTATCAAAAATTAGTATTAGTACTCCTGCTCTTCTTTCGTTGCCTTTAACTTGATTTTTTCCCCCATCCATAATTTGTAATTTATTTTTATCTTTGTGTCTAAGGTGAGTCTCATTGGAAGGAAGGTTGGGCAAGCTACTTCTATAGTGATAAAGCCTTGGAAATCCAAGGAGGGATCTCTATGAGTCAGGTCCGACTCGGTGGCACATAACAACAACAAGGTGAGTCTCCTGTAGGCAGCATATTAATGGGTCTTGGTTTCTTATTCAACTTGCCTCTCTATTTCTCTTGACTGGTGCATTTAATCAATTCACATTTAGTGTAATTAATGATAGGTATGAATTTTTCTTGTCATTCTTTGTTGTTGCTGTGGGTCTGATGCTTTCTTTGTTCTAAATATTTCTCTGTGCTGAGTTCATTTTGTTATCAAGTTTTATTCCTCTTTTTTTCATTATTTTTGCTTTCATATTTTCTATGTCCTTGTGATACTCTCCTTTCTTATTTTGGTTAGAAATATTAATTTTCTTTGTGGTTACCCTGTAGTAAATTCTTATTTCTCTTTGTTTAGAACAATCTGTGTTATATTGACATCCTCTCCTTATGGATGTTTTGTAGTTATACTATTTACTACGTCTATTGTTTTGTAGTTAGTATCATAGACAGAATTACTCATCTGTTTTCTATTTTCCCTTTTGTAAGCTTATTTTAGATTTCAAAATTTTCTTCATAGGTTAGTTTCTAAGTGGTGTTGTCACATGTCTTAATCTTAGGTTGTTGTCATCTGTTGTTTTTCTGTTGGAAGGATTTTCCTTGAGCATTTCTTGTAGGGTTCATATATATATTTATTTTTTTTTACAAATCCCCTTAATTTCTATTTATCTGGGAATGTCCTAATTTCACTATCATATATGATAGAGAGTTTTGTGGGATATATAATTCTTGGTTGACAATTGTTTTCCTTCAATATTTAGTATATGTCATATCATTACTTTCTTGCCTGCATTGTTTCTTTTTTTTATTTTTATTTGGATGAAAATTTACAGAGCAAATTCACTTTCCATACAGCAGTTCATACACACTTTGTCTTGTGATATTGCCACAATTTACCACAATGCATCAGCTCCCCTCCCACTTCCTCCCAATAATTACCTCTTCCTTGGGTCTATCTCTCCATGTGCTCCCGCCTCCTGAGCCTCCTGCCCTCTGAGCTGTCTCCCTGTGCATAAGCAGCCCTTCTTTCTCCCATGATTGTTCTCTCCAAGGAGTGTATCTACCTCAGGTAAATGTTCA
>NW_006921856.1:1971463-1972864 GCF_000298275.1 Orycteropus afer afer
AAAAAAAAAAAAAATTGCCTTACTTTCTGCTTATCTGGAAATGTCCTAGTTTCACCATCATATTTCAAGAGAATTTTGCTGGGTATGTAAATTTTCATTCAAAATTTTTCTCTTTCAAGGTTTTATATATACTGTCCCATTGCCTTCTCACTTGCATGGGTTCTGCTGAGAAATCAGAGCTTATTCTTATTGGTTGTCATTTGTAAGTAGCTTTTCATTTTTCCCATGCTTTTTTTTCAGGATTCTTTCCTTGTTTCGGGGTTTGATGAGTTTTATGATGATATGTCTTGGTAATTTTCTTTTGGGGTCTATCTTTATTGGGGGTCATTGGACTTTCTGAATGGATATATTCTCATCTTTCATCATATCAGGGAAATTCTCTTCCAACAAATTTTGGACAATTTTCTCAGTGGTTTTCTTTTTTTTTTCTTTCTGTTCCGAAATTCCAATTACACATAGATTATTCCTTTTAATGGTATCCCACATGAACCTTAGGCTTTCTTCATTTTGTTTTGATCTTTTTTTCTGAGTGATACCTTTCCAAAGAAGTATTCATGTATTTTTCTTGAATCTCATTAATTCTGTCTTCCTTTGATTCAATCCTACTCCTTTGCCCTTTTATGTGTTATCTATCTCTGAAAATTTAATATTTATCAGTATTTCTATCTGTAGATTTTGTATCATTTCTAATTTTTCATTTATTTTGTCATTTTGTTCTTGTATTTTCTTCTGAAATTGTTCTAGGGTTTTGTATGTGTTTTCCTTAAAATTTTCCATGTTTTCATTGATCTGTCTCTCAATCCTTTGAAGGAATCTAAATATAATTCTTTCGAATTCTTTATCAGGAGTTCCAATGCTGCTGCTTCCTCAGTAATGTGTTCTCAGTCTGTGTCCTACTTCCTTGTTTCTAACACTTTATCTTGCTTCTTTTTGTGGACTGTGATGGTCTGTTGTCTCCAAGACTTTGTGACATTGTTGTATTTAGATCTCTGTTAACTGTTTGTGAAGAGCAATTAAGGGTGAGTCAGGCTTTTCTTGGTGGATGTTTATTATTGGCCAGTTGGTGGAGAAGGAAGTAATGACTTTCACTCAGTAAGTGAAGCTGCAGAAGTTGTGGCTGTGGTTGTGTTATATAGGCACTGTTGCTGTCTCCCACTCAGTTAGACAAAAGCAACAATCAAATAACCATCAAAAAAGTAAAACCAAGTGGACAAAAAACACACCATATAAACACACAAGAACAATAACCAAATAAACAAAAATTAAAAAAATAACAAAAAACCCTGCAGTATCTGTGGAGAGGACAATAGGAGAAAAGGGAAGAATAGAAGAATAATGAAGAAAAAAATGTGAAAAATGCAGAAAGACAAACAAAGAATGAGGTTAGCTGTGAGAAAGAAA
>NW_006921856.1:1972964-1977912 GCF_000298275.1 Orycteropus afer afer
TGACCTTTGTTTTGCTGGATGCCACAGGAGTGGGTTCATTTCCAGACCTAAAGGACAATTAGGGGCCATAGTCTCAGTGGTTCCATCAGGCTCTATCAGATCGCAATTCTGGTCCTCCCCCTACCCCCTTTCTTTCTTTCTTTTCTTTTCTTTCTTTCTTTCTTTTTTTTAATGATTTTGAGTTTTGTTCCACATTGTTCTCCCACTCTATCCAGGATCTCCTACATAGATCACCCTCCGAGTGGTTGACAATGGTCGCTGAATACCATCTAGTTTTTCTAGTCTCATACTATTGTAGGCTGAGGATCACAAGGTGTACCAGTCCCTTGGATTAATCATTTACATGAATCTTTGGTTTTCTTCATTTTTCTTTGCTCTGGATGAGGAGAGATGCATCGTTGCATCCAGATGGCCACATGTAAGCTTTTAAGATCCCAGTTGCAACTCACCAAAGTAGGATGTAGAACAGTGTTTTGTTTGGTATGTTATGCCAATTGAGATTTATGTCCCCTGGGACTATGGTCCTGATCCCAAAGGTCCAGCTACTTACTTCCTCTGGGTAGCTGGCTGTGGCCAAGAAGTGACTACAACCTTGTCCTCTGTCAGGTCTACTATATACCTGGAATTCTTATAGAACATACCAATATACTTGTAGAAACATTATCTGCCTACCTTGTATTATACATGGTCCTGGGCACAATCCTCCCTGGATAGATATATCTAATAGCTCAACCTGTCCACTCATCTATCCACCCATATATACATGTTTGCCTTCACTGACAACGCAGTACTGTATGTGCATAAGGGTTCATCTTTGTTGTCTGTATTTCTCATTCATCTCTCTATGTCTTCCTCTTTCTCAGTGCCACCACATTTATCACTCATGTTTGGTACATTGTCCTTTTCTTCACCCAAATCAATACTTATCTCTACCTATCTTCCCCTCCCCTGAACTTGGTAAAGGAAAAAGAAAATTTCTTTTCATATATAAACCTTTCCTTGACTTTTACAATAATGAACTAATGCAATATTTGTCCTTCTGTGATTGACTTATTTCACTCAGCATGATGTCCTCTAAGTTCAACCACATTATGCAGTGTTTTGGAGATTTTATGCTATTCTTTAGAGTTGCATAGCATTCTATTTTTTGTAAGTACCATAGTTTTGTTATTCATTCTTCAGCTGATGGACACCTAGGTTGTTTCCATCTTTTGGCTATTGTAAATAGTGCTGCAATGAACATGGGTGTGCATATGTCTGTTCTTGTGCTGGTTCTCACTTCTTTAGGATATATACCATGTAATGGAATGGCTGAGTCAAATAGTATTCCTAATTCCAACTTTTTAAGGAAACATCATATTGCTTTCCACAGTGGTTGTATCATTTTATAATCCCACAGGCAGTGTATGAGAGTCCCAATCTCTCTTCATTCTCGCCAGCATTTGGTATTTTCTGTCTTGTTGAATTTTGCTACTAGTGCTGGGGCAAGATATTATCTCATTGTTGTTTTGACTTGCCTCTCTCTAATGGCTTATGATAGTGAGCATTTCTTTATATGTTTGCTGGCTGCCTGAGTAGCCTCTTTGGTGAAGTGTCTATTCATGCTTTCTGACCATTTTTAATTGGACTATTTACCTTTTTGTTGTTGAGGTGTTGGAGTTTTCTATAAATTCTAGAGATCCCTTCTCAGAAACGTCATTGCCAAATATTATTTTCCAATCTGCAGGTTCTCTTTTGAAGTCTTTGGAATTACATAAAAATTTAATTTTCATAAGGTCCCATTCATCTAATTTATCTTCTGCTGTTTGTGCATTTTGGATTATGCTTGATAGTCTCTTTATGCCATAGATTAGGCCACTAAATTTGCCTCTAGTTTTTCCTTGAGGAACTTTATAGTTTTAGGTTTTACCTTTAAGTCTTTGATTATCTGGAGTTAGTTTTTGTGTATGGTGTGAGGAGCAAATCTTGTTTCATTTTTCTGCAAATGAATATCCAGTTTTGCCAGCACCGTTTATTAAACAGACATTCTCTTCACTATTTAATGGATTTTGGCCCTTTGTCAAAGATCAGCTGACCATAGGTTGATGGATCTATTTCAAGGTTCTCAATTCTATTCCATTGGTCTATGCATCTATCTGCCATTTTACCGATACCAGGCAGTTTTCAGTACTGTGGCTGTACAGATTTTGAGATCCAGCAGTGTGAGATCTCCTACTTTGTTCTTCTTCAGTAATGATTTGCTTGTCTGAGGTCTCTTTCCTTTCCATATAAAGTTAGTAGTAGTTTTCTCCATATATGGAAAGAATGTTGATGGCATCTGGATTGGGATTACATTGAATATATAGATTGCTTTGGGTAGAATTGACATTTTCACAATGTTCAATCTTCTTATCCACGAGCATGGTATGTTCTTCCACTTACGTACATATCTTATGATTTCTTGAAGTAGTCTTTTACAGATTTCTTTGTACAAGTCTTCTGTGTCCCTGGTAAGATTTATTCCCAATCATTTTATTTATTTGTTTGTTTGTTTGTTTGTTTATAGCTATTGTAAATGGAGGAGCTCTGGTAGCATAGGTTGATAAGGCATTTGACTGCTAGCCAGAAGTCTTGTGGTTCAAACACACCAGCCACTCCTTGGTGGGAAAGCTGTGCAATCTACTTCCATAGTGATACTACCTTGGAAAGCCAAGGAGGGGTCACTATGAGTCAGGTTGGACTCGACAACAGTGAGTTTGGTTTATTGTAAATGGTGTTCATTTCCTTATTTATTTTTCAGCAATCTCTTTGCTGGTGTAGAGGAATCCAACTGATTTTTGGATGTTGATCTTGTATCCTGCCACTGTGCTAAATCTCTCAATTTGTTCCAGTAGATTTTTGACTGAGTCTCTTGCATTTTGTAGGTATAGGATCATATCATCAGCAAATAGGGATTGTTTGACTTCTTCCTTACCAATTTTGATTCCTTTTATTTCCCTTCCTTGCCTTATTGCCCTGGGTAGGACTTCCAAAACAATGTTGAATAGAAGTGGTGATAGAGGGCATCTTTCTCTGGTCCTGTTCACAACGGGAGTGGTTTCTGTCTCTACCCATTGAGAATAATGTCGGCTGTTGGTTTTGCATAGGTGCCCTGTATTATGGTGAGGAATGTCCTTTTTATTCCTATTTTGCTGAAGGTTTTTTATTAGGAATGGGCACTGGATTTTAT
Source organism: Orycteropus afer afer (assembly GCF_000298275.1). Taxonomy (NCBI): domain Eukaryota; kingdom Metazoa; phylum Chordata; class Mammalia; order Tubulidentata; family Orycteropodidae; genus Orycteropus; species Orycteropus afer. Next base: position 1,976,173 of record NW_006921856.1, read on the forward strand.
CAAGTGACTTTTATGCATTGACTGATATGATCATGTTCTTTTCCTTTGTTTTATTTACGTGAAGGATGACGTTGATTGTTTTTCTAATGTTGAAACATCCTTGCATACCTCTTATGAACCCACTTGGTCATAATGAATTGTTTTCTTGATATGTTGCTGAAATCTATTGGCTACGATTTTGTTGAAGATTATTGCATCTATATTCACGAGGGGTATTGGTCTGTAGTTTTCACTTTCAGTGATGTCTTTGCCTGGTTCTGATATCAACGTTATGCTTGCTTCATAAAATGAACTAGGGTTCACTCCATCCTTTTATATACTTTGAAATAGTTTGAGTAGGATTGGTGTCAGTTCTTCTTGGAGTGTTTGGTAGAATTCTCTAATGAAACCATCTGGGCTAGGCCTCTTTTTTTTGTTGTTGTTGGTAATTTTTTTATGATCTATTCAATTTCTTATTTTGTTACAGATTTGTTCAACTTTTCCACATCAGTCTATGTTAGTTTAGGTAAGTGGTATGTTTCTAAAAATTTGTCCATTTCTTCCAGATTATCACAATTGTTGAAGTACAGTCTTCATACTATTCTGATATTATCCTTTTTATTTCAGTTGGTTGTGTTGTGATGTTGCCCATTTCATTTCTTATTTGTGTTATTTGTATTCTCTCCTTCTTTTCCTTTGTTAAATTTGCCAATTGTGTGTCAATTGTTTTAAGCTTTTCCAAATACCAACTTCTAATTTTTTTGATTTTTTCTATTGTCTTTCTATTTTCTGTTTCATTGATTTCTGTCCAAATCTTTATTATTTCTGTTCTTCTGGTGACTGTAGGCTTTTCTTGCTGTTCTTTTTCTAATGTTGGGGATGTTGGTTTAAAGTGTTGATTTCGGCTCTTTTTCTTTTTTGATGTATACATTTATTGCTATAAATTGGCCTCTGATCACTGCTTTTGCTATGTCCCAATGATTTTGGTTTGTTGTATTTACGTTCTCATTTGATTCAAGGAATGTTTGAATTTTTATTTTTTATTTCTTCTTTTACCCAGTCTTTCTTAAGGAGAGTGTATTCAGTTTCCATGTGTTTATTCTTTTTCTGTTGATCTTCTTATTGTTGATTTCTAATTTGATAGCATTGCGATCTTAGAAGATGCTTTGCAGCATTTCAATGTTTCTATATTTATTAAGGCTTGCTTTATGGTCTAACATATGGTCTATCATGGAGAATGTTGCTTGTGCACTGGAAAAGAAAGTATATTGTGCTATTGTTGGGTGAAGTGCTCTGTAGATGTCTTTAAGGTCAGGTTAGTGGATTGTGTTGTTAAGTTGTTCTGTGTCTTTGTTGAGCTTCTTTCCAGTTCTATCGTTCATTGAAAGTGGCATATTAAAGTCTGCCACTATGACTGTGGAGTCATCTATTTGCCTTTTCAACTCTTTTAAAATCTGATTTATTTATTTTGAGGCTCTTTCATTGAGTTCACAGATATTTATTATGGTTATATCTTCTTGTTCAATTGATCCTTTAATCATTATATTGTGACCTTCTGTGATAGTTGGAGCTGTGTGTCAACTTGGCTGGACCCCAGTTCTGTGTGGTTGTTACCATGATGGGATCAGATGACTGTGTTCTGAGTGGCCAGTCTGCCCAAGGGGAGTTTCCCTAGGGGTGTGGCCTGCTTCCAATATATCCAGGGACATCCTGGGAAGAGACACATTCTTTTGAGGTATTGGAATCCTGGTGTGCGGACTA
>NW_006921856.1:1981746-1990260 GCF_000298275.1 Orycteropus afer afer
ACCAGGAACAAGGAAGGCAGAAAAAGCTGAAAACTAGAACTTGGAAAGGGAAGAATAAAGAATAATAATTAAAAAGGCAATAATAACAATAATTTTAAAACAGACAAAAGCAAACACACTATAAAAAAAATGAAAAAAAAAATATGGCCAATGAGGGGCAGGGCACCTACTTTCCATCAGAGCACTCAGAATGGATGGAATTCTTGCTGGCCCAGAAGGTGGGTGGGAGTGAGGGATGACCACACTGTCGTTCACCAAGAGGGTGTGGGGTATAAGAGTAACAAGGGGAATATAGCACCTTTCTAATCATAGGTGTCCAGAATGTCTTTGTGATTCCTGGCAAGTGGGGTCTATTCTTAAGACCCTAGAATCTGGTAGAATGCTGTCACTTTAAATATCCAAAATGGTTGAACTACTTTTAAACATTCAAAATGGCTGTGTCCTTCGGACAGGCAAAATCCACAGCTCTGTTCACCTTCCTCTTCACTGCTTCCCCTTGTATTCACCAACCATGAGCACAGTCGTCCATGCAGCCCCTGGCTTTTGATTTGAGGTTAATTCTTAGGTCCTAACACACTCGGCAATATCCAAGTTGTCTGTGTCTTCAGGATTGCTGCCAGACTTCAGCTCTGTAAGTCTCCCTTTTGGTGTTTTCATGCAAGTTCTTCTACTAGTTGGAGTTTAGTCCACTTCTCTATCCTTCCCTTTAAAGCTCAGGGCTCCAGGATTACCTTCTGTATCTGTGTTAGCTGGTTCCCTTTTTCTTTGTTGAAGAGGGTCTGTGAAGTCTGTCTGCCTATTCTGCCATCTTACTGGAACTCCTTCTTCCTGCTTTGTTTTGGAAAATTTGATTATCGCCTATCTTGGTAAATTTCCCTTGGGGTCTATCCTGTAAGGCTGTAAGGGTTTCACTAAGCTTGGATGGATATCTTTTTGTCTTTCATGATATTGGGAAATTTTTTGCTGGCTAGTCTTTTCTAAGTGTTTTTTTTTTTTTTTTTTTTGTCTCTTCCTCTCTGGAATTCCAGTCATGCTTATTTTATTTCTTTTAATATTGTCCCATATAATTCTTACGTATTCTTCATTTCTCTTCATTCTTTCTTCTGATTTTTTCCTCATACAAGCTGCGATATGTGTTCATCAGCCAATTCAATTCTCTTTTGTCCTTCCAATGTGTTATCTATCTGTGTCATTTTAGTGTTCATCTTCTGGGTATCTAGTGTTTTTTTTTTGTATGATTTCTACTTGTCTATTTATTGTATCATTTTGTCTTGTATGATTTTCCTGCATTCTTCAAGTGTATTGTCTTCCTTTTCCTTGCTTCTCTTTATGGTTTCCTTGAGCTCTTAGAAGGTCATGTAGATAGATGGATAGATAATAGATAGATAGATAGATAGATAGATAGATAGATAGATAGATAGATAGAGGTAGTGGTAGATTAGATATAGATAAAGATATGTTTATGTTGTTGTTGTTATGTGCTGTCGAATTGCATCTGACTCATAGTGACCCCTCCTTGGGTTTCTGAGGCAGTATCACTACAGAAGCAGATTGCTCAACCTTCCTTCTGAGGAGTGGCTTGTGGGTTCGAACTGCCAGCCTTCTGGTTAGTAGTCAAGTGCCTGAGGCACTACACCAGAGTTCCCAGATATAGATATAGATATAGATATAGATACATTGATAGATATAGATATACTCACTGCCTTTGAGTAGATCTGACTCATAGCAACCCCTCCTTGGGTTTATTTCAAAGGTGGTATCACTATGGAAGTAGATTGCCCAATCTTCCTTCCAAGGAGCAACTGGTGGGTTTGAATCACCAGCTTTTTCATTAGCAGTCAGATGTCTCAGGCACTACGCCACCAGAACTCCTACCAAATCTAGATCTAGATCTAGATATATCTTTAGAACTTTTCTCTGGTAGCTCTATTTCCTATTGTTCCTTGAGAAGATTTCCTAGTTCTGCATTTTGGTCACTTCCTTTTGCTATCTTTTCCTGTTTCTTTGCATTTAAATTGAATTTGTCTGTTGTCTCTAAGACATTTTGAAGTTGGTTTGATTTGTTGATTGTGCATTTGTGTATTTCAATATATCCAGATAAATGGGGCAGGTGTGTTTCTTTAGTTGTTAACTTGGCAGCACTTAGGTGATCCCCAGCTACCTCCAGATTGGTGGATTCAGTGATGGGAATGTAGGAGCAGGTCTCTGTTTTATGTGAAAAAGGAGTTGCAGTTGGGATGAACAGGTGTTGTCTACCATCTGTTGTTGATTCTGTGTTGTAGGAGTTGATAGTGATACTCAACAATTGAGTGAGGTGGTTGGTTTAGTAGATATACAAAAGAGAAAAAGGAAAAAAGGCAAGAAGAAGAGAAAGAAAAGGAAAACAGAATAAAAAGATAGATATATAGAGAGAAAAAGTTCTAGATGAAAGATTGGCAAAATTATAAGAAGATGAAGAGGAGGAAGGAGAAATAAACAGGAAAAAGGGGAGAAAAATAGGGAAAGAAGGAATGAGAAAAATAAGGGGGAAATAAGGGAAACTACAGAGGAGGGACTTTTGTAATTAGGGTCAGGCAGCAGCTCTGGGAGCAGGTGAGTGTAGCAGAAACTACATTCTGCAGGTGTGTGCCTGTGGAGGTGAAAGGAACCTGGCACAAAGGGACTCCTCCAGCTGAAAAATCTTCAGGTGTTTGCCTGTTCTGCTCAGTTGGAGAAGGATCAATCGGTTACATATGTCAAGAGAAAGGGATAGCATCAGCCTCTAGATCTGTCTCTTTGGACTGGGTTACTAACAGGTAGCTATGGGATTTCCTTGGCCTCTGTCTTGGTGGTGGTGAGAATTTTTGCCCCTATTCACAGGGAAGCTGTACTCTTTGGAGCAGAGAATACGGCTCACCACTTGTGACTCACTAGTGTGTGTCTAGCACCCTTCTGAGCAGACACAGCTCCTGCTTCAACCCTAGTGAAATGATACCATGATACTCTCTTTAACCACCACAACACTGTCCTTTAAGTTCAGTCCTTGAGAGAGGAAGCTGTAGAGTTGTGTCTCTTGTTTCAGTGTGAAAAATTCTCTCAGTCTTTTAGGCGCCTGGTGGGCAAGTTTCAGTCCCTGACTAAGGCTGCTAGAGGTGGAGGTCTCCAGGTGTTGGGGTTGGTGATGGTAGGACTTCACAGCCATTTGTTCCCTTCTTGGACAGATGCAATCAAGGTAGGAACTGTCCTAAACCCGGTTTCTTCAACCGCCCTAACACAGGCCTTTCACCAAACCTGGCTTCTGCCAGGTGTGAGTTATATTCCCTTTCATTTTTCTCCTCTCTCTGTGGTCACCTATGCGGCTTGTAACTTTGACCAGTTTCTAGCTCCCTCATGTCTATCGCTCACCTTGAATTCCTCCCGATCTGTCTATATTGTTTCATTATTGCTGTGTGGATTCTGTGAAGTTCCCCCCCCCCTTTTTTTCTCTCCTCCCCCTCAGTGTTTGTGTCTTTCTATTCAAGATGTTCCTGCTTTAGATGGTCTGGCCTCTTGTCTTTCCCAAATAACTAATCTTGCTCTATTTCCCTTTCCAATCAATGCTCAATCTAATTCTTTATCTTGTAATTTGATGGTCAGAATTCCAGTATCATCATTTGTATCTGTTTCAGTCTATTTTTAGATCTTGTTGTTGACTGAATTGGCAGATTATGCTATCAGAACTCCATCTTGTCTCTGCCTCTTTTGTTATTTGGTTTTTGTGTTACTTAAATCTTTCTTTATCTTTGTTGTTTACTATTGCCTGTTTTTGTGTTGTGTTAGTTTATTGAAATGAGTTGTTTCCTTTTCCTTCTCTTTTCCTTTTTATGTTTATTTTAGGTATTTTGTTAGTGGTTATCATAAATATCACATTTAATAGCTTATATTTATAACATTCTAGGGTAAGTTGGAACCAACTTAACTTCAGTAACATGCAAGAAATTCTATACCTACACCATTTCTCCCTCCCCCCTCAATTTCATTTTTGTTATTACTAATTGTTCTTTATATTTCATGAGCCAAAGAACATAATTTTATCCTTGCTTCTTAGACATTTGTAATTAGAGAGCACAGGTGAGAAAACAATTAGAATTATCAAGCATAAATACTTTATTATGAGCTCTTACAGTTGCACATTCAATTACTTTACTGTAGATTTCTCTATTCATGTATGGCTTTGAATTACTTTCATGTGCCTTTTGCCTTCCATCCACAGAACCCCCACTAGTATTGTAGGGCTGGTCTGGTGGATATGAACTTTCTCAACTTTTGTTTGTCTAGGAATATTTTAATTTCACCTTCATTCTTGAAGGACAGTTTTGCGTTGTATAGTATTCTAGGTTGACTTCCCTCCCACATCCAGTACTTTAAATATGTTCCTCCATTGCCTTGTATCCACTGATGTTTCTGAGGAGAAATCACCACTTAATCTTATTGAGGATCATGTATATATGAGTGATCTTCTGTTGCTGTTTTCATGATTATTCCTTTTTTTTTTTCTCTTTTGCTTTTAAACAAGACTCAACATCTTTTATTTACATATTTATGATATACATTAATGGTCTCATACAATTAACTAAATCTAATAACAATGATGAGGATGGAACATAAAATAATTCCAAATCTTAGTCATGTTTAAGTACATTTTCACAAATTGAAAATACGATAACCAAGCAGCTATATAAAGATGGGCTGTATGTCTATTCAATTCTTAAAACTGAAAGTCAACCACAAAATTATTAAAACAATGGAAAATTTGCAAATGCAAATATTACATGTGCAGGCGTAATGCATGCATGGCTTTCACATTTATTCTTCATCGTTAAAGCCATTTTAAAAGTAAACAAATATGTCAACAATATAGGTACGTCAAGGCACATTCTTTTCTTGTGCTTTAGGAATGATTTACATATGACTTGCTTATTTCTTAATTTTATACCTTATAATAGCTTCTAATACTTAAAAGTTCAATTTTACCAATTATAGCAGCAGTAGTAAATTTCTTGGAAAAGTGGGATCTAATTATGATCACATTGAAAATCAGAAAATTAAATAGGTTCAAGATGAGGGAACTTAAAATCAAACACGTGAATTTATACAATTTAGTTTTCAGATAACTTTTTAAGTAACTTACTTTTAATAATTTGGTGAACCATAATCATTTAATTTCTTCAAGCAGCATACTATAATGAGGGCTGCATTGATGAATTTTCAACATTTCTCAAATTATTTGACAATTATATAGTATCCCGGGACTACTGCAGATGTTTATGTTACCATCCTACTCTCAACTGCAAGATTTTCAACAAAATTAAACAATTAAATATGATACAACAGCTGAAAGTATACCAAACCTAGTTTTCACTTGCTCATTCTTCAACAAAAGAACCAGATTCCTTTTTTTTTTTTTTTTCCTTTCCATTTATCGACCTTTGTTATCAAGGAGAAATTTCCATCAACACTATTTAATAACAAAGTTCTTTTCTCATAGCCAATTTATTTGCCTTGAAGAGATAGTATACTAAGACTTTAATAGGCATTTCATACATTTTAAAGGCATTTAAAAAGTCAGCTATTAATTTATGGTTTCCCCATATAGGTAAATATGCTGTGTAAACTTGATTATAACCTGTAACTTACTAAGTGCATTAAACAAAATAAAGATTCCTGCCTTAAGGGTTAAAATAAATAGTAAGTCAACAATAACAAATTTGAAGCATTTTTTAAAAAATGCAATGTACCTACACATTCTACTAAAATGCTTTATATTAGAATTGTCTTTTTAATTCATAAATGGGGCATGAATCATAGAATGTTACCTCTTTATTTTGAGGATTAGAAAAGAGAACAGTCCACTGATGCAGCCTTTTAAACTCAAAATATACAGTAGTGTCAAAATGTAAATGAAACTGAACAGGTTTTAATATAGTACAGTCCTTTATAAATATTAATTCATAAAAAATATACCATGATAAACCATGAAATAGATTCATTTTCAATTTCCTTAGAGTCAATGGACTTTCATTCAGAACTCAATGGCCAAATAAACCATTCTGAAATGTCACAACATCAGCAAACAACCCAGAGCCTTGACTTACAAAATCTAAGTGGATAGTTACATAATATTGTAAACAAATGTTCCATGAGTTCAGTGAGTTCAGTGCACATGAGATGTCACTCTTTCAATCTGCACTACTATATTTTTCTGCTTCTGCAATATGTGCCAGTTCAACTTCAACAGTTTGAATAGCTTCTGCAACTTCAGAAAGCTTCTGTCCTTGTTGCTATGACAATACATAATTAACCACTTGCGTAATACTTTGGAAAATGTAGATACTGATGAGCACTTTTCAGTAGCTGCAACAGCTTCCAGAGTTCCATGGTTTCTCCTGTCACTACTACAGTCTCAATTTCTTGAGAACCACTGCTTTCTTGTCACTGCATATGTGCTGTTAAAATGCTAACAGCACACTCTACTTGAGTTCCTTGGTTATGAAACTGAAATGTGTCCTTTTCCAGCATAATTTTGCAAGGCACATAATTTCTGTGGAATTTAGTCATATGTTTGCAAAGTGTTCTAGCATCTATATAGGCTTCACTGCATAGAGGACAGACGTAGGGCCGTTCACCAGTATGTGTTCTGACATGGCATTTTAGAGATCGGGCATCAGCCAAAGCTACTCCACATGTTAAGCACTCAAATGGCTTAACTCCATCATGATTGTTTGTGTGTCTTCTATACTCTCTCAGCTGAGTGAATTTTCTTCCACATTGTTCACATACTCTTTTCAGATTTTGCTTTGCTCTTCCTTTTTTTCCATGGGTAACTTTTTTTATATGCCTTCTGAATAATGCTTTTACATAAAATTCTTTACCACATATATTACAACTGTTAGGCTCAGTGACAGAACGAGACTTCACATGGGAACCAATCTTTCTTCCAACTATAGCATTTATGACAAAACTGGCACTGGAATGGCTTCACACCAAGATGTTTATTCACGTGCTGGCAAAGATATCTAGCTTCAAAGAAACTTTTTTTCCCATTGAGTACAATGATAGCCACTTATCTCAGGCTTTGGTTGGTGTTTCTTTAAGTGCTTGCTGAGTCCAGAGCCCCTGTGAAAAGACTTTCCACAAACTGAGCAAAGGTACTTGGACTCTCCTGCATGAATACTCATATGTTCTTGAAGACTTTGCTTGGTAACAAATGACTTAACACATAGTTCACACTGGAACTGCTTTTGTGATTGGTGGAGACTTTGGTGTAATTTCAGACCATGCTTATAGATGAAAGTCTCTCCAAGACCTCGCATACATGTGGCTTTACACCTGTGTGCTTTAACATATGCATTTGAGGGAAATATAATTTTGGTAATGTCTTTTCACATACAGAACATATAAACTCTCGATTGGTTCTGCCCTTCTCAGATGATGTTCCCGATACTTCATTAAATGTGGAGGTGGAAGAGGATGAAGTGGATGCATCTTTTCTGGTATGTCGAATAAGGTGTGCTCTCAAGGAAGCACTGTACTGAAATTGTTTTTTACATAACAGACATTTGTAATCTCTAGCTCTTTCATGTTTCAGTGTGTGCTTTATAAGGGCATATTGTCTCTGAAAAACCATTCCACATTCCCTACATATATGGAATGCTTCTTCAGTGTTCTCTTTAGCTTCCCTTTTTGGCTGTTTCATCTTTTTTTTCCTCTTTGAACAATTTCTGGGCTACATGTTAAAGTGTTGCCTTGGGAATAACTTTCCATTTCTCCAGCGCTTTCTCCATTCCCTTGTGTAGTTGGATATATCCTCCTTCACTAAAAGAATGCTGCTGAAGTCTGCTTCTGTAGGTGTCACCATCAAGGCCAAGGTCTGCCTTTGCTGTTGGCACAACTAGATTTTCTTCATCTTATAAAGGTTGTGCAAGGTTCTGTCTATGTTCTGGAATGTCCTCAGCACAAATATCCTCAGGTGATGTATACTTTCCTGCATCACTGTTCTCTAGGGAGCTACTGACTACATTTTCTTTTGAAAGTTTAGTATAAGTATTTGAAACTGTGTTGTCTTCTCTGCTGCTTGAAGTTTCTTGTTCCATCTGCTTGCTCTTTGTTGGTATCTCAACAATTTTTATTTCCAGATAGGAATCAGTGATACATCTGACAGATGACAGAGCAGCGTCAGCCACTGAAGAAACCTGGGGCTCAATCTGTCGTAACTCTCCATTCTGCTCAGCTTCTGGCAATTCTCCATTTATTAGTAGTACAATTTCACAATCCCCAAGTTCAGTAGATTAAATTGTTGTAGTTCCCTCACTGCTAGTCACAGGAGATGCTGTTCCTACATTCTGTTCTGCTAAGTCTTGGGTAGATGCAACTGTTTGTACATCACCCTTTTTATACACTGTTAACTGGTTCTCTTCCATTAGTTTATGTATGCTTTGTTGTTAAAAATGCATTTTATTGAAATATAATTTATGTACAGTGAAATACACAAAACTA
>NW_006921856.1:1992867-1993347 GCF_000298275.1 Orycteropus afer afer
TTCCAACAAATCTTTGACAACTTTCTCTGTGGTTTCATTTGTCTCTTCTTGTTCTGGAATTCTGATTACATGTAGGTTATTGCTTTTGATGGTATCCCACATGAACTGTAGGCTTTCTTCATTATGTTTTGATATTTTTTCTGATTGATCCCTTTCCAAAGAAATGTCCAGGTATTTGTCTTCAATCACCATAATTTGGTCTTCCAGTGATTCAATTCTGATCCTTTTCCCATTCAATGTCTTATCTATTTCTGAAAATTTAGTATTAATCTGCTGAATTTCTATGTGTAGATTTTGTATCATTTCTAATTTTTCATTTATTTTGTCATTTGTTCTTGTATTGTCTTTTGAAATTGTTGTAGAGTTTTTGCTGTGTTTTCCTTGATCTGTCTCTCAAACTTTTAAGATATCTAAACATAACTCTTTTGAATTCCTTATCAGGGAGTTCCAGTGCTGCTTCTTCCTCAGGGATATGTTTTG
>NW_006921856.1:1996881-2015177 GCF_000298275.1 Orycteropus afer afer
GGGATCGGGCAGTGTTTCGTTCTGCTGTGCATGGGGTTGCTATGAGTCGGAAACGACTCGATGGCACTTAACAACAACAACAACAACAACATGTTGGAGGGACTTGCCCATGATTTTTGTTTTCTTTGTACATTATCTATGCAAGCAGGGTACTGTGCTCCTGTATTCACTAGTTGACAGCACTTATACAGTCACCACCTGTCTCTTTTCCTATTGTCATCCTCTCATATGTCGTCTGTGACCTTGGCAAATAGTGTATTCTTAGGTCCCTGGAATCCAATGAGAATGTTATCACTTTAAATTCCAAAATGGCCACCACTTGTAAACATTCAAAATTGCTGCACCCTCGATCGCTTTAAATCACCAAAATGGCTGCTGCATGTAAACAATCAAAATGGCTGCACCCTCCAGACAGTGCAAAGTCAACAGCTCAAGTTGTCTCCCTCCTTGTTGTTTCCCTTCCTAGTCATAGGTCACCAGTGCAGTCATCCCTGCAGCCCTTGGTGACCAGGGCTGATCTTTAGATCAATTCTCAGGTCCCAACACCACTTGGAAATATTCAGGCTGTTGGTCCCGTCAGAGTAGATGTCAGTCTGCAGCTCTGACCATCTCTGCACTCACTGTTTTCATTCAGGATTTTCCACTAATTGGTGCCTAATCCACTTCCGTATAATTCCTTTCAAAGCTCAGGGTTCCAGGATTATCTTGTATATCTCTGTCAGTTGGTTTTTCTTCTCTTTGTTGAAGAGGGTCTGTGTCACTTGTCTGCCTATTCCTCCATCTTACCAGAAGTGAATTTATGTACACTTTCACAGATTTCTAAGACTTCTGACATGAAAAGATGATGAGCCATGCTACAAAAGTAAACACTTAGCACAGAAGATAGGCAAATTCTAGTAAAGGAAGGACACTTGCCATAAAAAACCCAGAAAGACCCACCACAGCCTCATGAGCAGTAACAGCTCCTTTTTCAATAAAAAGATCTCAAAAATATTCACTGTTAGCTGACAAAACAGATTTATGAGCTTTGTACTCTTCCTTTCAATTAACAAAGTAACATCATAGAACTAGTTGGAGAGTCTCTGTTGGTTCAGTTAGTTTAAGACAGTCTGACAATGTTTTGGAGAAGATTGTTTTACCACACCTGTGGTGTCAACAAATACAAGTTCATGTTTGGATACTGTCTTCTTTTTCACAGGTTTAGAAGCTGTAGTTGGAGGTGAAGTAAAGTTGCTAAGGTCATCCTCTGATTCATTACTTTCCTCTCCAGACTCAAGGTCTAGCCCCAATTCCTCCAACATTTCTGAAGCATCTGATATCTGATGGAAACAATCTAGTGTCTCCTGACATTTGCTACACTGTTTAATATACTCTTTCACTGGCTTTAATATACCTCACCACCAGTTTGTCTTGGGCAAGTCATGCCAGGTCTGATGCTGGGTGTGGTGAGTGCTGCCCAAGCCCAGGTGTGCCACCTCAATGATACCCAGGCACGCTCAGGCTGCAGTACTACTTCCAGCTCTGGAAGGTCTTAAGGTGCCACTACTTTTGGTGATAGTACAGGGTTCCACTGTGCACCAGGTAGCAGGCAACGGCCTTGCAGATCTTATGCTTAACATTGCCCTCTGTGCTGAGAGTGTATGGCTCGCCATCGTTCCTCAGGTATCCTAGGATGGGCTTGGCAGCTTTCCTTGCTTGACATCGTGGATGGCGGCACTCTAACGACACCTATCAGTGGCTGGGGAAGAAGACAGTGCACTAGCTCTGGGGAATGCACAGTGGCAGCAGAGGCACTAACATAAGAATGGCTGTGCCTTTGGTGAGCCCTTTTCGATGGCCCCTGCAGGGCGAAGGAAAAAGGGAAGAGTTGGTAACCAGCGAGAATTGCACTTCTCTCAGGATTCTTCCTTTATATTTCTTTTTTGATAACTTGATTATGATGCATTTCACTGTAGGTATTTTTGGATGTATCCTATCTGAAGGAGCTCTGGTGGTGTAATGCCTAAGGCATTTGACTGCTAACCAGAAGGCTGGCAGTTCAAACCCACCAGCCACTCCTCAGAAGTAAGCTTGGGCCATCTAATTCTGTAGTGATACTGCCTCAGAAACCCAAGGAATGTCGCTATGTGTAGGATCTGAGAGTCAATAGCAGTGAGTTTGTTTTTTGTTTGTTTTATCATACTTGGAGTTCTTTAAAGTTTTTGATTTGTAAATTCACATCCTTCTTCAGATTGGGGAAATTTTCTGTCATTATTTCTTCAGAGCTTTTTTTCCTGACTCTTTAGCAGCTTCTTATAGGATTTTCATGATGTATATATTATGTCTCTTGAAGTTGTCCCATAATTCCATTAAATAATTCTCCTCTTTCTTGTGCCTCCATTCTTGTTGTTCTTCAGCATTTGTAATTTCAACTGTCTTATCCTCTAATTTACTGATTCTTTCTTTTGCCTGATTAATTCTGTTGTTAAATACTTCCATTGTATTTCTCAATTCAGTTACTTCCACTTTCAGTTGCAATATTTCCATTCGATTTCCTTTTACGTATTTTTCTTAGAGTTGCTCATTTGGTTCATGTACAAGAAGATATACCCATAATAAATATATATGGACCCAATAAAAGAGCTCCCAAATACATTTTTTCATGCATTCTTTTCCTATTTCTTTTAGATCTTTGTCTATGTTTTCCCTTAGCTTTTAAATTAAGTTTAACATTCTTGTAATATATTCTTCCATTCTTTTCAATATTTATTTTCCGTAGATGTTATTTCACATCTTTATTATGCTCATTTGAATGGGACATTATTTCTCTTTTCTTTTTTGTGTCTTGTGTTTTTTTTTTGGGGGGGGGGACAATGAAATTTGGGGGGGAGATATTTTCTCAGTTTTCCCTAGTATTTTGTATTTTTGTTTACACTGCTTTCTGAAAAACACTCTTGGGAAGGCAAGGCCTTTGGCCTTTTTTTTTTACTGCTTCTTCTCCCTCTCTGTCATAGCTCCTTCTTCCTCTTATCCCTAGCACATTCCAACGTCAGTTGGTAGGCAGTCCTTAGCAGTGCGCAGAGGAGAAATAGGCTGACCAGAATTGACCCCAGGGGAGATCTGATCTATTGTTTTTGGAGGCCTGAGCTGTGCGAAGAAGGTAGTGACTGACTATGGGAATAGACTCCACTGGAGGGAACCTCCTGTAACAATGAGCAACAGGTTGGCAGCTGACAGTTACCAGAAAGGTCTGTTATAATCTGCATCTACCCCCAGAGAGGTCTGCCTTGTGGGTTTGAGAGCAGAAGTTTGGGTTCCTGTCTCTTTATACAGGTATAAAGTATGGTACTTAGTGATGCAGGCTTTTTGCTAGTGCTCCTTCACCAGGTTTCTGCAGCCTGTGGCCAATGTAGCTGAAGGGAAGGGCAGGAAAGGTGGTAAAACTAATTTTCTTATCATATATCATTTGTTGATTTGTTGATTTTTGCCTGTCTGCATTTCCCTGGTACTATTCCATGCTCTTTGATTCACAGTCTGTCAAGACTGAGCACTGTTTTCTTGTATTTCTTGTTCTATTTCAGGGGGAGGGGCAGAACAATGATCTATTTATACTGACACCTTCCTAGAATTCTCTAATGGCATGCACAATTAATCTTCATTGCAAACTTTTATGTTAAAATCATGGTCAAGCCATTCTAATAATGATGAATTATTAATTCATTGTAGTTAGGAAATGGTGTGTGGGGGACAATTTTATCTTTTTTTTTTTTCCTCTTGAATAAAACTTTGGTCTAATATTTGTGTTAATGACATTAAGCCTCTATTGTATTAACTTTTTCTACTTTCTTTAATAACTCAAATCACATAACAGTTCAGTACTTTTCTTGAAAAAACTATATGAAGCTGTTAAACTAAAGCTTTCAGTATCAACACATTTGGATTTTTAAAAGCAAAGAATAAATTTTCTCTCAATTCAAGCTAATTCTGATTAGCTGGTGATGCAGTAGTTAAAGCACTAGGCTGCTAACCAAATGGTTGGCAATTTGAAATCATTAGCCATTCCACGGGAGAAATATGTGGCAGTCTGTTTCTGTAAAGATTTATAAGCTGAGAAACCCTTTGGTTTCTATTTTAATTCTACTTTGTTCTATAGGGTCCTAAGAGTCTGAATTGACTCAATGACAGTGAGTTTGGCTATCTATCTATCTATCTATCTATCTATCTATCTATTTATCTTATCTGCTGTCTGCCTCCTGAAGGCCATATGTCCTTGCCTTGCATAGAAAGAATTTTGAACTCAAGGTGAGGGATATCTACACAAGTTCAAAAATGGAAATTTAACTCTGACTCATCAATAGTTTTTGTCTTGTGCTTCTACAAAACACAAAACACATATTTTCTAACCACAATTGACATCATTTTAAACTAGTGGTTTTTGATCAGTGAATTTGTGTGAAATTTTGTAATATATATATATATATATAGAGAGAGAGAGAGAGAGTAGAAACAGTCATGAAAATCCTCAACATTATGCATATTGGATTTTTATGTTTTCCTTCCTTACAAGGATCATCTTTATTGTGTAAAAAAAAAAAAAAAAATTGGTATAAGTTGTTGTTTGAGAGATAGTCAAATAGCTAACAGAGAAACTGGATATTAGGCTATACTAAGGGTCCTTCTGAAGGTGGAATAAACTAGAAGAAAGTTACTATTACTCTCAGTTCATGAGATAATTCCCAGAAGACTGGTACCAAAACTCTCTAGGAAGTCATATTACATTATGAGGAGTTAAGCAAAAAAATCACTCACCACTGTAGTCCCACCTATTTTATGATTCACTAAGGTTAACATCCCTTCCAGAAGTTTGTGTCTGGTGGCTCAAAATTTAAACATTTCCTAATACCCAATCCTTTGTCCTCACTATTAGTTGTCTACTCAGAAGTGTGACTCATTCTGAAAGTCCAGGTGTGGAAGGGAGAGATGCACAGAGGAAAAAGTGAGGCTCAGTGTTTATATTTGTCTAATTTCACATTTCCAAACTATTTCTGGGGTCTTCCAAAAGTGGTATGGGCAGATATTAATTTATGTGATCATCTGTCTGACATATTTCATCACTGGGTAACAGCTGAAAATAGTTGGTGGGGCTACATGTGATCCACATTAGGTGTTATACTTGTGATCAGAAGAGGAACATGTGTCTGGGGTTCATGAGACCATGATGAGAAGTGTCTGTGCCTCTTCTAATCACTCCTGATGCATGACTTCAATGGTCAGGCTTCAGGATGAGTTATTCCAAAAATTAAAGATTAGATGAATGGTGGGGATTCATTTGGGAGAGCATGAAGAAAGCTGTATCTTTCATGGGACCTTCTTGTATTACCTGTTTACTTTTCTTTTTTTAAACAAGGTATCACAATCAGCAAATTACTTTTCCCAAAATTTTGTCTACCCCAAAGCATAAACTCATACAAATGATCATCCAAAGCAAAAAGGTAATATCGCACTGTGCCTAGGAGAGAGATTACAGTTGTTAAATTTGTTATTCTTCCCCCTCCCCATAAAGTTCCAGGTACCTCTCTATAAGGAGAACATTTCTTATTCCAAATATTAGGAGTAGTAGTTAGTTGGTTAACTCATGTATGGGTAATTTTGTGGGGTTATTATAAAAATTATACATGCATACCTTTAACATTTTCATTTAATTTAAAGTACACAACATACACTCATTTACCAATTTTTTGATATAAGGCTAAGGCTTCACATTGGATGCAAAATAGTTGGTTGGAGTTTTGATTTGCCTCTCTTTCAAGAACCACATTCATAATTATCTTCTGCAATTTTTGGTTTGGGTTTCTTTAAAGCAGAGGAAGAATTTAAAGATATATGCAAAGAAAATTGAGTGCAGGATCATTTTATGTTTTGTACCATACAAATCTCACTCCAATTTTAATTGTCTCAGCCATATTTAATTCAAGACATATTAACAACTTATGTTTGTTATTTTTTTCTTTTTCTTTTTCAAATAACTCAATTGACTATAGATGCAATGCGAGCTCTGGTGGCATAGTGCCTAAGGCACTTGACTGCTAACCAGAAGGTTGGTGGTTCAAACCCACCAGCCACACCTCAGAAGAAAGGTTGGGCAATGTACTTCTGTAGTGATACCATCTCAGAAACCCAAGGAAAGGTGATTATGAGTCAGAGATGACTCAACGGCATATAACAACAACTACATAGATATAAAGTTCTCATTCTTTTCCTACTCAAAGGTCATCAGTTTGCACAACAAAATTAGTTAAAGTTAATAATGACTACAACTGGCATGCACTATTTTTTTAATAAGCACAACTGAAATTTGTAAAGCATACAAATCTATTGGTGGATGTATAGAGTCCTGAGTGTTAGGGAATATCCTGCCAGACCAAAGTGTTTCTCTATTTTTCATTTGTGGATGCCAGTCAGTATGCTTAGAGTGAATGGAATGAATTATTTAATTTTGTGAATCTCTTTAGCAAGTTAAGATGGTATAGCACTCAGAATTAACTAGATATTGCTGGAGTATTACCTAGTTCCCAAATCTTCATGGTTTACAACAGTAAGTTTTATGTATTTCTCATGCTAGGATTTCACCATGGGGCTTGCCCAAGAACCCAGACTGATGGAGCAGCATCACTTAGAGCATGGCTGGTAACTGAAGCAATTTATTCCTGAGAGTGACACACACAACTTGCATTAATATTTCTTCAGACAAGGTAAGTAAGTGGGCAAATCTAACTTTATAGGGACCAAGGAAGCACAATCTAATCCTGTGCCTAAAAGGAAGAAAGAAGAAAATATTGGTGAATGAGTCTGATGACTACCATGAGCAGCTTTTATTTAAATTTCAAACAATAATAGGTTATCTTTCCACCTACTTAATACATCATTCCAATTGCTTTATGGAAAAGTCTCAATTAATTCTCTAAACAACTGTGTGAAGTTGGTACTATTATACATGTTTTACAGGTAACAAAATGGAAAATACAGAAGATAAGTACTTACCAATGCTTACACAGCCGTAATCAGGATCCTGGACCTGCCCTACTGCTGCCTCTGGAGGGAGTGGAACAGCAAGTGGAATCAAGGATGTAAATGTTTGAGTAGGTAATGGAGCCAGCTGTAATACTGTGCCTGGTATTTTCACAAAAAAGCCCAGGGTGGGCTGAGCATTGATTTTTTTCCCACTACTTCCCCTCAAGGTGCATCTGGTGGCATAGTGGTTAATGGATTAGACTGAAAACCAAAAGGTCAGTGGCTGGAACCCCACCAGCCACTCCTTGGAAGAAAGATGAGGCAATCTGCTTCTGTAAAGATGTACAGTCTTGGAAATCCTGTGGGATAGGTAGGTTTATCCTGTCCTTTAGGGTCACGCTGAGTCAGAACCAACTTGATGGTAATAGGTAGTAGGTAAATGACTTCCCTTATAGATGGTTTTTAGAGCCATTGTCTTTTTATCCTGAAATAGCTGCTACTCTTGTATAGACCAATCTTTCTTGAAACTCAGACCTTTGCTGTCCAACACAGTAGTTGTGAGACACCAGTGGTTACTGATCACTTGAAAAATGGCTAGTCCAAATTCAACCACTCAGGAAGGGATCAAAACTGGAGATCCTGGATAGTGGGAGGAAAATGTGGAACAAAAATCAAAAACACAAGGATAACCAGAGTTATTGGTCAGATAGAGTCTGGTGGAACTTCTAAGACTATGGCAATGGGTTACCCTTTGGGCTTAGAATTTACTCACTCCCAAGAATTGGCTCTCAGCCCAATGGTGGAGGGATGTATACGCAGAACACATTCCCTAGAGCTATGCATCCACTTACTTTAGGGAGATGCAACCTTTAGAGCAATCGACCATAGGGCACATAGAAGGAAAGTTGGACAGGCAGAAGTACATGGTTAGGAAGGACACAGAGAGCAGGTAGCCACAGGGAAGCAAGGGGAGGAGAGTTTGTTATGGGTTCGGGATGGTAACTGGGGTGTGAAATCAAATGTATGTGAACGGTTGAATGTAAAACATGTTTTGCTCTGTAAATTTGCACCCAATGC
This sequence comes from Orycteropus afer afer, assembly GCF_000298275.1. Lineage (NCBI taxonomy): Eukaryota > Metazoa > Chordata > Mammalia > Tubulidentata > Orycteropodidae > Orycteropus > Orycteropus afer. Next base: position 2,004,949 of record NW_006921856.1, read on the forward strand.
ACAATAAAATTAAAAAAATAAAAAGAAAATAAAGAAAAATGGCTAGTCCAAATTGAGAAGTGTGATAAGTTTAAAATAGACAGGATATCGAAGATTTACTCTTTAAAACAGGAAAATGTTTTTAAAAAATATATTTCACTAATTTTTCATGTTGCATATATATTGAAATAATTGTTTGGACATGTTGGATTAAATAAAATATATCATTACTTTCAGTTTCATCTGTTTTTAAAATGTTTTAAATGTGTCTAAAACTAAAGATTACATTAAGCATCCCTGGGTGGTGCAAACAAGTTCTTGAGTGCTAGCCAAAAAGCTGGCAGTTCAAACCCACCTAAAAGCCACTCAGAGAACAAGCCTGGCAATCTTTTTCCAAAAGGTCACAGACTGGAAAACTGTATGGAGCACTTCTACTCTGTACACACGGGATCATGAGTCAGACAGAATCAACTTGACAGCTACTAACGACAACAACAAAACTCAAATTATATTTCTGTTGGGCAGAAATCTCCTGTAATCTCAAATGGATGAAATATGGATTGCATTGACATAAGTCAGTAATTTACATTTTCTATATAGAGTTTGGAAAACTTAAACATCTTAGTGAACAAGTTTCCTTAGTGACAACATTTCCTTACTGCCTGGTAGCCCTGTGAAGCAGAAGGCAGGATACTAGTGACTTCTTCCTCAGACTTGTTGATTATCTTGGAGACTCTCACAGCTTCTATAGGCTTCAGATGCCTTGGACAGATGACCCTAGCAGCCCTCTATCCTGTTCTGTGAAATGGCTGCATCTGAATCACTGGATAACACAGGGCTCTACCTATAGAGAGTCAGGCACTATGTATGCTTGAGTAAGGCCTCTAAAAAAAAAAAAAAAAAAAAAAAAGTTCACTGTCATTGAATCAATTCTGACTCATAGAGACCCACTTTGGGTTTCTGGGGTAAAACTTTACAGAAGTAGATTGCCCAGTCTTTCTCCCATGAAGTGGCTGGTGGGTTTGAACCACCAACCTTCTGGTTAGTAGTCAAATGCCTTAGACACTACACCACCAGAGGCTCTGGGTAAGGCCTGCTGTGCTTGTTGTTATGTGCTGTGGAGTCAGATTTGACTCATAGCGACCCCTCCTTGGGTTTGCAAGACAGTACTGTATGGCACATAACAACAACAACATCACTGCAGAAGTAGATTGTCCAACTTTCCTTCCGAGGAGTGGCTGGTGGGTTTGAACCACCAATATATGTTTTACAAATAATTCTAGGTAATTTTGAATGCCTGTTATCCACTTCTGTAGGGTTTGGAAACATTTAGATGGAACTAGTGATTTTCACGATTTTTGTCCACGAACCACAGCAAGAAATACATTTTACCTTGAGATCTAGAGCATACATGCATTTAAAAAAAAAAAAAAAAACCTCACTCCATTGAGTTGGGTCTCACTCATAGCAACCCAACCCCTCCTTGGGTGTCCAAGGCTGTATCGTTATGGAAGTAGATTGCCCAACCTTCCTTCCAATGACTGGCTGGTGGGTTTGAATCTCCAGCCTTCTGGTTAGCAGTCAAATGCCTTAGGCACTCACCAATGCATAAGTGAAACAAAAGTGTCACCAACAATATTTACCTCTTACTGTGGGCCCCACACTTTAATATGTTATATTTATCTTATTTCTATTTATCTTTTATCTTATTTAAAAGTTATTTTTTTGTGAACCATAAATGGAACCTATAACCTTTTCATGCTTTTCAGCATTTTATTTGAAAAACACTGGAAAATATGACCCTTTTGACCTCTCACTCACTCACTGTGATTCAGTCAGTTCTGACTCTTGGTGACCACCACTGAGTCTGTAAATCCTTATTGTGGTGGTTACATTTGTGTGTCATTTTGGCTGGGCCTGGTTGAGTGGTTGGATGGGTGGATGTAGTTATTCCCCATGGTGAGTTTGGTAATTAACTCTATGGTGGAATCTATTGGAGCAGCTGAGTATCTGCTTTGGATATGTGGTCTGCTTCCCATATATAAGAAGCAGCTTTGGGAATGGTCTCCAGCTTATGGCACACTTGGACCTGCATGTAGCTCTGTTATTGTTCAGCAACCTGCCATGCTCTGCCGAACTTGAGACTTTCAGTGGACTTGAATTAATGGCCTGCCATGTGGTTTGGTAACGTCGGGACTGTACCTTTTTACTTTTCAAACTTGGGCTTGTCAGCCTCAGCAGCCAGCAGCTGTCTGAGTGAGGAAAAGCCTTTAGCTTCAGTAGGCTGGGAGCTGGAGGCAGAGCTGAAGCCCAAAGCTGAGGGGCTTTCACCCAGCGCCTAGAGCCTGGCACTTTGAACTTGACCTTAATGCCTACAAACTGTAAGAGAATAAACTCATGTTTGTTAAGGCCATCCCATTTGTGGTATATTCTTGTCAGAGTGGCACTAGGTAACCAGAACACTTATGGAAACAGACTGCTCCATCTTTCTTCTGCAGAGCACTTAGTGGGTTTGACTTTTTGGTTAGTAGCCAAATGCTTTAAACATTACATCACCAGAGGTTAATTCAAAAATCAGAGATGACTATATTAAACTCCATTTTTGTAGATTTTGAAGTCCAGTTTGGAATTCCATATCTTGAGAATCATACCTTTAATAGTAAAGAGCCAATAAGCCTGTCCTAATTTTATTTACCCTGAAGGCAACATCTTCTAGAGCATAATGCAAAATGTTCACATTGACTTATTTTGGGTAATAAAGGGTGAATGTTGTGAAGAAGTCAGTTGACGTGCTGGGCTATGTGCATGGAATCTGGACCTGCTGAAGAACGTTGCAATCACAACAGACTTCCCTATCCCTTAATTCTCAAACTTCCATTTGATTTCTCACTCTTCTCCCACCCCCCTTTCTTATTCTCCCTGCCCTTGCCTCAAATAAGTCTTTTTTTTTTTTTTAAGGTAAAGAAATCTTGACAAATCTTTCCAAGTCATCAATGAAGGACTCCCTAGATAGAGAGTTTACTGCAACAATTGAGCCCACAGGTGTTCCCTCTGCCCTCTCCTTTCTGCATGGGAACAAATGTAGAGCTTCTGGGGGGTGCCCAGCAGGGAAGGGAAGAACTCTATTCTCTATCATGGCTTCTCTTTGTTTATAAGACTGTCTAGGGTCTCATTGGGCTGTCGGTCTACACTGCAGAAGACCAGATTTCTTTTTAAGAACAAGACTTGCCCCTGGAAAGCCAAATGACAACTCTGGGCCTTGTCTTTAGCTTTGTGTTTGGAGCTGAATGTTGAATTTACCAGCTGCTGCTTTAACCCAATTCACACTGTCCATCTTTTAGATAAATCTGTTAGTTCTTCAGACCACACAAGTGAAAAGGGTACTTGCAAATAACTCTTCTGCCCTCTGACTTCGCTTTAACAGACCTCCAAGGAAATAAGGTCGCAAGTTCACTGATGACAGGAAAGACCGACTGGTGGCCTGAGTGATCCCCCACATTTACTGTACCATTCCTGATTCATAAAGAAACCACAGTGCCTTTAGTGCCCAATGGCTTTCCCATGTGTTTGACATTTTTAGTTCTAAGCACTGTCTTCAGTGCTTCTCTAACATGTGTTTGAGAACTACCCAGTGGTCTCATATTAAGATAATTATTTTAACTGCTGTTTAAAACACCACAGTGGTGTACCAAGAAACTTCCTACTCAGTAAACTGCACAGTTGGTTAAATAAAAATTGATCCCTAGTCAATCAAATGAATCTAATAAGTTGTAGATAAATACATGATTTCATCACCTACAGCATGAGCACCCAAAGGGAAATAAGTGACCTCATTTGAGGTGTTGATACCCCCTATAATAAATGGATCAGCTGTATGCTTATGCTAAGCAATCAGTGATCTCACAAGGCATGCTGATATAATAAACTTGAACAATATGAATATGTGGAGGGAAATGCTACCTATAGAAAGCAGTAGTACCCAAATGTATTTTAACAGACTCGCACATAAATTAGTCTCTATAAATTTCATTGCTTTACTGACATATATGTCCTGCCAAAATATTACATTCTTGAAAGCACTATGTAAGTAGATTAAATGGTTTCTGTCCTTGGGAATGTGGAAGTCTTTATTTGTTTTGTTAAGAGACTTTTAAATATCCTTAGGTTATGTGTCAAACAGATGTCAGGGTAAATTCTTCTGACCCATATAAACATTTCTTAGCTTGAATTAAGGTCCAGTTTCTGCAGCTTGTGTATAGTTGGACTTGCTGGCCAGCACCTGACAAAACTGTGAGGCTGGTAATGCTAGGGTTTAATGGCTCTATGGTGTGACTTTTAATGGCAGGACTGAGGAAACTAAGATAAATTAAAACCTAATTGGGTACGTTAACAGTTTTAGCAGTCTGCACATATGGATCCCATGAGGACACTTTAAAGATGTAACAATTTAGCTCCCCTTGCAAGGATTAGCTGCAGAATGTGACCTAAAACATTGTCTTTCCAAACCATTTCTAAAGATTGAGTTTTCTTTGTATTCTGAATGCTACATTCACTGAATGTAAACAATACATTAACTTTTCCACCGCCAACTATTTCAGTACAAGATGTGGGGACTTATAATATAAATGTTCCCATGTGAAACCCACAGAACATTCATCAGAGAGTAGAAATTCTTTAAGGTGTTTGCTCCATGTTAGAAAGCACTCTTCAGGCAAGAGTCATGACTGTCTTTAAAGTCTTTCATTGCTTCTTTGTTGTTCAAGTGGCCATCATTTGCAAACTCTGTTTTATAACTTGAATTCACCTGTCAGTGAAAAAACTCCATGAATACATTAAAACAAAAGCAAAATTGATTCTTCTTGGGTCTTCAACTAATTCTTGTCCCTAAGAATCTTTCTCTCTTAAGCATTGCTCGGAATTCCTTTGCTACAACTGGCCACTGACTTGTAATAAACTAAGGAAGGTAATTGTTTAGAGACAACATTTTCCAGCATCTTTGAAAAGGATCTCTTCGATCTCTGAGTGACTGTGCAATATTGGATGGGTGGTAATTCACCTGGAAAAGGCCTTCAAAAAGATTTGAAGAAGATATACTTTGTTCTTGCAATAAGAGAGAGAACCTAGGAAGTTATGTATTAATGTCTTTCATAACTGTAGATTTTCCACTGCTGATAAAGTCATCTCACAAATCTGGTTCTGGTAACTACTTGAAGCTGGTTGATATAGGATTTCATTACTTTTTCTATACTAATTAGCAGTTACCCCTCATTGTTGTTGTTGTTGTTATGTGCCGTCCAGTCAGACCTGACTCATAGTGACCTATCCTTGTGTTTCCAAGGTGGAATGACTACAGAAGTAGATTGCCCAACCTTCCTTCTGAGGAGTGGCAGGTGGGTTTGAACCTCCAGCCTTCTGGTTAGCAGTCAAGTACCTTAGGCACTATGCTACCAGAGCTCCTTTCCCCTCTTTAGGCTACACTAAAGAACATTACGACTATAAAAGTGAAACAAATTAATAAATAATTTTAATCCACTTAAGGCTTTGTACATAGCAAAGTGATACTAATGTACACTTACAGAGATTTTTAAAGCTCTTTTATAAAATACAAATTAAGTACACATGCATGAAATTGAATTAAATTAGTTGGAAGCATTTAGTAGTGTAAATAACTTTCCTATGAAAATTCTCCATTACCAGGTTCTTTGTCAAAATTAAAATCCTCTAATTGGATAGCTGGGTGTACTGTTCTCAAAAACTGCTAAGTCTTTCATTCATAATATTCATAAATCATAAATAAGCATATACATATAGCTGTAGAGATATTACCCTTATCCTTGAGCTAGATCTGACTCATAGTGACCTCTCCTTGGGTGTCTAAGGCAGTATCACTGTGGAAGTAGATTTCCCAACCTTCCTTCCAAGGAGTGGCTGGTGGGTTTGAACTGCCAGCCTTCTGGTTAACAGTCAGATGCCTTAGGCACTATGTCACCAGAGCTCGTTAGATCAAGCTAATTAACTTTTTTCTAAGTGTCCATGGAGAAGGACATCGTGCGATCAGCAAAAAATAGGAAAATTCCCAATTAAATGTACTAACACAGTGGCTGCAACAATGGGTTCAAACACAGCAATGATTGTGATTGTGAATATTGTGCAGGACCAGGCAATATTATATTCTGTAGTACATATGATCTTTATGAGTCTGAACTGACTCGATAGCACCTAACAATAACACAACCATGACACTAGTGGTTTCTATCCCAAATATGAATATTTTACATGAATCTATTGCATATAATTGAATCAAATATTAAATTTGGCATACCTGGAAATTCTCTGTCCTTCTCTTCTTCCTATTACATGCTTAATCACTGTGTATTAAAATATAACAGGGAATAGGCACACAAGCAAAGAATGTGCACAATTCACACACTCTTCTCTATTTTTCACTCAAGTAGATGTGTTTATGGTTGAGAAATTCCCATTAAACTTTGAGATAAAGTACAGATGCCATATACACTTGTTTGCATTTCATCAAAAATTTCCTGAAATTTGAACTCTTCAAGCAACATCCTCTAAGAAATCATAGAAAGGAACCCAAGGCTCTCTCACCTGTAGGTTTTATTATTGTTTATTAATGAGAGGCAATTTCTGTCTTAATTAATGAACAAACTAGTTCTGTCAAGTTTGGGTGAATGTCCTTATGAAGAAAGAAAGCTGAAATTAGCACCCCTGACTTTCCTGTATTTTCTCTATGAAAGGAAGGAAAACATTTTCTCCTTAAAAATGGACCAACTGTGGACTCCCAATCTTTCCATCAGTACTCTGAGGCAATACTGAGACAGGCTGATATTTTTAAATCAGACATCTATATTTAGTGGGTAGAAAAAAGGAAATAAACATAAATAAAATAAATATAAACCAGACAAACCTGGCTTAAAAGATATAACTTGTGTTAAGGACTCTTCCCTTCTTTCTTTCAAGAAAAGAAAAGGGCCTCACAGAGCTCTTCCTTTTGAAATCCTCTGTTCATCCTACCATTTCTGCTGGGTTCCTCCCCTTTCTAAGGAAAAACATGTAGGGTACCCATTAATCAACTCTCAAAGGACAAAAAAAATATCTCACTGCCATTGAGTTGATTTCAACTCATAGCAATCTGCTTTGGTTTTCCAAGGCAATAAATCTTTACAGAAGTAAATTGCCCAGTCTTCCTTCCACAGAGTGGCAGATGGGTTTGAACCACCAACCTTCTGGTTAGCAGTCAAGTTCTTTAGACATTATGCCACCAGAGCTCCTAATCATCTCTCAAGAGACAACTTCTGTCCATGGGCTGCTAAAGGGAAAGTTAATTTAAGAAGTTTATTTAAACTCTCCAGTTTTAAAATAAGGAATGATGATTTGAATAGCCCTGAATTAGAATAAAGTCTAAACTGGGACCTGAATTTAAGTGGGGAGTGCTAAAATCAAAGAATGACAGAGACAGAATAATAGTAGAAATTTCACTGGAGCTGCACATGTTCAGTTTTGTGTGTATATGTATATATGTGCTTGTGTGCAAGTGTATGTGTTTATGCATATGTATTTGGGGAAAGGAGGTGGGGTAAACAGGATGAGAATCTCAGAAAGACTGTTTTGAACACATAGTTCTCCCACAAATTCTCATCTGTCTGCTCCTCTATCTGTCACTTGGCAACTGGATGACAGAAATTGACAAGTAGTGATTGACTACTAGTGGAAACACTGGCAGTTTTAACCCACCCAGAGATACCTTGGAAGACAGGCCTAGCAATCTGCTTCTGAAAGTTCATGTCATAGCTTTGAAAACTCTATGGAGTTTTGTTCTTTGCACACATGGGGTCACAATGAGTCAGAATCAACTTGATCGCAACTAACAACAAAAACCCCTCACCTGGTTAAGAGTCACTGCTAAACTGAGGAAGTTTCTAATGTGACTAATTTATTTGTCTACAATATGTATGCTTGGTAACACAAAGGATAGGAACCACTACAATTATCTTGAGGAAAAACTGGACCCAGGGACATTAACTGACTCTTCCAAGGTTCATGGCCATGTCTGGTTTCCCACCTTTTCTTCTAGGCCTCTCCCCACTCCAGCACATTTCTGGGATCTGAATATTTCACCCCTTCTCTGGGTCTCAGCCCTGTAAGCGTATCCATAGCCATATGATTTTCACTTTTAGCAATAATTTTTGTATCCTTTGATACCAAAGAAAATACACATCAAAAAGTGAGTGTTTTTACCTAAATGTATTTTCTCCCTATGGTTTCAGTGTGTAGGTGACAATTTCTAATAAAATTCTCCCTCAGCTGCTCAGATGAGAGTCCAGAGATGTTCACCTTGTGTTTTACTAGATAATTGCAATGTTTATTCTGGCTTTGGATGGTAGTTGGGTGTAGAGTCCTTTCTTTCTTTCTTTTCTTTTTTTATTTTTTATTGTGATTTGGATGAAAGTTTACAGAGCAAATTCATTTTCCATACAGCAATTCATACACATTTTGTCTCATGACATTGACTGCAATTTCCCACAATGTAACAGCTCTCTTCCCACTTCCTCACCATAGTTACTTCTCTCCCATGCACACCTGCCCCCCGAGCTGTCTCCCTGTGCATAAGCAGCCCTTCTTTCTCCCATGATTGAGCTCTCCAAGGAGTGTATCTCCCTAATGTAAATGTTCAGCTCATGTGCCTGTTTTAATTTGGCCAGTAGCCACAGGATTGGGTTCAAATCCAGACCTGAAAGGCAGGTAGGGGCCATAGTCTCAGGGGTTCCACCAGCCTCTATCAGACCAGCAAATCTGGTCTTTTTTTTTTTTTTTTAAGATTTTGAGTTTTATTCCACATTGTTTTCCCACTCTATCCAGGATCTCATATATAGATCCCCCTCTGAGTGGTTGACAGTTGTAACCAAGCACCATCTTCTACTTCTGGTCTTATAGTAATATCGGCTGAAGATGGCACAGTGTACCAGTCCCTTGGACTAATTATTTCCATGTGTCTTTGGTTTTCTTTGCTCTGGAAAAAGAGAGATCCATCCTTGCATCTAATGGACATTTGCAAGCTTTTAAGATCCCAGTTGCTACTCACCAAAGCATGATTTGGAACAATGTTTTTGTGTAGTATGTTATGACAACTGAGCTTGATGTCCCATGGCACCATAGTTCCAAGCCCACAGGTACAACTATTCACTCTCTCCAGGTAGCTGACTGTAGCCAAGAAGTCACCACAACCTTGTCACTTGTCACCTGTACTATACACCTGGATGTTCTTACAGAACATACAAATATGCTTGTAGATACATAGTCTGCCAAACCTATACATGGTCATGGGCACATTCCCCCATGCTTAGACATACCTGTTCATTAAGCCTGTCCATCCATCTATCCACTATATATCAATGTTTGGGATCACTGGAAATGCAGTACAGTATGTGCAAAAGGGTTCATCTTTGTTGTCTGTATCTCCTATGTACCTCTCTATGTCTTGCTCTACCTAATTGCCACTGTGATGATCACTCACATTTGGTACATTGCCCTTTCTTTCACCCGAATCAATACTTGTCTCTACCTATCCAGTAGTGTTCCCTCCTTTTCTGTCTCATCCTTGATAACCAACAAAGAAAGTTTCTTTCCATATATAAACTATCCTTGACTTTTCACAATAGTGCTTTAATGCAATATTTGTCCTTCTGTGATTGACTTACTTCACTCACCATAATGTTCTCCAAGTTTATCCATGTTATGTGGTGTTTTGCAGATTCTACGTTGTTCTTTAGTGTATTCTATTGTGTGTATGTACCATAGTTTGTTTATCCATTCATCTGTTGATGGGCACCTGGCTTGTTTCCATCTTTTTGCTAATATAAATATTGTTGCAATGAATATGAGTGTGCATATATATATATGTTCTTGTCCTAACTCTCACTTCTTTAGGATATATACCTAGTAATGGAATTGCTGGGTCAAATAGTATTTCTTATTCCAACTTTTTATGAAATCACCATACTGCTTTCCACAGTAGTTGTATCATTTGATAGTCCAACCCGCAGTGTATGAGAGTCCCAGACTCTCCACCTCCTCACCAGCATTTGTTATTTTCTGTCTTGTTGAACTTTGCTACTAGTGCTAGGGAAGATGGTGCCTCGTTGTTTTGATTTGCATCTCTCTAATGTCTAATGAAGGAGCTCTGGTAGCATAGTGCCTAAGGCACTTGACTGCTAACCAGAAGGCTGGCA